>NC_089873.1:147775000-148102500 GCF_040182565.1 Anser cygnoides | reverse complement strand
ATAGTATTAGTGAGTGCTTCAAATTTACACTTGCTCCAAACAAAACCCTCTTAAGTATGAGAGTGCCTCTTTACATGAGCTTGAATACCCAAAATATGGCAATAAAACTAAGTTATAATATATTATTATAACGGATATCAAAGCTTGGACTCTGAGCTCAGAAGTACATCCTCCCTGCTCAGCTCACAGCAGTGAAGAACCAAAGAAAGCAGATCTCAGTAGATGATGCAGAGACTTTTTCAGCCTTTCAAAGAACCCTTTTCCTTCATATCAATCTGTCCTGAGTCTCACATCTGTGCCCTGCAGCTACTTTCCTAATGGTGTCACTGGAGTGTGTATTGGTTGCCCAGAAGAGTGGAGGGTGTGGAACTGAAGTTAAGAAACAGGACAGAGGGGAATGATGAGGAGCTGATCTTTTTAGGGCAGGAAGGATGAGTCATGTGAGGATTTATCAATAACTGCACTTTCGTGCTAGTGGTTTCAAAAAGCTAGAGCTTTTTGAAGCTCACTGTGACATGGCCACTGTGCGCACTTGGGCTTAGCAAGTATGTTTCGTGCAATATATGTGGTTGCTTTGTAAGGCATAAGCCAAAAGTTAGCCACTCGTGCTGTTACTAAAATGGGTTTCAGGTGTTTTACGGGGGGAGCTACAGATCCTTTTTAAAGAGTGCAATTTAATTTCATGAGATCTACGAAGTCAGTGTTCATTTACTTCTTTTTTTCAAACTTACCTCTTTTATAGTCATACCAAAGTACTGCAAAATAAACAACGGTGACTGTGAGCAGTTCTGCAGCATCAAAAAAAGTGTGCAGAAGGATGTTATGTGTTCCTGTGCAAAAGGATATGTTCTAGCAGAAGATGGAAAACACTGTGTTTCATCAGGTACAAAGTCACACGATAAACTAATGGCAATACTGGTGAGGCTTGTTTTAGTTAAAGAATGTGTTTTTGAACTATCAGTGTTGTACGTGGCATAGATTTAAGACTGAGGCCAACCAGTTGGTTTGTATTTTCGAAGCCTTCATGTGTGAGGTGATATGATGAACTTCTCAGAATCTAGCAGACAGAGAACCCTTTGCAGGTTGCCTCTCACAGAATTTCCTGAGGAAATAAATTGGAAAGCTATAGCTGTATCTTGTTTATTTGAACACTAATACTCCATATAAAATAGCAGCTCACAAAAACTTTTCTACTTTTGATTTCAGTTGACCTAATCAAATAGTAACTGCTGACATTTAATAGTTAAGATTGATGCTATTAGAAGTGCATTCTAATTGTTCCAAAAAATGGGGAAAGAGGGATGAGTCAACTGTATGCTCCTGACTTTGTTTTTTATATCCTTTACAACTAATGATGAATTGCCGTCATGAGCCATATTCCTAAAATAGAACACTGTTTCCTAATTAAGATGGTTTTAATAAGAGCTAATACATGCATATAGCAATGTAAACAATTGAAGATGACTTTAAATACTTTGAAAACACTGTCCAGAGACTGAACCTACAGAAGAGTTTTAGGAGTAGCAAATGGCTTTCATTTTTTTCAAACCATATGGTCTTTTTTTGCATCTGCCTAGGCTTTCTTAGTCTTGAAAACAGCTGCATAACTGATTTATTGAGATGGTGTTGTCAAGTTTCATCTTGTATGGGTCTTTCTTCTCTAATTATAGTATTACTGTCTTTACAGTAAAATATCCTTGTGGAAAAGTTTTTGTGAAAAGAAAAAAAAGGTCTGTTATTTTACCCACTGAGAGTAGCAATGTAACTAGTGAACAAGATGGCCCCTTCCCAAATGGAACAAGTCTGGAGGAGGACATTGTTACTACCACAGAAAGCCCAACCCTCCCTCCTCGCAACGGATCGAGTATCAAGACTCCATATGTCGATACCAGGATAGTAGGTGGTGACGAGTGTCATCTTGGTGAATGTCCATGGCAGGTAAATCTGGGGTTTGTGTTCTGCATGTAAGCAGCACGTGTTTCTGAGGGAAGCTGTGCAATTGTTCATTTAACCTGTTTGCCTTCTGTAGTACGCTGTTTGTAGCTGGAGTTGCCTGAGTTGTGTTAACTTGGGTGCTTAGGTGTATTGTTCTGCAAACTGCAGCCTTAAAATGTCAAAATGAAAGGTTTTATGCCATTTTAGGTGGTGCTGCCCGTAACCTGTAACCAGACAGGGCTTTTGAGTGATGCTGGCCCAACAGCGTTCTCTTTGCAGCTTGTGTTCCAGTTCTGTCCAACCATAAGCTGCTTGTTCTGGCAGAGTTGTCCTGATTCTGCCTTTCTTTCTCATTCTGTTCAACCTTTCTGAGGCACAATGACTTCCCTTCTGTTTCTCTGAGTGAAGTGCATCTTGGAGTGCTTTTCCATGTTGATCTGCTCATTCACTGGGGCCATTAGGGTAATAGTCCAGTTCTGTATGGGACTAGTGTTGTGTAGATCTTAGAGGTAAGAGGAGGTGCCCAGGGTAATGCTGAGCACAAAGCTTAAACCCTTTTAGCAGGTTCCTGATCTATGGCTTGGACAGCACTACCCAAGCTTAACTGAATCAACTTTTAGCTGCAAAAGCCATGACCTGGCAAACTTGTGCGTATGCTGAGGAGGTTATTTTCAGACTCAGAGCCTCTGTTTAGCATGGAGTTATGCTTGCTTGTTCTCAGTCTGGACTGAGTACTTAGAGGTCTAAGTTTGGACAAAATCCCAGTGCTACATAATGGCGTAGAACCACATGCTGTTCGCCTTTGTCCTGCACCTTTCTTCCCTGTCCTCTAAGATAGTAGTGCCTTTAGGCAGTATACCTGACAGCTTGTCAGAGACAGCGCTCATTTGCTTCACAAATATGCTTTCATAACTAAGTTTTCCTCTTGAGTTCAGACCAGCGAAATTAAGTTCCTGTCTTCTGCACGCTTGGAGGGTCAGACAGGAACAGAACATGGACAGGAATTCTTTGGGGTAGTAACTCCCCCAGGATGGGGTGATTTGGGAACTGCATGCTCCTTGCTCAGTCAGTCAGCATCTGGTTCATGGAAGATGTTACTAAAAAGGTGCACTGTGAGGTGGAGAAGTAAAACCACTATGTCACATAAAGATAGCTGAGACTCTGTAACAGGACATACCAATCTGTAGCAAACGCACATATGTATGCAGTACCAGGAGAAATCTGCAGAGTGGTGCATACTTGCTGCTCTAATATGCATATATGCAGTCTGCAGAGAAAGCAATTACCTGCTTATAGCTCATTGAAGTTAAACTGCTCTTTTTAATTCTGCACTTATCCTTGTTTTCTCCCACAGGCTGTTCTGATCAATGAGAACGGGGAAGAGTTTTGTGGCGGAACTATTTTGAATGAAAATTTCATCCTTACTGCAGCTCATTGCATGAACCAATCCAAAGAGATCAAAGTTGTTGTTGGTAAATGGCGACTTATTTTATTCCAGTGATGTCTGAGCATGCGTTGCAGACTAATTCTTTGGGCTTTAAAACCGATATTAGATGTACTCATATCGCTTTATTTATTATTAGTTTTTTTTTGTTGTTGTTGTTGTTCTGCTTTCTATCCCTTCCTGTTATTGCAGGAATCCTGCTTTGTAATCACTGGGGCAGATGATGTAGAAGGTGACAATGGTGCATCCATTTCTTCTTTGCCAGATAGTTGGAAAGGATTAAGAACAAATATTCTAGAAGTGTTGGCTAGCACTGCACTCATCAGAGCAGTGCTTCTTCAGGAGGCTCATAATTTTTCCTTGCAAGCCTGAAGCATACCAACTTGTTTCTACAGGAACACTCAGGAAAGCTATGACACACCGGCTAGAGGAAGAAGAAACTTGCTCCCATTAAGTCACTGCTTCAGTTCTGAGGCATGATAATAGATCAACACAACTGTGTGTTTGCCCTGTTTTAGTCCTGACCCAGACCAGTTTCTCTTCCCTGATACAGACCTGGCTCAAGCAGCTGTAAGAGTTTCCACCCATGTTTGCATTAGTTTAGCTGAATCAGTTTATGCTGATTTACATAAACTGTTACAGAGATCCCCATTGACAAAACCTTGAAGCTGAAACTGCATCCAGGTGCTGCTGATAAGTATTGCAGTCCACTCTTACAGTTTACTTGTAAGGTATGAAGACTTAGGCAAAGTAGTAGCAATGGGAATACTCATGTCCTCTTTTATCAAGTCTTTATCACAGAATCACAGAATCATCTAGGTTGGAAGAGACCTCCAAGATCACTGAGTCCAATCTCCAATCTAACAGTAACAAGTCCTCCACTAAACTCTACACTAAGCTCTACACTAAGCTCTATCACTAAGCTCTACATCTAAATGTCTTTTAAAGACCTCCAGGGATGGTGACTCAACCACTTCCCTGGGCAGCCTATTCCAATTCCAGTTTATTTTTTATACTGTCTCCGTATTAATGACCCTTTTAATAATCTCATTACAGGTGAAGTGGATAGAGAAAAGGAAGAACAGTCTGAAACGATGCATACTGTGGAAAGAATACTTGTTCACTCTAAATACATCGCCGAGACTTACGATAATGACATAGCCCTGATAAAGCTGAAGGAACCTATAGTACTTTCTAAGTACATTATCCCAGCGTGCCTCCCAGAAGCAGACTTTGCTAATGAAGTTCTGATGAACCAAAGGTCTGGGATGGTTAGTGGCTTCGGGCGTGAATTTGAAGGTGGAAGACTTTCCAAAAAACTTAAAGTGCTTGAAGTCCCCTATGTTGATAGGAACACTTGCAAGCAATCCACTAACTTTGTGATAACAGAGAACATGTTCTGTGCTGGTTATGATACAGAGCAAAAAGATGCTTGTCAAGGAGACAGTGGAGGCCCCCATGTAACCAGATACAAGGATACTTACTTTGTTACTGGAATTGTTAGCTGGGGAGAAGGATGTGCAAAGAAGGGCAAATACGGTGTCTATACCAAACTGTCCAGGTTCTTACGCTGGGTAAGAACAGTCATGAGACAAAATTTGTAATGGTGCGGTTCTCAATCCTTCTGTTAGTGAACAAGGTGCAGGTTCTCTAATGGAAACTTTATTCTTTTTTTTTTTTTTCCCCACATCTGCTAAATGAGCTGTCTGTTTGCTCAAGTGATTCCACCAGAGGCTCCTGGAAATAATATGAACCCCCACCAATCATGATGAAAGTGGGAAGACCAGGACTTTAGTCCTCTAGTGACTTGTACTGCAGCCAGCTGGCTCAGTAGGGAGTTTGTTCCTACTGGAGCTTTTTAGCTTCTACCTGTGGATGTTTTTAGAAGATGAAGGGAGCATGGAAGCTTCCTTCCAGGCAAAAGCTGAGACACAAGTAAGTATTCATCATGTGTTGCTAAATAACCACATTCTACAAAACTGCCTGCTTAGGTCACAGCAGCTAAATAAAATGTGGTTTTGCTTTTTATGGATTGTACTTCACTCTAGTTTAATTTGAACACTTGTTTTCTGCTCCTTCAGAAGAAAAAAAAAAAAAAAAGAAAAAAAGTGCATGTTCACTGTTTCCTGTATCATGATCTGGATTGTGTATGGCTGAGGATCAGAGAGGTCCTTGCGTGTGCAGTTTTTCTAGGTGCTACTGTAAGGTGCATTACTGATGTATATCAGCATCCGAAATAAAACATTTTTTCTTTTTTGTTCTTTTCTTTTATTCCCTCCAGTCAACTTACACATATATGAAGACAAAATCTCATTTGAGAGTGAAAAGAGTGCATGCCCCTAAACAAGTGTGTGACACATTTCACCTGCCTTATGTCAAGGCTGATGAGAAGGTAGAGAGTGGAGGGGGGAATTTAAGACTTCCACTGGCCTAAATAGCATTAAAGGGCAAGTTAGATGCCAAGATACTGATTTCTTAGAAAAAGGCAAACATCCAGTGATTTCTCATGTCTGTTCAGATACTACTCTGCTCTGTGCTGTAAGGTTTCCTGGCAGTATCTTTACACTCCTGTTGTTTTGTACGTGAAGTCAAGCGTTCCTCCATACTTTCTTCTTCAAACCTTCTCAGCCTCAGTCCTAGTCACAGAAATGATGTAGTAATTTTCAGTGGAAGGGACATATTAAAGCCATCTGGTCCAACCCCATGCTTAAAGCAGGACTAACATCAAAGTGAGATCAGGTTGTGCAGGGTCTGGTCCATTCAAGTTCTGAAAACTTCAGAGGCTAAGGTTTTGTTACCCTTCTGGGCAACAAGTTCCTGTGCCTTACCATACTCATGGCTAAAAATTTCTGATACCCCCTGGGAATTTTCCTTGTCGCAACCTCTGTATGCTACCTCTTTCCCTGGGTAGTTCTTGGAAATGTTTGGCTCTGTCTTCACTTTAATCCCCATTTAGGCAGTGGAAGACTGTTGTTAGATCCCCCGACTCTCCCTGGCTAAACAAACCCAATCCCCTCAAGCCTTTTATTGTACATCATGTTCTCTAGTCCCCTAACCATCCTGATGGCCTTTCCAAGGCTCCTCCAACCTGTTATGCTGCCATGCTGTCTGAGGTACACTGCATTTTGCCAGACACCTGCCACTTATCTCTTAGAGTCTGAGTATTAAATACTGGCTGATTTCATATAGCAGGTGCTGTGAGCAAATCAGGTTGAAAAGCTAGGAAGACAACACCACACAACACCAAGGTATTGCTGCAGTCAGCAGTAAAAGCAAGCGAGAAGAACTGCAGGTTAGTTACCCCAAGGTGATGGTCTCCACCTGCATAAAACCTCAGCAGGCTTACTTAAACGTTTGTTCAGCAATGTTAGATCCCTGATTTCTTCTGTCCACTGGGTTCCTGTTTGTACTTTCTAGCCCCTTGTCCCCCATGCACCCCATCAGGGTGAAACATCCCTTTTCAAAGCAAAGTCCTCAGGCACATTTGCTACCCAAATCCTATTTAAGTACTTGTGCTAAGGGCATTGTTCTGCTTCGGTGAAGCCTGAGGATCGAGGTGAAACTCAAGACAGAAGTGGACCGTGTAAGGTGCTGAGGTGGCTGAGGAGAGGCCCTCCTCTGGTAACAGTGACAGTTGTTGGGTTGTACCAGCATGTCTTCGTCAAGCCAAGTAGCACCTTGGGAGCAGGCACGGAGCTCGTTTAACAGAGCAGCATGCAAGAGAGAGATGAAAGTCCATGTTTGTGTGCAGCGTGACTGTGCTTAGAGAGTGTCATTATTCTGTAGAATATGAGAGACTTTGTCCTTAGGCTTTGCAATCAGTGTTTATTTGTCCTTTACAAAACTTTCATCCTGTGCCAAGGTGCCTACCGTGCCCAAGGCTCAAAGGCTTCATACTCGTTCCTTTTTCTGTAACATTGTCTCTGCCACAGTGCTAAAAGGGTGTGAGTGAAACGTCTGCTTGAGTGTTTCTCTTGCTGATGTCACTTTGGGCCTAACAAGGTTTTGGGCCTAACAAGGCCTAACAAGGCCCATAACCAACTCTACGGCCAGCAAGAAAAGACAGAATAAAAGCACACTTTTTTATGTACACTAAATATTTTGGTGCAATTTCACCTATCAAAATTCAAACAGGTCATGAGAGCTAGGCAAATGGTAGAGCACACATCTGCTGTGCAAACTGGTGGATTTTAAAATACCAAAACTCCTTATGGTAAGCAAATACTGAGGATAACAATTTCTTCACAGAAAGAGTGGTTAGGCATTGGAACAGGCTGCCCAGGGAAGTGGAGTCACCATCCCTGGAGGTATTTAAGAGGCATGGTTTAGTAGTGGGACTTCATAATGTTAGGTAGATGGTTGGACTTGATAATATTAAGAGTCTTTTCCAACCTAAATGATTATATGATTATTCTGTGAATAAGAAAGTAGGGCATTGCTCAGGCTTAGTCCAAGATACAGTATCTGGGCAAGATCCTCTTGTGCGTGAGGTACTAGGTCTTGAAAAAAGGAGGCTTTTCTAAACTAAAATATAGAAAGCCTGAGAAGAAGCACAGCAGCAGCTTTTACATGTACAAAAAAAGAAAATGCTGCAGAGAAGTAGGAGCTAATTGGATCTTCATGTCTGCGGTGAGGGTAAAAAGACACAGCCCATCTCATTTGCAGCAAGGAAGGTTCAAGGAGATCTCAGGGAAAACCTTCTGCCTTTGTGGTTAGAAAAATCCTCTAGTAGAAGTTATCTCGGGAGCAGTGAAGTCTCAAAATCAGTAGTCCTTCAGAAATGAGAAGTAAGTAGCTGAGGCTGCCCTAGAGAACAAAGGCAGACAAGCTGGCCTTCTTTGTGGCATCCTACAGCATGGCAGGGAAACACACTTCTGCAGGTGCCGTGTCCAAATGGAGCTGATTTTCAGCTGAAGAACTGAACAGTATGGGCAGGTCCTCAGACTGCAAGGCCCTGTCAGCAGCTATCCCCATGGAGTGGTTTGAGCCAAAAAGAAAGCAAATCATTCCAGAATGAAGTGGAAATTGATGCCTTTGTGAAAGTTTTGCCTGGCTGAGTGCTTGTGACAGAGACTGGATTTTGTGTACCCCAGAGGTGCCATCCAGGACCTCTGCATCTGTGCAGGACACCTGCTTACAGGCTCCACTGGCTCCAAATCTTCAGCTCCACGCTGCCCTTGTGGTAGCTTTGCTGCCATGAGGCACCTGCAAGCTGCCAGGGTGGCACTGCTGCGACACAGTGGCTCTTGCTTTTTTAACATTGTCCTTTGCTGACACCGAGCCCAGGCTTTGCTCGTAGCGGTTTTGTTTTCTCATGAGTTAGCGACCTTTGCACTGCAGTGTTCCTCATTTAGCAGCTGCCCCAGAGCCCTGCAGAGAAACCAGAGGGAGATTCTTGGTGAGCGTGGAGGATGGCAGTGACGGGTCACCTTGGAGCAGTGTGGCTTCTTCCCCTTGTCCTCCTTTTCCTGCAGACGGTGCAGACAGGTACAGCCTTCACTTTAACTCTTCTTCGTACTGCTTTGTCTCAACCACACAGGTAATTAATTATTCGCCATCATTTGTGCTCTGTGAAGCAGGGTGACATCAGGAAAAAAACTGGTAATTCTGTTTTCTTACTCACCTTGCTCCCATTTGCCTGCTACAGTGCAACAATATCCATGGCTGAGTCACTGGGGAAATACTATTTCAGACTGAAATGACTGTGTCAGAGTAAAGGATGGGGTTAATACATCAGTACTCTGTGCTTTCAAACTGACTGCATTGTCAATGTCAATTCCTAAGCTACTGGGTGACAAAAAGAACCCACGGGGTTTAAAAGTGCAGAGGGGAGCCAGGACTCCACACCATTACCCAGTGTGCTTCTGTAAGTTTCAGCACAAGTGTCACATCCCCGCTTGAGGAAGCATCCTACCTGTGCTTTGAAGTTGGAGCCTAAGATGCTTCTCTGCGGAGTAAGAGTATGGATCATGCTGCAGACGTGATGTACGCCTTGTTGGTTAATTTTGTTGTAAAAGTCACTTATGGATTACAGAGGAATGGTTGGACACAGCTGAATAAACACCTGAGCAAACCAAATAAAAAGAACTGGCATTAAGAGGGATTTTTTTTTTTTCACATCCCAGAGATGAGGTGAGAAAGGTCCCCAGTGGGAGACCCATTGTCCTGAGAGTCTTCAGGATGTTTCAGGGAAAATTTTCTCATACAAGCATGTAGAAAGCAACTTTGGGCTATTCTGCCTTTGATTCTAATGAACAGGCTGGAAGTGGTTATTAATACAAAGAGTGAAGATGACTTTAATAAAAGCGATTATAAAATGATAGAGCTCATGAGGAAAGTAAAGAAAAAGAACAAGAGGAGAAAATGAATGTATATTTAAAAGAGAGAAAAGACATAATACTTCTATATAAAAAATGCTTATGATACATATCCAAACTACCCCAAGGTCAAGAAAGGACAGGAGGATTAATTAAAATCATGAGCTGCTTCAAGACTTTACCCACAGAAGGAAGCACAGGAAAAAAATTATCAGTTCAATTCACTGAGGATCAGTATAAAAGAGTTGCAGATATCCTGGCATAAAAGCAGAAAAGCTAAGGCTTAAATAATATAAGATAAACATGATACGAAAATCAAGAGCTGATCTAAGAATACAAATATAGGAAGAGAGACCAAGGAGAATGTTAGGCTGCTCCCAATAGGGAAGAAAATCTTTGTTCCTTAAGATATCAGATTATTTGTGTGCAGCAAGGAGAAAAGAAACTGCTGAGTTGCACCAGTCAGAAACAAATCACATCACCCCCGTCTCATTTCCTCCAAGGACAGGATAACAGGCTACAAAAGATGCAGTACATCCCCATGATTTTATATAATAGCAGACATCATAGTAGGCAGAACAACATGGTCTGAATTAAACTCCTGAGAGGTTGTTTTGAAACTGTGCTAGTCAGTGCTTCACTGTCCAAGGAAAGATGGTGCAGAGTGCAGGGCTCCACACAGGTGAGCCTTAGGACCTCCGATATTCAGTATCTTCCCGTGACATGAAGGATAGGAGAGAGGGTTTACCTATGGCATTTGTAGGAGATTCCAGATTAGAAGGATGACCATAAATCAAGATGAGAGTTCCAGACAATCTTGTGAAACCGGAACAGTGGTCCAACATAAATAGGAGGCAAGTCATAGGAGCAAAAACAAAATACCTCCCTTAGCCCCACTATGCATAACCGAAGAAGTTTGTGAAATATGTAACAACAGGAGGAAGGGAATTAAGTCTTCTCCATTTTCACTAAGACAAACAGCTAGACAAGAAGTAGTGGGATCGCACCATACTGTGGGAGACTCAGGATAGATATTATTATTATACTTTTTAGATATTAGAAGCGTAGGTAAGGGATGAATTAGGCTGCATGGATGAGCTGTGGAAACTCATCACAGACCTGTAGGAAGAGGTTAGACAACATCTGTTAGGACTGGATTACCTCTCCTTGCTCTCACGCCATTAGGAAGACTGCTCCCATTCTGCCCGTGACCCTGCAATGTCAGGGACCGCACTAAGGCAAGTAGTATGAACCATCTAAGGATGGAAAAGGAATAGCGTGAGGGTCTACTATTGTCCAATATTTTATTTTTTACTGATACCTTAGTTGTTGCTAGTTTGTTATTCTCTTTCCCTTCTGGTGAGTATGGATTATCTCAGCCTGTGTCATCAAAGAGCTGCCAGTTATAGCCGGGAAGCTATCACAACATAAGATGTGAATGATAGCTGTCTCCCTCATGTTGACAGCTTACAGGTTTCTTAAAAATGCTTGTTGTGATGGCTGTGATTACTAGAGGTCTTTGACAGGAATTGCACAACAGAACTACACAGAATGGTGAGGGCTTTGACTAGTGCTTGTGAGCAAGACTTCATGAGCTGCTTGTGCTTTTATGAAATCACGATGAATATGGAACCTGCCTATATATTTGCCTCCTTTGCAGTCCTATCAGACACGTGCAAGGACAACAATGGGAACTGTGGGCAGTTCTGCAAAGATGAAGGTGAAAGAGTAGTATGTTCCTGTGTTGCTGGCTATGCTCTGGATGATGACAACAAAACCTGCGTTCCTGTAGGTAGGAAGCCACACTTAAAGTTCATTCTATGGGATGCACATCGCATTTTCACTGTAACTTGGAAGTGCTGGTATGCTGCAGTGCTGCTGTAGCATGAGGAATAATGTTCACTGATGAAACCTTTCACATGGCTTGCTTGAAATGTTACCAACAAAAAGAAAAAGGTCTTAGTGAGAAGACATCATTTAACCAATATCAAATGGTACAACTGTGAGAAATGTGCAGTGACCAAAATAGCGCACCAAAGTCTTCTATGCAAATGTGTATGTTTTCAGAGCAGACTGCAAAACCCATGTTCCAACGGGTCTGAAGCCACATGAGACACTGGTGGTTACAACAGGGCTGGGATTTCTCTTCTCCAATAGACTGGAGCAGTTGTCTCATGCTTCAGAAAATTTTGCTAGAAAAGAACAGTTTGCATTTCTCATTGGTGAAAATTGGTTTCTATCTTCAAGGCCTCCAGTGTGTGCTGCACATCTGGAGATCAGAATGAGTAGGAACCCAAGAAACTTCTCCCTTTACAAGATGCAGTTCACAAGGACTCATAATTTCAGCAGTAGCGACACAATGTGACTGCAGTTATATCTCACTTGTTTCCCTTCAAATATAATCTGATCAATTTAAAAAGAATAATACCTGCCTTTCTTCTTCTTTCTAAAAACTAGTTTTCTATAGTTAACATATAGTAACTTAAAAAAATAACTTCCAGCATTGAACTTAAACCCATCAGTTTCACCTGCAGTCAGGCAAAGTGCACATTAACAATTATTAATCTTACTGTATTCTTCTCTCCGTCTGATGATATTTGTTATAAGTCCTTTGTTATTTAATACCAATTTTCTGTCATGAGCTTATAATTTCTAATATAGAATACTTTACCCAGTCTCCCAAATACAAAAGTTATAAGCAGATACATGAAAATTTACAGCAGGTACATGAAAATAACTATGCCAGTAACGGAAGTTAACTTCTAAATAGTTTGGAAATGCTGAACCCATGAGCAAGTTTTAGAACAAGATTTTTTTATTATTATTATTTTATTTTTTCTTTTTACAACCATCCTGGTCCCCTTCTTTCACACTTGTGATATTTTTGTTAATGTCATGAAAATTCTTGCCTAGCCAACCCTGATAAGTATACCTGAGTATCTAATTTGATTGCCATAATAAATTGTGTCAGCTTTTGTCAAAGAGTTTTCCTTGAACTCTGAAGTAAGTTTTCCCTCATTTTCACAAAGACTTGATTCCCTGAAAGCAACCTGTTTTTTCCTGCAAACAATTTTCCTCCCCTAAAGGTGTCTATCTATAACTCTAAAGGCAGTTTTGACTGCAAGACCCATGTTTTAGCAAGTTTGAATCACTTCTTGTTGTAAAGAACAACAAGAGGTGCACTGAAAGTTCCTTTATTGGCCACAAAGCTGTCTATTGCACTGGGGGCTGTCAGACCAGCTCTAATGAGTCTCACTGTGGGAAGGTAACAGCAGCTGGGTCTTCACAGCTGTTTGTGTAGGGTTGCAGATGGGAAAGACTTGCTGCCAACAAGGGACGGGTGCCCCGAAGTCCCAGCACCATCTAGACATGGAGTACTAGTGTCTCAATTTTGCCTTTGCAGTCAAGTTCCCATGTGGTAAACTTCAGAGAAAGCATGAAGTGGGTCGAGAAAAAGTTACAGCAAGTCCAGATGCTCATCTTAAAAATGAGGAAAACACTGAGACCCCGAGCTACCATCCTGAGGTAACAGAGGAGGCTGGCAGTTTACCCAGCGCATGTCCATGGCAGGTAAGATGCCTTTGTCCTGAGAGGTTCAATGCCTGACCCCACTCAAATCACAGAATCATTAAGGTTGGAAGAGCCCTCCAAGATCACCTGGTCCAACCATCACCCTACTACCTATGTCACCCACTAAACCATGTCCCTAAGCACCACGTCCAGCCTCTCCTTGAACACCCCCAGGATCAAGCACAATGCTGAGAGGAGGAGGCTAGGAGAGAACTAAGGTTGCAGATACTGGCCATAAAGCTGGGCTTCTCCACAGTTCCCTGCCAGCCACCCAGATACTTGGGTTGCAACATGGCAGTTTTGAAAGAATGGCTGGAGTTGTTGTTATGACCAAGACTGAAGTGAAACAACAACAAAAAAAACAAACAAACAAAAAAAAAAAAAACAAAAAAAAAACAAAATAACCAACCCATCCACAACAACTACAGCAAACAGCAAGGAATATTGCAGTTATAATATAAGCCAAATTTCTCTAAAATATAACAACCAAAAAACTGTTGGTAAAATAACTGAATATGCAGATTCTACTTTGAGATGAGAAAAAGGTCTGTCTTGACAAGTTTCCCACTGTGTTAGCTACACTTAAGTGTAGCTCTCACCGCCTCTGAATCAAGGATGCTTTTGATAGGAAATACATATGAAAATTTCTTCTTTAAGAAAACGGCTTGAATATTTGCTAGCTGTTCAGGATTTCTATGCACGTACATTTTTGCACTTTAGCTTTTTTGTCTCTCTTTGCAGGCTGTTCTGGTAGAGAAGCATGGTAGCTGGTTTTGTGGGGGGACAATCCTGAATGAGTATTTTATACTTACTGCAGCTCATTGCGTTACTGATTCTAAGGAATTACAGGTTATCGTTGGTAAGTGGTTGTCATTTTGTCCTTTACTATAAAAATAAGTGCTACAAAAACACGTCCTGAGTGTCCTTGTACAAGACACTGAACTATCCCAGATTTATTTCTCATTGTCTCATCTTGTCCCTTGACTAGCAATGAAATAAATGTTCAACCTGGTTGAATGGACAGTTCCTTTATGCCTGGTTTGGTCCAGTGTAGCTTGTATGTGATGCAAGCCAGGTATAAACCATGAAAGTGTGTGGGTCAGTGAGGCTGAGCTGAATTAGTTAATTGGTCTAACATTACAACTTCATGCAATTTTCTGTGCTGGCCAAACCTTGAAGACTTCCAGATGCCATGTTCAGACACTAGTAATAAATGTTTTGACAGCATGTAGATACTAGTCTGAGACTGTTCCATACTTGAAACCTTAAAATCATTATTTATCATGATATTTATCATAAATTATGTAATTTATGAAAAAAAGTAGTCTATCACAAATTCTAGACACTGAAAATGATATTCTGAGTCACAAAAATTTGCACTTGGCCTAAAACAGTAAAGCAAAATCTGTGTTTGTCTAAACACCAATTTTCTGTCAATTTAATTCCAAAAGAGTTCTCATATGAGTTGAGAATGAATAAATATAAATACACTTTTATATTTTTGTATGCAGAATGTTAATGTTTTAAAAGACAATATTTCCTGTTTAAGTCTGTTTGACTATGTTGCTCTACAAATGAGAGGGGCAAGATCCTACTCTTCTATACTGGAGTTTTGTTTGTACAACAATGAGTGCCACTGGGTATGTTGTAACGAAGGCCAAAACTTCAGATGAAAATTGTCATTGAGACCATCATTCTGACAGCAAACTTCCGATTTTAAACTTGCTTGGCACTTTGAGAGTCATATAAAAACCTCTCCAAAATGCATATAAAATGCTACAGAGTCAGGATACAGGCCAGCTCTAAAAAGTACTAAATGTACAATAAATGTACATTGTAAATGTAATGCTCTAAATGTAAAATAAAAATTTGTACAGTACAAATGTCTATACAAAGTGCAAGGTACTTTAGTCCCATCTTTTACTGAGGAGCTGCTTGGGCTTGCTGGTATTGTCTTGTTAACACCTGCTTTAAAAATCTGATACAGGGATGGTGGACAGAGAAGAGGAAGAGCCAAGTACTGTGACGCACAGAGTGGAAAAAATAATTCCAAATGCTGAATTTGATTCAAAATCTTTTGACAGTGACATAGCCCTTATCAAATTAAGCGAACCTATCACATTTTCTGAGGATGTTATCCCAGCATGCCTTCCAGAAGAAGACTTTGCTAATGATGTTCTGATGAACCAAACATTCGGAATTATCAGTGGCTTTGGGAACATCTTTGAACGTACGCAGCCGGTCAAAAGAATGAAAGTGCTTCGGGTCCCTTACGTGGACAGGAGAACTTGCAAGCATGCCCTTAAACATCTAGTCACAAGAAACATGTTCTGTGCAGGTTATAATAAAGATGGACAAGATGCTTGCCAAGGAGATGGAGGAGGCCCCCATGTAACCGAATACAATGGCACTTACTTCGTTACTGGTATTATCAGCTGGGGAGAAGGGTGTGGAAAAGAAGGAAAATATGGAATATACACTAAATTGTCAAGGTTCTTACCATGGGTAAGAAGTGTTTTGACACAAAACTCCTAACAGCTTGACGTTTAATCAACCTAATTGTCTTAGCCATCAGATCTGATCCCTAAATAATACTTTTCTCTTTGTAAAATGCCTGCTAAAGCTCTGAGAGTTAGCACTTCCATTAAGAGATGTCACCAGTTCCTTCATGAGCTCGTACCTGGTTTTCAGAAGGTGTGCTTGGACTTTGAACAGAGCTTGCTGATTTTGGACAATAATGGAATATCTTCAAATGCGATGTTTTAGGAGATCTTTTTGCTCTTACTAAGGTTGTCTGAATTTGTCTAAGGGGCTTTGGCTGTGCTGATAAACCTTCCATTGAAAAGTTGGAACTAACTCAACTTTCCTGTGGCAGTACCTGCTTTATAGAAGTAAACCTAGACAAGGATACCATCAAAGTAGGACACTACAAGAGCAGGCCAGCACTTCTAAAACTGGGGAAAAAAACAAACAAACAAACAAACAAAAGAAAAACCTGCTTAATCTTCTTGATTGTGTACAGAGAAAGAGCTGGAAAATGTGCAAACCAACTGTGTATCCACACATGAGTCTAAGTAACTGGGCATGTCACTGGTACTAATGCCTTGTTAGATGAAGTTAATTGCTTGACTTCCCATAGGACCCCCACTGAAACCTCCGTTTATAAATCAGCCCTAACCTCTACAGTAAGAGAGGCAAACATGACGTGTGGAGCTGTGGGTCACACGTGGACACGTTCCAGGGATATCAGAGAGGCCACTGCAAAGAGCTTGCACTTGCTGCTACATCCCCTCACTGCTGTCCAACTGTCCTCCTGCCCAGCCCCACATTACCACTTGCCCTGGCTCAGGGCAGCCCTAGTTTATTCATAGCCAATTCAAAAAGGCAGAGAAACCTTCAACAGGTTTCAATCACTGTCTTTAGCTCAACGTGCATTCAGAGGAAATCAGCCACATGAGCTTCTCCCTTCCTCACCTGTCAATTTCTGCTTCTACAACGAAACACCATCCTCATCCTACTCAGATGTTCAGTACCAGATGAGAACAAATTCTGTCTGCAGGGACAAATTTACCCCAGCTGCTTAATTGCACAGAAAATTGCAGTTCCCACCCAAGATACACATTACATTCTCTGTGCTCTGCCTATGTCAACCTTTAAAGTCCTCACGGAGAGGACAGAGTTGTAAGCAGCATTGAAAAGTCTGAATTCCAGATAAGCTCCAAGCACTTTCCTGTTTCCTTCTTGCCCCCTTCAGAGCATGTCAATGTTCTAGCAGTTTGCCTGAAAATTCTCCATCTAAGTTTCTATGTGAGCTGTCCTTAACCATTTTTATCCTGAAGTCCAGATTAGGTCACTGGGGAGATATAATCAGAGAAAACAGGAGGAAAATCATACAGTCCTCATTCAAACAGCAGGAACTCCAGAGGTTTTTTTCTGAGTTTTTCATGAAGGTTCAGGACAGGTCATCTTAGGGCAAAATTGGCCTCCCTACTAAACCCCCTTGATCTATCACTGAAGCTGTATCCAGGAGCTTGAGTGATATGGCAGTGTCTGTGCATAATCTGCCGTCTCTGGCTGTTTCATGACCAGTTTTATTGCTTGCAATTTTGGTAGGGAAACAAAATAAAGATGAAAGCAGGGGGAAAAGGTAAAGGAGCACCAAGGTGAAAGTAAAGAATGAATTCTTTTTTATAACAAGTATTAACAACACTTACTATTTTAGCAATGTGCATGCTGAAATATTAACACCAAATACTATTTTTAGCAATGTGCGCACAGAAATAGAAAAAGTCAGCACTTGCATTTGCAGAGATGTCAGTAACTCCAAGATGTTTTCTGTTTTCGCTGCCAGGCTGGCAGGAGACTTGCACAGCCTAGTGGTTAGGCTCAAAGAAAGCTCCTGTGGGTGCAGCATCCACTGGAGGGAATCAAACCTCCTGGGGTTTCATTCCTCCCCTGGGATGTCCTGCAATCTGCAACCAAGCCAGAAGGGCAGTGCTCATGCTCCTCCAAAATGACTGCAAGTCTCTTCAGCTTTTATAAATGGTGATGCCCTTCAAATGCAGCGAGAAAAAAATTTTTATTCCCTTTTCTTTTTTTTCTTTTTTTCCTTCTTTTTTTTTTTTTTCCCCTGCATATGGTGAACTGGTTGGCTACTATCCAGACATTTAACTGAATTATAACCCATTTTAACCGCACTAAGCATTAACCCTTTGCAGAGTATGTGTCTCCTCTGTTGGCTAGGCAAATTTCACCCGGCATTTTTGTGGCTTTTGTACACACAAGGACAGGTGCTGCTTATAAACAGGTGTACTAGTAAGTGTGCTTCATATAAGGAGAGTGTACATCAACAAATAAATTAACTTGTGTCACTCATTGCTAGCTCTTGACCAAGGCTATACATGATCACATTTACCTGTTTCAGACCAATTGATGTCTAAGTCTAGGCTGAGGGATGCAGTCTCATTTTGTTGATCCTGATCTGTTGCCTGCAAGTGATCATTTCTTCTTTAATTTCTTGTCCCCCGACCACAAGCTCCCCACCGAGGGCTGCTGGCAGCAAAGAGAAGAGGCAGCAGGGAGGTGGAGGCTGGAGCTGCTCCAGGAGGCTGGAGCACCTCCTGCCATGGGGCGGGAACACCACGGTCCCCTTCGCCTTGAACTATCTCCAGCACCCACAACACACAACCAACCACAGTGCCTGCGTGCCACTCATCAGGAGGACTCCCCCAGGTACAAACGTGGCTGTGAGCCCAGCCTTCAGCGTTCATTATTTGCTTAATGCAGGGGTGACATCTTCTGGAAAATAACTGCCGTCCCCTTTCGCTAGCTGAGGTGTGCATTTCCCAAAAGCGAGTGACAGTGACACTCAGCTGGTGGCTAGCCAGGGGCTGTGACATGATGGGGGCATGTCCCCATCACCACCTGGGCAGCCCGTCTGCAAACCTGCTTCTCCTGGCTGGGGCCAGGCTGCTGGGGGAGTACCTCTGAAGGGAACATGTGCTGAGGCAGGACCGCATAACCCAGGCACCACACCAGCAGAACCACAGAGTTTGCATCTGGCACCGCGTGCAGGCTGCAGTCACCTTTTCATGGGGGACAATCCTCAGCCACGTCTGCAGGAAACAGGGTTGGTGGACACACTGATGGAAAACATCTCCATGTGCTCACCGTGATATTTAAAGGAATGGAGAAAGAAATTCCAGTAACTCTTTATAAAGAAACGTGTGACGAAAGGACTGCCTTTCTAAACCCCTCTCTTTATGCAATCTTCCTTAATACGAAAGTTTGAAAGTAAGGCCTGTTGCAATAATGTCAATATGGAAAAAAAACAAAGTTGGTGCTGTAACAGGACTGAGTACACCGTGGCCCAAACAGCTGCTCAGTCAAGGCTTGTTTCATCTAAAAGGAAAACACGAACTTGAAAACTAAGGTCCAGGGAGAATACAGCTTCTGAAGCCCTGTGTTGGTGTTGCTAACCTGATTTGAATAAATAGCTCATACCTACAAGAACACGTTAGTTGACATAGGGTTGCAACGTGTAAGCAGTTTGTTTAAAAAAATAAATAAATGTTTGCAGATGCACATTTCTGCGCTGGGTTCTGCGAAGCCCTGTGCTGACATCAAGTGGTGACAGCTTTTTCATGTCAGTGTGCTGAGGGGAGCCAGCCTTGCTGTGCTGCTTGTGCACAGGGTGATATTCGTGCTCACGGGAGGACAGGGGCATATCAGAGATACGCTGTGACAAGAGGCAACAGTCCCCTGCTCTTCCTGGCCAAAAATCCCAGCTGGGACAGGTACAGTGGAGCCTGGTGGCCTCAGGAGGAGGGGAGCACAGAGCGCATATGTGAATCACAGAATCACAGAAGTGTAGGGGTTGGAAGGGACCTCAAGAGGTCATCGGGTCCAACCCCCCCACCAAAGCAGGTTCCTTAGAGCAGGCTGCCCAGGTAGGCGTCCAGACGGGCCTTGAATATCTCCAGAGAAGGAGACTCCACAGCCTCCCTGGGCAGCCTGTCCCAGTGCTCCGTCACCCTCACCGTGAACAAGTTCTTTCGCGTGTTGGTGCGGAACTTCCTGTGCTCCATTTTGCGGCCATTGCCCCTTGTCCTGTCCCCACAGACCTGAAGAAAGTTTGTCTCACAGCCCACCAAAGAGGATGGCAGGGCGTGCTAATTAGTTCTGCAGAAATAGCAGGAAGGGCAAAATAAATATGTGATGTTATGAACTGGCCATGAAAAAAAAAAATAATCAAGCTTGGTATTCAAAGGGTTTTAACTCCGAGTGAACTTTGGGAACAGCATCCCTGCAGAGATGGGGCAGGAAATACCTCCCTCAGTGCACTTTTATTATGGAGTTAATTTATTTGAAGAAGGCATTAGGGGCTGTGACGTGGGCTGCAATGTCAGCCCTGGGTTAGCAGGGACCAGCCTTGGTGAGGCAGGAGGTCTGCTTCAGCCCTGCATGCCCATCTCGCTACTCACTGAACCTGATCTTTAAAGCTCTGGTTGATGTGAAGTTTTATTTGGGGTTTTACCCACAAATTCTCATATCGATATGGTCTTTATGTTTCTAACTCAAGTTGAAGAACACTTTCCCCTTCCTGGCTGTTTCTCTGACTCTATGGATGGTTTCCTGCCCTTCCCTGGAGCTCCTTGAAATGGGACCCCAAAAACTCCCCACAGCACCATTGCCACTGAAGATCACAGCCCTTTCACGATAATACATCCACCCATCCTCTTGACCTGTGTCGGGACTGTCTGGGGTCTGCTCCATGATGATACCTCCTTTCACAGGCTCTGTGTTACCACCAGGAGCCGGAAGCTGGGAGGAAAAAAAAAAAAAAAAGGCAAACACAAATGCCATATCCTTTAAGATAAATTTCCCACAGGGGAAATATCAGGCTTGTTTAATTCACTGCAATGTCAAAAGCTGATGGGATTTGACTGGTGCAGCTAAGCTCCAAGGACAGAAGGCTTTCTATGCCCTGCCTTGGTAAAAGTTTTGTGAGGACAGCGTGTACAGCAGTCACACTGTAAAACCAATCCCTGCAGTCATCATCACCCAGATTGTGACAGTGCTTTGGTATGGCATGAAGAAATGCTCATATTTTTAATTTCTCCCCATTTGGTGATGGGAAAGGGAAGGCTGGGGGATGACAGGAATACCCCATATTTGTAGGTTTCCAAACCTTCTCTGCCTTCAGCCATTGCGTTAAGAGAAGTGGTACTGTTGCACCACCAAACACGTTTTTTTGAGGTTTTTCACATGTTGACTTTGAGGCCAGGCTTTGCCCTCAGTGGTTTTGTTTTCTCTTGAGCAGCTGGACTTTAAACTTTAACATCCCCTGTTTAGCAATTTCCCCAAAGAGCTGCAGGAATGCAGGCAGGGTTACCATTAGCTGCAGAGGGTAACAATGGCAGGTTGCTTTTGGACAATGTTGTTTCTTCTCTCTGTCCTTTTCATTCCCACAGAGGAGACAGGTATGGCCTTCGTTTTGTTGCCCCTTTAATTCTGATTTGTGCTCCTGCTCTTGTAAACACACCAGTAATTTTGTGCCTTGTATCATGTTTACTTTGCAGCACAGGCTGACAGCACTAAAAACTCTGTGTTTCCTTACACTTTCCTCTGTGGGGGATTTTCTGTTTTTGTTTTCGTATATTTAAGTAAAAACTATGGTAGGTTACTGAAGCAGTGTAACTTTGTAATGCCATCAATTACATCATGGTGATATTTAGTCATGATTCTGAGTGTCCTGGATATTAAAGAAAAAATTGTTTTATATACCTAGTTGCTGCTGAAATGAAAATAAAAGTCTTATGAAAGAGGCTGAGAAGCACACTTGGTATAGCTTGCAGAAATATATGTTTTCTGTATTCATCCTCTGTGGTTTGTCACAAATAAGGAGGATCTGAGAAAGAGAGAAAAGAGAGAAAAGAGAGAAAAGAGAGAAAAGAGAGAGAAAGAGAGAAAAGAGAGAGAAAGAGAGAAAGAGAGAAAGAGAGAGAGAGAGAAAGAAAGAAAGAAAGAAAGAAAAAGAAAGAAAGAAAGAAAGAAAGAAAGAAAGAAAGAAAGAAAGAAAGAAAGAAAGAAAGAAAGAAAGAAAGAAAGAAAGAAAGAAAGAAAGAAAGAAAGAAAGAAAGAAAGAAAGAAAGAAAGAAAGAAAGAAAGAAAGAAAGAAAGAAAGAAAGAAAGAAAGAAAGAAAGAGGAGATGACTGCTTGTGAAGGGCAGAATGATGCCCCTGGCAACAGCAGAGGTGTGTATGAAGCACAGCAGAGCAGAAACGTGGTGGGGTGCTAGAGAACTTTTCAAAATGCAAAACACAAACGTGATGCTTTGTCTTAGCACCACATGCAAGCCTCCTGCTTATCTGCTATCCTTCAAAAGCATAACTAAGAAACTACACACAGGTTTGGAATAATTTTGTTAGTGCTGTCACTTTTTCCAATTCCAGTATCACAGCTTGTTTCAACCTTTGGGCCCCCAACGACTGTACAATATATTAAGCAAACAAACAAACCAACCCAGTCCCTGTCCCATTGGGTTTACTTTCTGAGTACAGGGGAACTGACAAACGTGTGCTGACACATGCAGCCGTGTCCCAGTTAATGTCACAGGCGACAGCACCTCACCAGCCTTCCCCCTTGACAGGTGGTTTTTGTGGTGGGCATCACTGCAAAGAGGAGTTTTAAGGTCTGATCTCTGTCATGTCTTTGGATTTTCCTCCTCTTAACTCAAATCAAAAAGATTATGGAGTCTTCCAGGTAAAGGATGGCATATGACAGCTTTT
Organism: Anser cygnoides; assembly: GCF_040182565.1. Classification (NCBI taxonomy): domain Eukaryota; kingdom Metazoa; phylum Chordata; class Aves; order Anseriformes; family Anatidae; genus Anser; species Anser cygnoides. The sequence goes on along the minus strand of NC_089873.1, from coordinate 148,079,943 downwards.
TCTGACCATTGCTGGGGGGGGTAACTTTTATTTATAGCCACCCTGAGCCATGTCATGCTTGGCAGCAAAAAATCCCCATGAAGTCAGACTGAAGGGCATCAGTTAGGATCCTTCATCACAAATAAATACAAATCATTTTCATTTCTGCTGAAAGTCCCATGGACTCTTACAAAACAGCCTCTGCCTTTATAATAATATTTACCTCTTCCCGTAGCCATGGCACAACCAAGCTCTCTGTGTGTCCAGTGCAGGACAAAAATACGCAGCAGGAAAGGCTTCTGCAGGGAGCTGCAAAAATTCTTTATGTTTACAAGGAATTATGCAGAAAAGTTCAGCAGTGAGTCAGACCTGAATCCTTTTTGTTCAGTTCGTTTTGTTTTTGTTTTTTACTACTTGGGAGCACTGACAAAGGACCAGGACCCTCTTGTGCTCAGGACTGTAAGAGGGGTGGGAAACAAAAGAAAACCATGTCATGATTCCTCTTCATGATAAAATGTGGCTAAACAGTAAGATTGTTTAAAAAAAAAAAAAAGTGAAAGTGTAAAGGAAACTAGCCTAAGTACTTACGTTAGCATCTTGTCATGCGATGTTTCAGTGTTTATATCAGCTGATGATGCAAATGAAGTTATCAAGAGACACAGGCGTGCCAGCTCCCTCCTTCTGGAGGAGGTCCTCCAAGGCAGCTTGGAAAGAGAATGCCTTGAAGAGAGATGCACACAAGAGGAAGCAAGAGAAGTATTTGAAAACGATGAGATGCTAGTAAGTATTTTAGTTTCCTTTTACTTACCTGAAGCATCACTTTGTGCTGTCACCTCTACCTCCAGAAGCACCGTCTGGGGAAAAAGCAGCAGGGTAAGGGAGCGGAGGAGCCCTGGCCACCAGTGGGGGACAAGCAGGACAGGATGGGGTCACCTCCCAGGTGGCTGCACAACAGGGAGACAATAGTTGGCCAGTTTTTCAAGGAAGCCATGCTACTGCAGGGCTCAGCTATTTCTCTCTTGCCCATGAAGAGTTTCTTTTCCTTTATAACTTCTTAAGAAGCAAGAAGATGTGCAGGATGCAAACCCTCCCTCACACCTCATGTCATTCAAATCTTGATGGCAGGACAAAATTTGTAATTGTGTGACTGTGTGAATGTTAAACTGAGTGTGTATTCTCTTATGTAAAATCTCTGTTTTGCCAAAATATTTATGGAAGATGATATTATTTGAGAATTGAAATCTGATTTCCCCTTTTTTTCAGAAAATGTTTTGGGATAACTACTACGGTAAGCTGGCCTCTTGATTTCTCTCCTTCATAGTGGTGGCATGTTGTGAACATGATGCTTCAGTCTGATGTTGTTTCTAAGAGTTTTCAGCAGTTTTTAGCAGTTTATTCTACAAGAAACACACAGTCGCTATGTGTCATATCGCTAGCAAAGCAAGAGGAGAAGGACTGATGTGAAAGGATTTAAAAAGTCTTAAATAGGAAAAAGCAGTTAAGACTGCAGAGCACATGCAAGTTCAAAGTGAGTAGATGCTATCCCAAGAAACAGGCTGTTTCTTTCCCTCTTTGTTGGGCTGTAACCTGGGAGCAGAACATTTTGCTTCTTACAGATTCACCCATCGAGGAGCACCATTTCCATGGCACGGTGGCCTTGCTGGCCACCTGGGCGTGGGCTGGGATGGCAGCTGTAGGCCAGGACAGTGGTAATAGAGCTACCAGGGCATGCAAGGCAAAAGGGGTGTATTTTCTTTTGTAAGCTGACCATTTCAGTGTGTAAGAGACACACGGGAATGTCTATTTTACTGATACAATTCACCAGTATAGTTCTACCAGCACAACCTGCCAAGTACAAACCTACCGTTCGACCCTGAGTGAGGCAAATAGGTGCTAAAAGCCACTGGGCTGCTCTGGAGGCTGTTCCTTGGCAGCTTCTGAGGCTAGAAATAAACCTGCAAAGCTGATGTGGGTTGATGCTGACATGGTGTGATGTAGCTGGGCACCTCCTGGGCACAGGGCCTGCGGCATGGGCGCGAGGTGACTAGGCCTCACCCCCTCCATCTCTGCTGCATGCCACATCCAAAGAGTTCACTCTTCTTATTCTGATTTTTTTTTTATTCATTTGCAATCTTAGTTTTAGACAGTAGATAGGGAGGTGGTAAAAACAGCATTAGTATTAATTTTCTATGGAAGCCCTTAAAACACCGAGTGCAGGGGACAGTTCTGTGGATCCAGGCTCTGAATGTTATGAAGACTCGTACTAAACATCTTTGCTCTGTGCTTCATTGCCTCTGTGAGGGTGGGATGGCTTCCACCTAATTCCAGCCTTTGGGCTGTCCGTCCCCAGGTGGCCAGAGATGTTCCTCTAACCCGTGCCAGAACGACGGCGTGTGCGAGGACAGCATTCGTGGCTACACCTGCACCTGCACCGAGGGCTACGAGGGGGAGGACTGTGCCTTTGGTGAGGCATCACCAGCATGGGGTTAACACACACAGTTTGTGCAATGTGATGGTGGTTCCCTGATACTACCCCAACTGAGATGTTTGACCTAAGTTTCCTTCTGTATGCTAAACTACAGTTCATAATCCTACCCCACTGCATGTCTAATTGCTATCATATATGCTTAAGGACATGGTTTAGTGGGTGACATTAGTAGGTAGTAGGGTGATGGCTAGACCAGACGATCTTGGAGGTCTTTTCCAACCCTAATAATTCTATGATTCTATTCTACTTTAACTGGCCCTTAAAAGAGAATCACAGAATCATCTAGGTTGGAAGAGGCCTCCAAGATCACTGAGTCCAACTTCTGACCTAACGCTAACAAGTCCTCCACTAAACCACATCACTAAGCTCTACATCTAAACGTCTTTTAAAGACCTCCAGGGATGGTGACTCAACCACTTCCCTGGGCAGCCCATTCCAATGCTTAACAACCCTTTCAGTAAAGAAATTTTTCCTAATATCCAACCTAAACCTCCCCTGGCACAACTTTAGCCCATTCCCCCTCGTCCTGTCACCAGGCACGTGGGAGAATAGACCAACCCCCACCTCGCTACAGCCTCCTTTAAGGTACCTGTAGAGAGTGATAAGGTCGCCCCTGAGCCTCCTCTTCTCCAGGCTGAACAACCCCAGCTCCCTCAGCCGCTCCTCGTAAGACTTGTTCTCCAGACCCCGCACCAGCTTTGCCGCCCTTCTCTGGACTTGCTCGAGCACCTCAATGTCCTTCTTGTATCGAGGGGCCCAAAACTGAACACAGTACTCGAGGTGTGGCCTCACCAGAGCCAAGTACAGGGGAACGATCACTTCCTCAGTCCTGCTGGCCGTGCTATCTCAGATACAAGCCAGGATGCTGTTGGCCTTCTTGGCCACCTGAGCGCACTGCTGGCTCATATTCAGCCGACTGTCAACCAGTACTCCCAGGTCCTTCTCGGCCAGGCAGCTTTCCAACCACTCATCTCCCAGCCTGTAGCGCTGCTTGGGGTTGTTGTGCCCCAGGTGCAGGACCCGGCACTTGGCCTTGTTGAACTTCATACAGTTGGCTTCAGCCCATCGGTCCAGCCTATCCAGATCATCCTGCAGAGCCTTCCTGCCCTCGAGCAGATCGACACACGCACCTAACTTGGTGTCATCTGCAAACTTAGTGAGGGTGCACTCGATCCACTCATCCAGGTCATCGATAAAGATATTAAAGAGGACTGGCCCCAGTACTGAGCCCTGGGGAAAAAAAAACACACCAGGATGGATCTTGCATATTCATATCCGACAGGTTTTGCTTCCTAGCCCCAAGGTTAGTATTTGTGCCCATCTGCAGGGCCCCCAGGGCACAGCAGGGCCATTTTCTGCAGCAGGGTGTGAGTGGCGAGGGGCAGAGTATCCCTCTGGAGAGCCTGACCTGCTCCGCATGAGCCATCGAGAGCCACATCACACGCGAATTTTGTTGCCACTTCTCCACCTGTGAGATAGATCCAAGATCAAATGCTCTTCCTGTCGCTTTGTACTGAAGCTGTGTTTGCTCAGCCACAGAAAGCTGACTGGCCATGTTTCAAAGATGATTAATACTCCTTTCCTTTTTTTTTTCCTTATATGTGGCAGCTGTTTGTTTTAATTTTCTTAGCACAAGCCTGAGAAACAGAAGCTACACATTTCTTTTTTCTGGAAAGCAGAAAGCTTTAGCCTTTTTCTTGACCATACAATACCTGCCTTCTTAAAAAGTTCAAAAGATTCCCCTGGTGCTGATCCTTAGGGCTTTGCTTAACTGAGCAGAGAAAACCTATGGCATCCTTTTGTGGGTTCACGTGGAAAGCCTAGTTTGACCCTTGGGTACTAATATTCCCCAAAACTCAGCAGCGTGGACAGTCTGGTGCAAGGAGGTACTGGGTGCTATGAGCCTGTGGAAGCTGCAAAGACAGCCCTCTCTGCCCAATTTCTGCCTGATGAGGGTAAAAACCATGTGGTGGGAAATCCTACAGGAAGACAGAGTTCCTACCCACCCCCCCACAAAGTGAGTAAAAGTAAAATGCTTAGCAAAGAGGACTCAGGCTATGCAAGAAAACTCCACCTGAACCGTTCCCAATGCTTTTTCCCTGCTTGTTCTCTCCAGCTAAAAATGAATGTCGGCACCAAGGAAAAGAAGGATGTCACCATTTCTGCTATCCAGGAACCAATTCATACCGATGCTCCTGTGCTGATGGCTACGAGCTCGGGAAGGACAAAAAACAATGCATTGCATTAGGTAGGTGCGAGCACGGAAGTAGGGCCCATGAACAATTCTTGGGTGGGCAGGCAGTGAATCTGATATCCAGATGCAATCAGCCCGCTTGGGGACTCCAGAAATATTAACCTTCCAAACTGGACAAAAAAAGGAGGAACCTAGGGACCGGCAAACAAAGATGCCTGAGCAGTGTTAAAAGAAGGAACATTTGATCTGAACATTTACAGATGGGGTTGCAGAGAGCACTAGCATCATTCGACATACCACTAACTGGTGCAGGTTTTCCACTCCTACTCTCAGTAAAGAGCAACAGAAGACCTGCCCGTTTAGGAATGAGGTTCAGTTAATTCAGATTAGGCACCCAACAGCCTGATAAATAAAAGGCAGCACTTGCTGCCTTGTTAGTTAATTTGGAATGGTAGCCCTCTTTATTTTTCCATCCTCATCGCAGCCAAACAGGAATGGAGCTGTACAGCCACGCTTTTAGTGAAGACTTGATGTCCACGCTAAATGCACATTTCAGGTGGATTTTACATCAAAGCAGCTCTAGTTTGGTACTGAGGACTAGGCACCCACATACCCAACAACTTGGAGGTGTTTAGTGCAGTTCAAATACAGGATACAAAGATGAGGAAGCAACCCATGCTGATGGTTAGCTGGAGAGGAAGCCTCAGTTCGGAAGTTGCAGACAAAGTGAGAGCTGGTCACCATGAGCCTAACACAATGACCCAGATTGTTTCGTGCTATCACACTACAGAAGTCAAGTTAATTATTCTGATTTTCACCAGCTGAGAAATTGTCCTTTTCCTTGGTATAAAATCCAAACCCTACAGCCAAGAAGGAACACTTAAAATACTTGCAGGTAGTAGTAGTCTTGAAATGTTACAGCATGAGGTTTTTATTTTTTCTAATTCATTTGCTAGATCACTGTGCATGTGGCAGACTTCAAGACAGTGATAATCTGATAAGTGAAACCCTGAAGAAACATGACAAGCACTTTCCTTGGCAGGTATTTCTAGCAATTCATGAAATCTATGACTTATTTTCATATGGACAGTGCTAATTATCATCTTTTTGTATTTTCTTAGGTCTTGCTGCTAAACTCAGAAGGGAAAGGCTTCTGTGGAGGAGTGCTGCTAAAAAGTAATTTTGTCCTGACCACAGCAGAGTGTGCCCTTCTGCACAGCCATTTTGAAATCAGGGTTGGTGCTGGTAGGTGATGAAACCTTTCCTTTTGTAGTACCACCTTTCGGCACTGTTAAGCTACTTTTAAAAACAGCTTACTAAAATTTCTGCTGCACTAAAAGTATTGTTATAGTATATAAATCTGCTGGCATCTCATTTAAGCATCTTAACTAAGCGTCAGGTTAGAACTAGAGCTGTCCTATGCCTCTCTAGAAAATGAGCAGAAAGACCAGTACCTCTCGAAGGCCCTCACAAGGGCTGGCTCAGCATCTAGGGATATGCTAAACTAGGCTCATTTGGAGATTACTACCCTCCCTCCCCCCAAAGAGAAACGTTTCATGGCAAAATTTTCTTCTGTTGTTGGGTATTTGTCCTTCCCCTCTGAAATTATGCGTGCTTCTACGCAACTTTGAAAAGCTGTCATTCTTAATTTACCTTTACCACGTTTCAAGAATGTTTCTCTACTGCGCGTATTTCTCAGCACCACTAGGCAGTTGTTATCAGTTTACATTCTGCTTTCAAGTCTCTGATATCCTTAAGAGCAGCGAACATGTCATTGCTTCACAGGGCACAACAGAACACGTGGAACTGAGAGGATAATGCAAGTTCACGAGAAACACATACACATCCGGTACGATGACGACACTGGCGAGAACAACATTGCGCTCCTACAGCTCCACGAGCCCGTTGAGTGCAACAACCACCAGCTTCCCGTATGCATCCCTGAAAGAGACTTTGCAGAACATATTTTGATTCCCAAATTGGCTGGCACAGTCAGCGGCTGGAGAAGAGAAGGCAATGAAGTTCAAGGTGACGAGTTGCAGGTTTCCTACCTCCCTACGGAGGACTGCGAACAAATACTCAACGTAAGCCTCACGAACAGGCAGTTTTGTGGACACGTCCAGGCGGTCACAGACAAACGACTGACTGGAGGAAGCTTTATGGCCACTGAGTATAAGGGCACTTGGTTTCTGACTGGTATCCTGGGACCCTGGCCACTAGAAGACGCCGACAGAAAAACTTTTCTGTTTACCAACACTGCGAGATACATGATATGGCTTAAACACAAAATGAAGTAAGACAAACACAACCAACCCTCCAGCACCAAACCCCTACCAATCCCCGCAAGGAAACATTTGGAGGCAGCCAGTAGACACATTTGACTCTATCACCATTTGCAGCAACGGAAGTTGCAATGATGATACCTATTTAACTCCAATTCACACGGAAAAGTCCATTTGTCTTTCCTTCCTCTGTTGACACGCAACACACTGAAAGTCCCGACACAGTAAATGTAGGTGCTTTACTAATAAATTGACTGAACTCTAAGTTTCCTAGAACTGTTCGTTCTAAAACTCAAAAAGTATTGATGCTTTTCTGAGCTTTTAAATGTTACTAGAAGGAAATGAGTCTTTTTAATTCTTATTCCCTTGAAATGTGGATCAGTAAACCAATATTCTTATTTCAACCTCTATACAAGTAAAACTTATGAAGACCAAGAACACTCCAAGCCTTTAAATGTTGATAAAGGACTTGACTCTCTCGTAACACCAGAAAGTTCTTCTCCATCATACATGGCAGCTGTGTTTTTAATTATAAATCATAATTCAGTAACTGGGTAAAATAAAAACTAGACTCTCAAAGAGGGGGAAAAATGTTTAATAAAGAAAATAAAAAAATCCCATCACAACACACAAAGGTATGTTGTACTCTTCCTCCTCCCCACCCCCAAAAAATAATAAAAAAACAAAAAACACACACACACAATGAACACTTAAAACAATGGACCCAGTGGCAGTCTTTTCCCCAGAAACAGAATAAAACAGTGTATGGGTAAATTACTTAGATATGCTTTTGTTCATCGTAACAAAATTTAATCAAAAGACTAAACGAATTAAAAAACAAAAACATATCTGAGCAACTACAGACCAAAAAAAACCCACAAATTTACTTGAACTTGTAAATATCACTGAAACTGCAAAGCTTTTGGCGTCAAGCACAACTTCTCTAGTTTTTAGAGAAGGCTTGAAGAGCGTATTTGAGGCCAGCAAGATTATCAAAGAGCTTTAGAAAGTGGAAAACATAAAAGAAAACATTATTTCCACCCTGAAAACTGGATTACTGTATGTACCAAAGGATGATACTTTTCTTTTCCGAAAGATAAGTGCAGAAATAGTAACACACAGTACTTCGTAAAAGCTTTTAAATACTTTGGAAGGAGTTTGGAATGCTTTGCTTTTATTTCTTCATGAGATAGTTCGAACGATCTAGAAAGCCTGCAGAAACTATCACTGAAAAGTGAGTATTTCATTCCAATGCACTTTGTTACACTGGCAGCCTTGGTCATTCTGGGAAAGGAGCCACAAACAGTTCCTGGTATTCCAGTCCTGGACACGACCCAGGTCATTTACAAAGTTCCCTTGCTGATTAGGAGCAGCTCCACTGGGCAAGCCGTGTATCTGAGAAGTACTTGCACGGCTAAGATGCAATGCTCAACACACCGTTGACAGCGGAGGAAACGGGTTCTGCTTACTGACAACAAGTTTTTGATGCTGGTGAGATATATAGCCTTTAATATGACCCTGGCAGGAGAAAGAAATACACTGTTAGTACGGGAGGCTGGTAACACAACGCCTATACCTCACCTGCCATCAGGCTAAATCAAACAAAGCTACGTGCACGTACTCAATCACCACTGCATTACTGTACTTAGTGTTTGGAAGGATCCGATTTATGTAAGTGGGTCACCTCACGCAGCAAGCAGAAAGTTGGAACCATAACCATGTTTGCATACTAACGCTGCCGTTGGACCGCCTGTTGCCAGGGCCCCCTCCTGGTTTGCTTACATTTCCCTGCAGAGCTCTGGAGAAGTGTTTCCAAATTTACTCTTGCTCACTTTTAAAATTAGGATTTTAATTAATCACTATTCCAAATTTAAAAACGAAATTCCATATTTCTTCCTTTTTAGACACGTAGGGTTATAGCACTGAGAGAAATCTTCCAGTCACCTAATCCCACCCTTTGTTACTCTGAGAGGACACCAAATAATCTGTTTCAGAAACAGAGAAGAAGTTTGCTTTCTTGCTGACACTGTAATGCTGCTCCAAAACTTCTAACAGACTAGAAATCTATAGATTGCAAGCCTATATCTATTCATGAGTTGTTAAGACCCATTTAGACAAATGTGAAACAAAGACATGCGGCTTTCATTTTTCTGATGTTAGAAAATCAAAAGTCTGCTACTTCAAATGCAGAAGAACAAATCCCTTCCTGGTCCCAGTTACAATTTTTCCATTTGGAAATGAATATTCATGCTTTATAGAAAAGTCAGTACTGGATTTGTAATGCAGAATTCAACTGCAATTTTAAGTGGTTTCTGCAAAACCAGTGGTTCCAGAACTAGAGGAATTCCCCTGGGCAAATGAAAACATTTGCCATTTGGGCACAAATGAATCAGCTTTTATACACCAGAAAAGCTAGGATTACTGGTATATTTTTGTAACAAACTTGTACTCTCTGCCTAACAATTTTTACTGTCTGGAATCTGGAAGGACAAAACAATACGTGAGTAGCACATACCATGTAAATAAGGTTAGCTAAAATGCACTGGACTTCATCAATGTCAACATCATCTACTTGCATGAATTTCAGGGCAAACAGAAAGGCATCTAGCGATAGTTGATGTGTTTTGAGTAGTAAATATCTGAAAGAAAAAACAGAAAATCTGTTATTGGGAAACAATCACTTAAAATTTTTTTTTTTTTTTTTTTTTTTTTTTTTTTTTTTTTTAGTAAAATGGCCTTTCTACTACAGATTCACTTCACCAGGAATTCTGCCCTCCTAGAGGGAGCTAAGGAACACACACATCTCTATCTCAGCCTGAGGTAAAACCACATTATGTCTGCTTTTGCAAAAACGTGATTTTTTTTTTTTTGGTTATGCTTACACTTTCTTAAAGAGATTTCTGTACGTGATGATTTTCAGCTTCTCAAGGATAAGAAAGATTCCACATCGAATGAAGAAGGTCTCATGCTTTGTCAGAGCATCATTCAGTAGGAGAAGATTGCCTTCACTAGAAGGATGGAAGAAATGAATACGTGAGAGGTCTCGCCCTATCAAGAAAAGAAACTGCATGACTTGGTAAGAATATCCTTCTCCTGCTTTCCTTAGCCATCCCAAATAAATACCTTTTGGTTAACAGTTTTTGAACTAACGCACAATGCAATAAAGTAACCGCCGTACCTCACAGCCTTTGTTACTTCAGCAAACTGCATAAGGTCGTACTTTTTTAAGAGCTGAACGGTTGGCATATGGCCCTGAAAAATAAACGTTTTCCAGGATAAAGTCAAGTGCATTTTCAACATAAACTATAAAAATATTTGTTAGAGAAACGAAAAAGTGTTTAACTACATTTTTTTCCCTGCAGAACAAGAGTTAAATGGAAGTATTTGTAAGGCAACCCCCCTGCGCTGCCAAACTTCCTGCAACTGAACTCACAATAACTCTTTAGCACAGTTTAGGGAGTCTCTTAATATTTTTAAGTGTTGCAGAACAGGTATCAAACTCGTAAAATCAAGATCCTGTGACATGAGACTTAGGCAGATCCAAATTTTACATTACAGTTGTATGATCTGATCTTCAAACAAAGTAACTGTGGGAATCCCATGCATTACTAATAATACAAGCAGTGCTTCAGCGCTGTCAAGTGCCACCTCAGTCTGTACCAGACTTTTTCTTCACCACGCCTCCATGTGGACATTCAAATGTCAGAGAGAGAGAGAGAAAAGACAGTTTAAATTTAAAGAAACGAAATTCTCATTGTTACATCAGGTAAGACTGAACCAGGTGGACTATCAAAAAGAAACTTTGTTTTTTTTTTTTTTTACCACCCCCCCCTTGCACAGTGGAGATCAGATTGCACACTGACTTGGTCAGCCTTTAAATTTAGTTACTGTCCTGCTCTGTTGTTGGTAACTCCTTTGCTGGTTGGAGGATTAACTGACAGCAGAACCCTGCTGCATGTTTACTGAGAGCTGCTAGGAATAAAAATAAAATTAAAAAAACACCACCGCCCAAGCTATTTTAGTAGAGTTTTAAGGTTAGTGTTAATGTTTGGAATGTGATTTTAAAAAGCAACTGTAAAAACAATGACCTTTAGATTCTTTAGTGCCTCTTGTACACTAGAGCTGCTACAGAAAAGCTACAGTTATCTCAGGCCCTACAGGACCCACCAGTTTAGGGAAGGCTGTTGGCTTTATCGACCTTACCATTGATTGATCTGAAAATAACCACTAAGACAGACAACAAACAAGAGCAGAAGCCGATTCTGATAGCCACTATGCTTCTCCCTTACACACGGTTAACTTCCTCCATCAAAAGACAGCTGCAAAGGAAATGAATTGACGCTGCAAGGGATGGAAAAAGGAGCACAAAGGGGAAAAAGGGAGAATGGTCACGAGCGGGCTGGGACAAGGGTGGAAGGTGGGAACTCTCTGAAGTGGATAACAAAAAAAAAAAAAAAAACAACATTCTCCACGAGGAACTCTGGTAATAGGGCCAGGAATAGAAAACTCTGTAAAATCTCGTTCTTGTCCCCTCAGTTACTCTGAACTAAGTGTTTGCATAATCCCACTAACTCAGGGGATGCACAAATACCAGTGCAGCACATGGGGAAGGACATGAACAAGAAGCAGAGAGGCACTTAATTCTTTTAACAAAAAGATGAAGTGATCAGGTAACCAGTCCTCACTGATTTCTTCAAAACGCAAATGCTCTGTGGTTCTTGACATGCCTCAAACGGGTAAACACACAAGGTGCAATTAGAGAAACCAGACAGCAGTCCTTTCTTTCCTGTGGCAAACGCACCACAACAGTCCTCAACCATTGATTTGCACATCCTCCTTCCCTTCCCCAGGTGAAAGGACCACAGATTTGCAGCTGTGAATCCAAACATTCCCTGGTCCGTCTGTGCACGGTTATCACCACACAGACACTCTGCTAAGTGACATAAATTACTTTAAGTTAATTTTGAGCTCTCTTATTTTTATTACAGAAGTAACCTCAGGTTCCACCTTTCAGATAGGTGGGAGGAAGTTGGGGAAGCAGCCTTTTTCTCCTTTCCTACTTTGCTGTAAATAAAAATTCTACATTTTCTGTCCTCAGCTCTCTAATAAAGTTTGCATACACTGGTGTTTATAGGGAGGAAAAAAAAAACAAAAAACACAGAAGAGCCAAACTGAGGTTTTTTTTTGTTTTTTTTTTTTTGCCTCCCAAAAAGTCATTTGGGAAAGTAACATTTACTCACCAACAACATCTTTACTGGCAGCAGGTAGATCAAGATCATTCTTTTGTTTTTCTGGCTTGAGCGGTGACAGTGCTCAAAGGCAAAGGACAGGTACTCCTCAGCTGCAGACACAAATAAAAGCAGTGCTAGTTACAAGAGTCAACAACAAAAATTGATTAAATCAGTAACCCAAATTCTCTGCTCAATGCCCATTTCTAGCTTGAGGCTATAATTGAAATTATATTTAAAAAAATCACACAAAAGACAAGGTATTACAAGAAAAATAAGTCTTCTCTCAGAAAGGAAAATACAATTTATCAGTATCCAGATGTCAGGTGTAACAGCTACAAGCAATATTGGAATTTTCAGCTCAATTCACTGATATTATTAGTACCAGCACGACTTTTCTGTCATCAACGCGAACATAACTGCACCTTCTGCACACATTTTGAGCCACACACGCATCGTAAGCCAGAGTTCACACCAAGCTGCAACAGCTTAAATCGGTCTTACCACCACACAGTACCTTGCTTAAAGTCACTGTCAAACATGGCTTTGCGTCCCACATAGTATCTGTATGTAACTCGCTGTGCCATACTGTATTCGTCCTTCAGATTTGAGCTGTCAATTGCTCTAATCAAGGGTTTACATAGGTGGAGCTTGTTGATCTGGTAAAAAAAATAAAATTGTGTTTTACTCAGAGAGGGTAGATACGCAACATCATGTAAAAAAGGGTGAATTTGACTCAGACTACAAAATACAAAACACAGCTTTTAAGACTTGAACCCTACCTTAAAATAAATTTTGAACAGCTGATTCACGAGAAACAACATGCCCCACTTTTTGGAATCTTCAATGCCTGCTCGACTGTCATAAGAATAGAAAAAAAACAAGCTGCTAGTACTGAACATTGTAAGGAAATAATGACTTTTTTTTTAAATGATTAATTCCATCCCTAGATATTTTATGGATTTTTTTTTTTTTTTAAGGATAAAAATGAGCATCTGAAAATAAAAGCCAAAGCCAAATTCTTTGTCTTAAACCATACCAATACTGTTAAAACAGAATGTGCTCCGATCTTAACTTCTGAACAACTCTGCTGCACTTCTTCTCAACATAATGAGATGTCATGTAGAATATTATTCATCTGCAGCAGAATCCTCCCTCCAGCCTGCAGCTAACACGTACACTAGGATAGCAGTTGCTTGTAATATTCAAGGTGAAAGATGGGTGATGGGTTTAAAAAAAAAAAAAAAGGCATTTTCTCCACCTGGAAAGTGCTAAATTGCTAAGACTGGAAACCAAAGTCACCTCTTCCCAGTCTGATCGCATTGAAGCAAACTTCAAGAGAGCACAAAAGGGTTAATCACCTTCCCTGAGAGAGGAGGACATAGCCAGTCCCTCCCAATAACATCTGCCAGGAAGCTTAAACCTGACAGAGGCCTCTCCAGCTGTAGTTAATAGTCAAGAGAGAACAGACTAGAAATGAGAGGAAACAAGCCTCAGAAAGTGTTCATTCTTACCCAAATATATAAGTAACTTAGTAAGTAGAGAAAACTTATGTAAAAGTTCATTAAGCTCTTAACAATTTAGCAGTCCGAGTTCTGCGGAGCATCTTTCACTTACGTGTCACTGGCACAGACTCGGAAACAGCTCATCAGCAGTTCTGCTGCTTTTTCCAACATGTCACCAACTTTGCTTTTCCCTTTCTTCATTAGCTGTTGATCTGCCTAACATCACACAGCAAGAAACAACGCGTAACTCTACATCCTGGTTCACCGGACTGTAAACAGGTTGGTTCCTTAATATAGTATTTTATAAGGCATTATAACAATAGATGTTATCTCTTACTAACCCCTAAATCTTGATAGTAGTCAAGCTGACAGAACAGATGTACCCAAAAAACCCACAACCCACACTTGGAGAGGTTCCTAAACATCCTGTACCAAACTCAATGCAGAGCAGGCCAGCCAGAACTTTGAAAATAGCACTGTCCACTTTTACCTTCAGCACCAAGAAGCTTAATGCGGCTCTCAGAAGGATCATCTTACAGCTGAACTGGAGCATCCACGCTCCAACTCAAACTTTAAAGTCCAAAGATCAAGCAAAAAGAAATATCTTTTAAACAAGAGCAAAAAAAAAAACATTTCCCCAGTTATGGAATCTTAGTTTTAAAAATTATAATCAAGCTTCTCTTTACAACCACAAGGACTAGATTTTATTTCTAACCTACACTCAACATTTTCTAGTAGTAATACACACTGCTGCAACCTGAGATTTTCAAGAGAAAGGAACACATATGCTACAGAGTCATAAGAAAAGTTGGCAACGCTGTTCACGGAAAGCCGGAAAGAACCATACACTAATGAACATGGAATTAAAACAACAAAGAAGACTGAGAAAAAACAGTGAGTGGATTGTTGCTATGTGCTTTCTGGCAAGTTTTACTCTAACACTTGCATTCTCATTAGCTGAAATGTAAGGACAAGAAATGCAAATACATCCTCTGCTGCACAAGTCTTCCTTGTACCCACATATTTTGAATAAGGTTAAAAGATAACATTCAAAACTGACCCCACTTTCTCTCTCTCTCTCACATACACACATGCAACAGAGTCTTCTCTGTGCAAATATGCAAAACGTGCTGCTTTGGATTTCCTGGGCACAAGGAAGTCCTGAGTGGACAACCACTAACAATATTGGATATTGAGAAACTCTAATCTAGCTTGGGCCAACTTCATCTCTTCAGGTCAAGTGGCTAGCAGCAAGGTCATGACCCTGTCGCTTACCTCGGGCCAAGCATTCCTCATTAGATCCCTACGCAAGCTACTTCAATTCACTAAGAAAAATAATGTTTTTTGTTGTTGTCAACAGTTGTACGGAGTCAGCAAGGGCTCCGATGAGCATCAAAAGCAACACACACAGAAGGAAGAGGGAAATGAGGGAAAAGTTTCCCTCACAAGATGTGGTGAGTGCTTAGACTAGCTTTGTTGCCTTGTGCATCTCCACCCTTAGAAAGACACAATCCCCAAGGATAACACACCGAAACCATGAGTTACACCATCGTGCTATTCTATAAAGACAGTGCGTGATCACTTTGTATGCTCTAAGCTGTCAGTTGCGTGCAGGTGCCCAGAACCTCTCCAGTTAAAGCTGCAAATGAGAGCCAGGCAGACTCAGCCACCTAGTTTTATAATAGGATGGGACAAATTTAGTGTGTTAACAAAATCTTAAACAACAAATTAGACACTAATGAGCAAAATTAGGCTATGTAATCAAGGAAAAATATTTCCACCGTAGAAACTCGTAACAGATAAAAATAATGAGGTTGTTAATCCGTTCTACTTACATTATTAGCAAAAATTCGAAGATCAAGGGCTACAGCATACATAATAGGCAAGGCCCTGGAAAAGTGAGGCACAGAGTGCTTAGTAAATGCAAATCATGCAGTAAAAGACATTAGAAACAGTGGTATTTTTTCTTGCTAGTTGGTCATAAATCTAGAAGAATATACACAAATCTTTAAGTAAAGAAGAATGCATGTTTTCAAAAAGGTAAAGTCTTCAAGAGCTCAGTATTTCAGAGTCCTACACTAATGGAAGAATTAATTTCAAACACAGTGAAATAAAAGGCTTATAATGGCTTTAAAAAAAAATCTCACTTTGAACAAATTCTTCATGTTTGCTTATTGATATTCTAAATACTTAAGCTTAGATGTTCAGTTCTCACACTTTTGGACCTAAAAACTCAGGCAGCAAAACCAATTAGGCTGCATCTCAGTATCGCTGGAGGTAAATAAAAACCGTAGGCATAATTTTAGCTTGATTACTATATTATACTATATTATAGTGTATAATATATACTATATTGTATTATACTAGTAAAAAATGAGAGTCCAGTTTTGAAGCAAGTCTCTACAATACACTTACCAGTTTTCTTCCTTATGTGCCTGAAATGCTCGCAGGAAAGATGTGTTGCATTTAAGAGAATTTAAAACGAAACGAACTGAAGCACGGATTTAAAGAACAGAGGAGTTGTCACACCATATACTACATGCTGTATGAAAGGGCAGAAGCAAACAAAGCAGCAAAGGAGATAAGAAAACAGGGTGCAAAGACACAGTAGGGAGGAATGTGAGCACAGCCACATGCTCTTGGTGCTGCAGTAGCAATGAAAAACATTGGTCACTTAGAGATAACAGCAGCTTTCTTTATCGGTATCTTCCCTCCAGCCAGGTACAAACTGGGACGTGTATTAATGATTTGAGGTTCTCCTATTCTCTGTTAGAAAATAACTTTCTATTTTACAGGCAAGAGGCACATTCCTTCGTAGTCCCAGAGAAAGCTGAATGGAGAAGAGCCTACCTGGATTTCATTGCTTAAGAATTTAAATACGTGAAGCGTATTTGCAAGCAAAATACATTCTAAAAGGGATAAGGATAACTTATTCTACAAGAAAACAGCTAATCTGAAAAAAATATACAAGACTTATGAAAAGGATATTGAACGATAACTGTTTGGCACTTGTATGCTTCTATAAAGTCATGGTTTCCAACAGCGTAAGTACATCTGCCAAAGAAAAGGAGCGTTAGCACATCCAAAGATACATACATAAGACAATTGTTGTTGTTATTGCACCTTTTAGCAGGTACAGGCTTTACAGTTCAATTAAAGGAGATACAGTGAGAGGATTAAAAATGTTCCTAAGAAAACAGCTAAGTATTTTAATGCAGCACTGAGTTTGATAACTGCAGAAAACTGATCCAAGAACAGGGATTTGTTTCTGCAGTACGTACAGAACCAACTGTACATGCTAATTCTTATTGAAATGTCACCAAGACTACCATAATTAAATATTTCCAGGACTTCTGAAAGTGAACTAAAGACAGTGTTAATACAACATAGAATTTCTTTTTATTAAAAACCTCACAAAACTACTTAAGCCTTCAATCTGACTTACGAGTACTTTGATGACCCAAATTACCTTTTTTAAACGTTTATTTCCCTTACTTACTTCACTCTAAATTTTCATATAGCTAGTAAAAGCAGAGCAAAGAAAACAAGAAGCACCAATGCCAAAGCTGTGCCAATGACCATATACAGGTGACTGTCAGGTACATAAAGAAAACTTAATGTGGAAAAGAAATGGAAGGCCTTTATTTCCTGCAGTCCTAAATACCAAGCCTTCAGATGTAAGCCCTTAAAAAAATAACTAAGTAAACTTTATGCTTCCCCATCCCTGCTGGCTGCCTCACAACCAACTTGCCTGTTCCTGGTCCATCTTTACCTTAAGTGGGCTGCAAACATTTCATCATATGGTGGTTCCAACACTTGTTGACACTTCTCCTCTGGAGATGGAAGCTAAGGACAGAATAAATCAACGAATCACGAAAGGAACATCCGTACGATGTTCTGTTTCTGGTGCAATGGATATTTCATCGTGGTAGTCTTATAATTAAGGTTCTGATAGATTGCAAAGACACGTATGCATATTAATAATCCAACACAGTGTAACGAATTGCTACAGTGTGCATTCTGTCTACCAGAATTAGAGCCAGTCTTATATAGAAGCACCTGCAACGCACGTGGCACAAGCACTGGACCCTTACTACCCACTGTTTTGCTCTTTTTATTTGTTTCCATGGTGCCACATTACTGACTTCACTAACTAATGCAGATCTGGCCACAGCGGACCTCCAGGACTCTATCCAGAAAGCAATTCCAAGTGGAACACACAAAGCCACCCAGGATAAAAATGAAAATACATCCTTGTAAAAAGAAAGGGGAACTAGTCTACAAGGGGATCCTGCTCTGGACTATGAAACCGATTTCTGAGGCTTATCCCCAGTGGGCAGGAACGCATAAGAACAGCTAAGGAAACTGAAAGCTGAACAAAAGAAACATCAAAAACAGATTCTTCCAGTGTAATAGGTTCTTACCTGAAGCCTTGGGTTTGCGACATGAGGGTGTTTAAATGATACCAATTCTGCACAAAACTGTCCATCTCTGCTGTCAATGGCTTCTTGTACCTACCCAAGGAAAGCACAACACACACTGAAATCCAGCTGCAGCCGTACAACACATTTACAGGTGACTACGTAAGCCACCTGCTCATAAACCGTGTTCATCCACCTCAATACCTTTTCAAATGCAAGTTTTCAAGGTTTAAAACCGGATAAAACAATGTACTTTCAATCCACCTGATTTTCAAAAAGGGATCAGGAGAGAGAACGGTGTGAATGCCATTCTGTTTTTTGCTCCTTTGTAAGATACAATCAAACCAGAGAACCTCAACACAACTTGGATGGATTCAGTACCATAAAGGAGTAGCTGTGAACCACGTTTACAGAAGCTTTTTTAAATGCCAGTTGGACTTATGGGCATCAAACATGTATGTGAAGGCGTGAGCTATCTCCGAGGACTACTCCTTGTGATGCTGCAGATGGAATTTTTATATAAAGAACCAGGACTTGCAAATGGAATTTTAATGTAAATCACCAGGACCTGCACATAGATTTCATACAGACTTAGTATTTAACATGAAAAACTGGCAAAATTCAAAGTTAACTTTCCTTTGCTAAAAAAATAAAACAAAAGTCTCTGAAAGAGCTTAAGTAGCTGATTTTATAACTCTCCTCTTTTGCAGCTTTCGTTGCTACTTTGTTCTACGCTATTTTCCATGTGGCATGGGGTTTCCATACGTGACAAAGATCCCTTTTCCTGTCAAGGTTTACAGACGGAGTAAATAACGCACCGGGAAGGGACCTCTCAAGAGGCACCACCCAGACGACCACCGCCGAAGCCGTTGCCAGCCATGACGGACATCGCCGCGAGCCCCGCGGAGAGCCAATTTGTGACGAGAGTTACCGTTAGCGGAGGCGCCGCCGGACCCACCTGCTGCAGGTACTGGTTGATGGTGATGTGCGCCATGCCGCCGCCCGCCAGGAGCCCTCCTCACCGCCCGCCCGCCCTCATGGCGCCGCCCAGCACAGCACTTCCGGCAACCGCCACGTCACTTCCGGCGCGGGCTAGCCGCCCACCGGAGCGAGAGCCCCCACGTGACGCCGCGCCCCGCCCCGCCCCGCCCCAACCCGCCGGGTCACGTGCTCCTGCTGCGCCTCTTTCCCGCCCCCGGCAGCGCGCGGGGGGCGTGGCCTCGCGCCGGCAGCCAAGGGGGAAGCGCGGTGGGCGGGGCCGGGCGCGCGCCGGCCACAGACCACGTGCGGCGGGGCGTGCGGCGCGTCAGTAGGCGGGGCGGAGGGGCGCGGGGAGGGTGGGTTTGCCGCTAAGGGGGCCGAGCGCGGCTGTGAGCTGTCTCCAGCGGCTTCGGTAGCGGCCGCGCCCCTCCCGTTGAACACACAGCTCCCGAAAGCACCGCTCCTAAAGCCCCCCCCGCTCCCCGGCCGCCCCTTCACCCCCAAGGGGGCTGCCATGGCGGGGAGCGCCCGGGAGCCATTTTGTGCGCGGGGCTGCCGCTGCCCGCACCGCCCAGCGGCCGGGGCGGCGAGACGGCGGCCGGGGCGCTGCGGGGGGGAGGCGGGCGCTTGCCGGTGACCGCCGGAGCCCGTGGGGGCGGGCGGAGGAGGAGGAGGAGGAGGAGGAGGAGGAGGGAGCGGAGGCGGGGACCAGGCGGCCCAGCCCAGCCCAGCGCCTTGCCCCGGCCGGACACGGCGCCCGGGGCGGAGATGGCGGACGAGCCGCAGAAGAAGCCGCACTTGTCGGCCCTGGTGGGGCACACCAACGGGCTCACCAAGCCCGCCTCGCTCGCCGCCACCACCGCCGCCAGCAGCCGGGCGGGAGGCGCCGCCGCCGCCGCCCCGTCCAAGAAACTGGTCATCAAGAACTTCAGAGGTGGGTGCAGGTGCCGCGGCCCGGCCCTCTCCCCACCCTTGTTTACAACGAGGCGGGGGGGGCCTCCCCTCGCCGCCTTATCGCGGTGTGAGGGGGGGACACCCGCTTATCGCGGTGCCGCCGCCTCGCCCGGCACCGGGCTGCCCCCCCCCGCGGTGCCGGAGCCGGGCGGTAGCGAGAGGAGAAGGGGGGGGGGGGGGGGGGGAAGATGGCTCCGCAGGGCCCTGCCCCCCCGCTGGCAGCGCCCCGCGCTGTGTCTCTCGGCAGAAAGGCCCAAGCTGCCCGATAACTACACGCAGGACACCTGGCAGAAACTTCACGACGCCGTGGGAGCGATCCAGAGCAGCGTTTCCATCAAGTACAACCTCGAGGAGCTCTACCAGGTAACACCTAGAGGGGTTTTCTGGGCTCCTTTCTGAGGGGAAATTAACTGCTCCGAGGGCTACGGATTTAACCTGGTGGGGTTTGGGTTGTTCAAAGCTGACCGCATCCTCCTAGCTGCGCTCCCCATACTCTCTTTCCACTCAATTTTCAGTTTTGTAGATCAGCGGCTCCTTGGAGAGCTACCAGGATCTGGGCCCATGAAAAAGCAATTTGTGTCGGGAGGCATGGAAAGCTGTGTCTGGGCAGGGCTGAGCTTTCAGCCTCTCTGGTACCGTGCCCCCTCAAGATGCTGAAAACGGGGTGTTAGGTTCACCAGGTTCTGCAGATACATATTTTATAATAACTTCTTTTCTCTATGCTTTAGTTCCTTGTGGATAGTAAATGTTAAAGTATTTGTTTAAAAAGAATCAGACTTCAGCATCAGTACTCTTTAGAGAACGAAAGAAAGAGTCTTGGTTGAGCAGGCACCAAACTCTCAGTTTACCTTCATTCAGAGCACTGTTGTATTTTCATAGTAATCAAGGATTTGATTTTTTTAGTGAAAATAGTGAAAAAGTACTGCTGAAACATCTGGACTACTGGAGGGGGTCTATGGACGAATAAAAAAAAAGAAATAGTCACAAGCCTGTTCTTCCTTTCTACTTTCCCCATCAATTATGGCTTAGTTCTTTATTATTTTAAATGTATATGCATTAAGATACTTAGCTGGAGTAGTAATTTTTTCAACCATCGTGTCATTATGAAAATTACTGATGCGGTAAGTTCTGCTACATAGCTTAAGTTAATTATGAGTTTTCTGTGGGTGCAGGTGTTTGGTCTGCAGATGTCGATCTCGCTGCCAGATCAGGACTTATGGCATTAATATTCTCACCCCAAATTTTCTAAATGTTCAGTAGAAGTAGGTTTGATGTTGTCTGCAGAGTAGAGACTCCGAGGGGAGGACAAAGCCAGCAGTCCACATTGGGTCCGTGGTCAAAAAATCAGGCTGAATTTCGAGAGCTCATTAGATTCTCTCTGTGATTAGTCAAGGTATATAATGTATGGTTCTAAAATGGCTCATTATGTAAATGTATATTGACTTAATAGGATTTAATGCCTTTAAACAGATAACTGGACTGATATATTCATCTATTAATATTTGCAGGTTTGCAGAGTTTGACTTACATGATATGTTTCATGGTTTTCAAATGAGCATTTGAAAAATCATGCTCTTTCATGCCCAGCTTAAAAAAAAAAAAAAAGAAAACCACAGATGCTTTGAATGTTACCTAACTTGTTTTCAGAGGCTCGGAAATGAGATTATAGTAATATGGGTATGAAATCGCCAGGCTACAGGCTTGAGTTTTGGCAGAAGAGAATGAGAGAGATTTCAGATAAGCTGTGGAGGGAGAGCTGTACTTTCTGCTTTTTCTGTTTGTCTGCTTGTTTGTAAAAACTGCACGTTATAAGGTCAGCCCAATAATCTGCAAGGCACTAGTGCAAATCAGCAAGATTTCTGTACAGTGGGTGGTGGCTGTGAGGGTGCCCATGCATACGTACTTCTCCTGCCAAAGGAATAAAAGATGAAGTTCAGCATCTATTGGAAACCCGATCTGTACTTACAGATCGTTTTAACTGTTGGTGAGCATGGAGCCATCCACTGGGGAAAATTTCTGCATTTGTACCAGTTGTTTTTGCTGTCGGGGCTTCTTTTTGTGCATCTCTGGCATCGTGAGAGGAGGTGAGAGCCTGCTGGGGCTCGGTGAGGTAGGCAGGCTGCTCTTGAACTTTTTGATTTGTTTAATTTGACACTGCGGCTGAGGAAAAAGTGAAGAACGGTGGCAAGGCCTGGTGGGAAATCCAAAGGATACTCCTTCCCAGGCGTTAGTGGCCAGCAGGGGTTAAAGCAGGAAGGTGCTTGGCAGAGCCAGTGAGCAATGGGAGGGCGGCAGCCAATTTTTTGCTACTAAAATAGAAATGATGCCTGGGATTGGTGGTGGATTGCACAGATTTTGATAGAAGTAGCTGGTATTTGATGGGATAGAGAAAGTGGGGCAGCGCAAAGAATTGCCGAGTGAGCAGCGAGTGATTAAAAATAATGGAGAAAGAAAATTCCCTTTGCAACAAGATCCTAAATAAACTGAAACGGGGCAGCAATGCCTTTCCTGAGGGCATAGAGAAAGATATTGTTGCAGTGAAGGAAAAAAATAATATTGGAGCCTTGACCAGACTTTCATTTGTATGGATGGATAGGAAGGGCTATGTCTCAAAAAATAATGAAGTGTCAGAAAAATAGCTGTGTGTGATTACTGTTTCTTGCAGAGGTCACCTTATGTACCTGTTTTAAGACCAGAAAAGCAAAAAGCAGTGTAGGCACCTTATGAGTACTTTTCTGTTTGTTTTCATTTTGTGTTTTAGAAGACAGGCTCTTCAGGATGTTAGCACCTATGGAGGAAATAGAACAAGCAGTAGCAATAATTTGCATACTAAAACTGAAGACTGCTCAAAACAAGCCATTAAAAGTGTTATTCAAAACTTTCACTAGGTTGATGTAGGCAAAGAGCCTGCAGCGTTGTCTCTCTCCTATCATTGTAGATTCAGTAATTACTACAGCTTTTTTTTCCCAGACTAATTGTGTGCAAGATGAATAAAAGTCAAATTACATTTCTTCAGAAAGAGAGACAGCAACAACACTGGATTAAACAAGAGGTGAAGAAGAAGGGAATTACTGGCTTGCTCCCCCCAACACCA
Organism: Anser cygnoides; assembly: GCF_040182565.1. NCBI lineage: Eukaryota > Metazoa > Chordata > Aves > Anseriformes > Anatidae > Anser > Anser cygnoides. The sequence continues at coordinate 148,056,817 of NC_089873.1, read as the reverse complement.
GCCACAAAAGAAAGCACCAGCTAGTTAGAGGCAGTACGGAGGTGATAAGGCTGCAGTTTGAAGCATGCTTCAAGCCAGTGCTGCTGCCCAAAGAGCCACTTTTCCCTTTCACCTCTCTCTTGACCTGCTCACGTGCTAGCACAATTGTTTGTATGGTCTTAAAACAGAGTGTAGATCATGCGCTAGTACTTTTGACAAAGAGTTAGGTGCTGGCATTAGGCAGCATAACGTTTCACATGGCAAACAAGGCGCACACAGAAAAGCTAAAATATCAGCAGAACCGAGTAAAGACCAAGCACTGGGGAAATACTGAAACTTTCTCCAAGTTCATTTATGCTGTTCATCAACAAAATATGTGACTGTAGATCCTCTGGAGCAAGGGAAAACATTCTTGGGTCACTCTCAGTCGCCCGAGTGAAATGGTGCTTCAAGTGTCATGCAGTGTTCCCTGAGGTACCATCTCACAGAACAGAGGAAGTTGAGGTGAAGTTAAAGGAAGAGACGGGGTGATTTTCTCATCTTGTCCAACTCCTTTGGATAATTTTGTGTGAAGCACTGAATGGCCGCAAATACTTACTGCAAACTTTACAGCTCTCAGAGTGTTTGTCTGTCTTCATTGTGATTCATTTTAGATGCTGCGGTCTATTAATAAAATAGTTTATTGAAATACGGCACACAAGTTAAAATAAAGCGCGCCTGGAACAAAATCTAAATATAGGCAGTGGTATCAAGTGAGGCTACGTTTTCTCTTTGGTATTCCCACTCAGTTTCTTGTGAGGGGAAAAAAATGTTAGCGTGAGACAATGTAATTGCTGTATAGCTGAACAGGGGCATTACAGAGGTGTCCAGAGCTGTCCCAGCATAGTCTACGTCAGCTGCGCAACAACTCAGTTCACATTAAAGTGGTGACTGCAACAACACTTGATTTGGGGCAGAATTGGTGTTCTTAACTAGCAAGGATAAATCCTCAACTGAATCCCAAAGATCCAAATAAATTAATGCAAGTTATTTAATTGTTAATGCTTTTGTTGTTTTTCCACAGTTTGTATACCCAATACCTAGCGTGTGTATCAGTGGAAATAGAAATAAGCTAATAAAATGACAGGACAGCAACTATACTTATCATATACATATTTTGAGACAATAGTTTAAATGTTTGGCTCTAACGTTATTTCCACCTCACCTAATGAATGTGAAAGATGCAAACCCCGTCTTATTTAAATGTCTACGAAAATGATGCTTAATAATTAAACACTTAATCTACAGCAATGCTGAAATGCATCAGTATTCAACAATAATTCATCCTTAATGTTATTAAGAGAAGGGATGAAAATATTTGGTGCGATTGTGCTTTTATAAAACAAATAACACCAGTGTGCACATGTGGAGGGATGCGCAAGGGGATGTACAGAAAGAGTTCTGCTGTTGAGTGATATGAATGGGGGAAAAAATCTTGTAATGTTTAACAGCACATCTGAAATATGATAGAGATGATGATGATGGACCTTGTGCGTGACATCTGGTAGCGTAAGAAAGGACCTAAATCAGAAAGGAACCATAGAATCTTTATTTTTCTGTGTAGTTTGGCTAATTTTATTTTGATAAGCTTTATTTTGGTGCATAGTTTGGACAAGTAATGATGACTTTTTTTTATTTTCCTCTTTGGTGTTGGTCTTGATAACACAGGGAGAATCTGACTTCATTTAATTTTCTTAATCTCGTCTCAACTTTTTTTGGTTTTAGGCTGTTGAAAATCTCTGTTCTTACAAAGTCTCTGCTACACTGTACAAACAGCTGCGACAAGTCTGTGAAGATCATGTGAAAGCACAAATTCTTCAGTTTAGAGAATATCCTTTTCCCGTGCACAGATATGGTTAGATTTGGGTTTAAAACGTTATTTTTTTAAATAAGTTTTTTTAAAATGTCAGTGTTATTTGCAAATGTGTTAAGAGGTTCTCCGTTTACCACTTAAATATTTTCAAATCAACCGTATGCAACTTCAGTCATCTGGGTAAATAATTTTTGTGTACAGAGAAGTAGCGTGGTGACAACCATTTATTTTAGTAGGAATCCAAATTTTATAGCTAATCTAGAAAATTTCAGTAGCACTATCCGTCTAAGTAACAATATACGAAGTACACCTGTCTGTATGACTAATTAATTATAAGTGCTGGTCAGCACCAATATGTAGCAGAGGTGTCCAACAAGCCCTTAGATACCTCACATGCACCTTGGGAGGTTTTTGGAAGAGAAAGGGAAGTTCAGAAGATGACTTGGCTGCCCTGGGACCTGCAGAACACTGAACTTGTACGGTAAATTTCCCCCCAGTTTTCTCAAGTTCCGTTACCGGGCTTCTCTTTCTGTGGCTGAACTGATAACAGAAGTGCCTGCAGATCCTCTCTGTACACTTGGGTGCAGCCAGCCCTCTTCTCTGAAGCCCATTGTGCTCTGCGTGCTGAGAGCGTGCTTTATGTCTCTTCTGTATAATAGCCTACTGGTTACGCTTGCTCGGGAAGTAGGGTAAGTAGAGTCTACGCCCACCAGGCTGTCCTCGAGAGTGCCTTGGCAAACAGATGCTGGAGAGTGCCGTAGTGAACAGATGCTGCGGTGATCTGAGAGCTAACCCTATTTCCAAGCTCTCTTGCGTGTATTTTATTACAGAAAATCATTGGTTGAAATAGAAAGAAACAGGGGAACGGGGCCCAGAAAGAGCCCTTTTTCTAGGCAAATGCCTTAAATGCGCTTTGGATTGTAACTCTCAGTTTCTCAGTTCACTGCATTCCCCAGGTAGGTGCCTACACACACAAAGAAGATAAATTGCTGTCTCTGTTCTATTTATTATTTTTTTTTCTTTCTAGCTAAGTCCCAGCATGGCCTTTTTTTTTTTTCAACTTCTTGTCCCAGTAAGGGAGACTGGCTTCTACATGACACATGAGAAATATTGATACATAAATTGGCACTGTGAATTCAGCTCTTAATTATGCAGCACGTTTTTTCATTAGATTTAATTTGATGCATTAAAAATCACCTCTAACTAAAAAGCTCATTAATCAGTGCAGCAGTCTCTTAAACATAACTGAGGTCCAAGTGTTTTAGCCTAATTTAAAGCGGTGTACAGTTGACCAGTTCTGCATCCCAGTCTTTTCAGACCTCATCCCATCTTCTGAAGAGATGTTGTAAAACTTAAAATTTTAAAACTTCGCCTTCTTCCCGCGAGCCCAACAGAACCAATGTCTGAAGAGCTGAGAATTTTGTGTTTTACAGGTATACTGCTTTATATCCCAAGGACGTGAGATTACATTAATCAGATTTGGCCAGAGGGAGTTGGGGATGATACTGTGTGTGAAAGGAAGGCAAAGCCCCGCTTGGATTTACTTATATGACATTCTAGAATTCTGAAAGCACAAGTAACAATTGGATCTGTTGTGTAACTAATAAAACTTTATAGTTTACTTTGGGAGACCTCGGGATGTACATGAAAAGAGTGGTATTTGGATTTATTGAGGATTATTTAAAATTGTAACTGCTTTTAAGAGATTAGGGTCACTCCTGTTGCGCACGGTGTGAACTCATTAAACAAAGTAAACCTTTCTATCCAGCTCACCTCGATTGGCAATAAGGTTGTTTTTGACACTGATGGGATTTCTTGTTTAAATCTGTATTGGAGTTGTACAGTGCAGCCGCTAGATGGTATTGCTGAAGAGCTGTGAGCGTCATTCCTTGAAACCATAGGGAGGCCTGTTGGAGAATTGCCATCCCCTGTGCTGGGCAGAAGCTTTGCAATTAACCGTTTATCCCTAGGCAGTCCCAGTAACATCAGAATATCCACAGAGCAGATTTGCTTAATGGCTGGCAAAGACCATCTCTGGAATCTGGCCTCAGACGTTACTGGCAAGCTAGTTTTCCTTAATAGGTGTTGTACAGATTCTCTGGATAGTCTTTTATTTTTAAAGAAGATAAATAAATGCTGGCAAGATCATTGCAGACAAATGGTAAGTTGAATGTTTGTTCAGAATGTGTGTCCTTGAGATGTGAAGCCTGGCAAAGGGGAATTTGTTATGGTTTAAACGTGGGACTGTTGCATCTCCTCCAAGTTTCAGCATAGCCTTTCACTTTCCGTTTTGTTAGCTAGGGGCAGTTTTGTTGGTGAAAGCCAGGTTCTGCAGTGCTGTTGACTCTGATGCTGAAATATCACTCAGAAATGTATTGAAGCTTGTGGAATTGTTGGCTGTTTGCAATTTAAGTAATTGGAGCATCCACAAGCTTTGCTTTTAGATAGCTCCAACAGCTGGGTTAATTTGTGACTCTCTTCTTGTGATGCAGAGATGAATATACAGAGAGATTAAAGAGCTAAATCTCTTTCCCCTTTTTGTCATCAACCTCCATGATGAATTATGTTATAGAAAAAAATCCCCTCTCAAATACACTTCATAGGAATTGTCCTTTTAAAATGTTTCATTATAATTCTAAGACAGCATTTGTAAGTTTTCACTGCAGTCTCACCTAGCTTTGGCTACAGGTGCCCAAAATAGTTGAATTTTTATTTTCATTCCTCAAGTTCTTTTCTTTCCCCTTCCCTGTGGGGGATGGGCAGAGGGTAAGTGCTTTTTATCTCAAATAAAAATAGAAAGTGTTGTGGAAACTATGCAAAATAAATTCAACAGTCTGATGAAAATAGAGTTGAAGGCTTTTGCCTCGAAAGTTTAATTAAACTGGACTTGTGTTTTTGTAAAAATATGAACTCTGTTCACTTTAATTACTTTTGAGAGTTCTTTTGTTTTGGTCCTCAGAGCAACAACCTGTGGCAAGTGGCTCTCTTGCCTTTGTGCTGAGTTAGCACTTGTGGTGTTTAAGGAAAAAAACAAAACGTCAGTCACATTGCTGTTTTACTTTGATACGGTTGGCCAGAAACTGTATCAGCTTGAGAATTGCTTCAGAAGCAACTAACTTTCATTGTGAAAATGTCTTTTGCACAGTTTATTAGTGTCTCTGCTTAAAGCTTCTTTTTAAAAAAATAAATAAAATTTAAAGTGAAAACCGCAGCAGCATGCTATTTCAGGGTGTTTACTGGAAGTGTTGGTGATACTGCTTAAATGGCTCATTCATCTCAATAGCACTGAAACTTAAATAGCACTAAAACGGGCTAATAAAACTGGTTAAATGCTTATGAATTTGAAAACCACTTCAATATATTTTGTTGTACTGCTTAGTCATAGTGTTAACATCAATAAATTACATATCAGTAGCCATACAAGTCACCACAAGAGCTGAAAATAGATGTATCAGCAATTAAGGTACGTGTGTATGTGATATAACTTTCACAATTTGTCTTACAACTTAAAATGCTATGTGCTGGTGAAGGCAAAAACGATTTTTTTAATGTATTTTCAGATCATGATCAGAAGCATTTTCTTATTTCTGGATCGCACATACGTACTTCAGAATTCAATGCTTCCTTCTATATGGTGGGTACCTACATAAGCATTTCTCTGATCTTTAGAATCTGTACAGGCTATTATATTTGTAAAGGTTGAAAATATAATTTGCACGTAATATTTGAGTTGTGTAATAGGCGGATCCAAATTCTGTGTCAATTTGTGGAAATTTACATGTTGGTGTAGGCACACATCATTTCCGCCATCCCCAGGAATACCTGTTGTGAAGCGAAGGTAAAAGAAGAAGGTCAGAGGAATTAATGCTGACAAGTTCAGGCACACACAGCTGCAGCTGTCACCGCCTGGGTGAGGCTGTGCTGGGAGCCTCCTCTGGCCGCTGCCTCTGGGCCCAGCTGTACTGCAGGTGCTCCTGGTTTGGCAGAGTTCAGAGCTCGGCTACTGGCTCTTTTTTTTTTTTTTTTTTAAGTAAGTTAGGTACACTCACAAGGTGCAGATCATCTTTCCTGCACTGGCCTCTTCTGAGTTGAGGGCTGTGGCTCAGAGCTTTGAGGTTAACCCTGGGTGCTGCTGCTGGACTTGGAACACCCGCCCCATGGTCACGTCTTTGGGTGTTCTGTTTCTTAGCATCCTTCCTGAGAAGGATTTCGAATCATCAAGGCAAACAAACCCAGGCTTTTCCAAAATTTTGTGGTATTGTTACTCTGTCTAAAGAAAAAAAAAAAGTAACAGTAAAAAAAAAAAAGTAACAGTGTGCTTCTTCCCTGCCTGTGTTACTTCTGTGCTTTTGAGAGCTCCTCAGGCTTGGGGAGGAATCTTGTGGCCTTTTCCCACCTCACACTAGTTAGGTCCCACATGAAATCTGCCCATTTTGGTCTCTGTGTTAGTTTTTTTTGTTTTGTTCACACTTTGTGCTTTTTTGCTCATACTGGGAAAATCCCATTTACCGAAATCTTGATGCATATGAAGAAGTTGGGGGTAACAACTTTTACCTAAGGTTCTTCTGTTTTCCTTGATAAAGAACATGATTAATGATTGCCTTCTTCGTGATCGGATGTAGAGGCATCATTCCTCATCACCTTAGTATGAAACACAGATCTGATACAGGTGATCATAAGGTCATAAACGTACAGAGAATTCGTGATTTGAAACAAAACAAAATTTATGAATGACTTAAAGGTTGATCCTGGGGATCTTATGTGAAGGTAGATGTTCATTTTTGTAATTATTTTTATAATAGCAATGTGTTTTTTTGGTGGTGGTGGTCTGTTTTTTCATACACAGAGATCATTATAGACTTATGTGAAATACAGACAGACTGCTCGTAGTTCTCACCTGAACTATGCATAAACTGAAGTTTATCCATCTTGTAGCACCTCACCTGGTATTTTTGTGATGGTTATTGTTACAGTTCCCTTAGGGGATCATGTCAAAGAGAATATATGCACAATTAATACATTCACTCTCTGTATTGTATATATAATATATATTTTAAATGTGTATGTATTTTCTTAAACTGAGATGCATATTTTTGAAAAAAATCAAAAATATAATTTATTTTCAATGTTCATGCAGGGATATGGGGCTAGAGTTATTTAGAAACCATGTCATTAGTGATAAGCAAGTTCAAAACAAGACTATTGATGGAATTCTTCTGCTGATTGAACGAGAGCGAAGTGGTGAAGCTGTGGACAGAAGTTTGCTGCGAAGTTTGTTGAGCATGCTGTCTGATCTGCAGGTGAGCACAGCAAATTTCACTAATAACCACTACACTTAAAAACAGAGTTTGGACTTTTCTAATATGTGTATTGTACAGAAATAATTGTATTCTTCTAGTAAGCATGTGCTTCAAAATCTGTCTAACAGATTGAGAAGTGGTTCCCTTTTATTTACCCCATCTAGTCTTTCATTCTCTGCTTGTAAATGAGACCTCTTTGCTTGTTTTTCTTAGCTGATGCACTGGCCTTCAGGCTTTACAAGGTCGGCATGTCTTTTAGTGTGTGTAATACCTGTCTGTCTTAACCACTTGTTTTGTAATCCTAGTGAAGGTGGAGTGTAGCAACCAAAAAAGATTAGTTCTGTCACTGTAAAAAGATTTTTGGAGCCCAGATCATGGGTCTTACCACAAAAGACATCACTACATCAGCAACTTCTTAGCAGAGACCAAAGAGAGTTAGATGCAAAGTTAAGGTAAACATTTTTAAATGGTTATAGTCAGTCTATAGATAATTGGGATTTTCCATTAGAATAGATACTAAGTAACCAAACAGAATATAAAAAATATTGTGGTTTTGACTTTGGTATGTGTTGTCCTCTGGTCGACTTTGTTGTATGATGTGCAATAAAACTTAGGAGCTCTATTTCATTCTTAGAAACTGTTCAGGTTGCTCTGTTCCCAAGTGACATACGTTATTACAAAACTGGATAAGGGTTTAAAAAAGAGTGCAAAGGGGAAAGACTGCATGGAAAGCCTGTTAGAAAGTACTTTTTGGCCAGGCAGCTTACCTGCTTTTCTGCCTTTCACGTTAACCTTCCAGACTTTAATCTGTAATTACACTCTTCAGTGTATGAGAAAAATTTATAAGTAATTATTCTGTTCAAGAGAGAACAGAAACTTCTGTCAATGAATTTTCGGATCACATGCATGCCCCTTTCCCACTTTTATCCCATTGTTATTTGCAAGTCTTCTCTAATTGCATCAGTTTTTTGTAGGTGTTAACATTGATTATTTTTAGGAATATACTCTGCTAACTAAAGATAAACATTGCCCTTTATTGGATCCTTCTTACAGAATTGGATTTCAGTCTGCAGTCTTCTTCACTGGCTCAACAGTGTGGTTTTCTTTCTTCACTAGGGAACCTAACCAAATCTGTTCTTTTGTGTTACCTGTCACTATATCAAGGCACAGATGTGCTTATAATCCTGTAATTATACTCCAGGATCTCTGCTTCTCTATTTTCTTTCACCAGAGGTTAGCCTGTGGTGAAAGATGAATTAATAAAGCAACTCTTATATTTCATTCGAAAACAATTAAGCTCCTACTCATTCCTGATTTTTTAGGCAATTATGCAGTGGAGGACCGGCTGTTGAAAGCTGATTCCTGTTCATGTAAATCCTATTCTGTAGCAGTTGCCTTGTTGTAAAGAATTATACATGGTTTATACAGAAAATAGTTTCATATGCTGTTGCATTAATGTATAGGTCAGAAAGTTATACCAGTTATCTTGAAGGAAAGGATGGTAAGAAATGAAATCTGGTATTCAATCATGTTGAACATGGAGCTAGTGTAGAGAGAAGGCTGAAGCAATCACTTGATGTCTGCTCGTGATGCTGAATTAGTGAACTCATACACTGAGTGCTTGTCAAGCCTGAGGTTTCATGTTTGATGCATTGAAAAAAAAAATCAAACTTTTTTCCTCCTTATGGACTTCGAAAAAAGTCACCAGCCCCGCGGCCCCCCCCCCCCCAAGCCAACCTAGTCAGAATGTAATAATGACTTTTACAGCTCTGTGTTGTCTTTTGGGAGAAGTATTTCCTTCTATTCATCTACCATACTCAAGGACTCTTTTTTCTTTTCACTGACTCTCTGTTCATGTGTCATTCCCTAGCTACCTTCTCCAGTCTGCTTTAACTACTTTATGTAGTTGTCCTTTCTAATTTATCTCCTTTCTATATTAAAGCATGTTAATCATTATGCAGAAGTTTCTCAATTTCTGTGGTTGTTGTTGCTGCCCTTTTTTAGTCATCACTTTGTTCCTTCACTGGAGAAAGGAAGTTCATCTTACCTGGTATAATGAATTTTTCTTTCTTTTGTGCCACTGAGATGAGCCTGGCAGATGTGAGTTAACATATCAGTGTTGTTCTGAAGATTTGTTACTGAGAATATCATCATTTTACTGTTGGAAATTATCTCTTTTGGAACTTTTTTTTTTGGCCACAGAAGTATCAGTGGGAGTCTTGAGCTTAAGTGGATTAGATGTGCTGTTGTGTTGGATACCAGTTTTAGTCTATGTGAATTAAACAGAAGCTGTCAATTTAGACAATTTTAGCGCTGATGACTGAAACACACTATTGCTACACTGGAAAGTCATCTCTGATCAGAGTATTTCTAAAACCAGTAGATAAACAGAGAACTTATGAGTTTATACAATTTTAAACACTTGTCATAATTGTGTACATTCCCAAGGTTTTACTTGCCTTTTATGTCTGACAACCAGAATATGCTACCCTTATTGGCAGCTTAATGTAAGTAACTAAATCTGTTTCTTGAGCAGGTTTACAAGGAATCCTTTGAACAGAGGTTTCTGGAAGAGACAAACTGCTTATATGCCGCAGAGGGCCAAAGATTAATGCAAGAAAGAGAGGTAGGTGCATGATATAGATGATCGCTTTTACATTAGCTTCATCTGCTGTGGGATTGTGTGAGAATTTGGTAGGGCCATAGTGTGGTAATAAGTGAAATTTACTGGTGTGAATGGTGTTTACGCATAGGGGACTGCAGTACTGTATCAAGGGGAAGAGTGGAGTCCAGTTTGCCTTAACGTTTTATTGTATATGTGAATATACGTATGTTATATAAACGTATACAAATATAAATAAGGAGTGGAGAAACCCAGTGATATTTTTGTGTAGCTAAAGTCACACTACCAGAAAGTTAATCTCCACACAAAGCTTAAAGGTGTGCCATCAACTGTGTTTTTGCCCAAGAGCTGTGAAATATCCACTGGCATCATTCTACTCTGTGCTTAATACTGAAGCAAACTGTTTACTTTTTCACTGTTTTGTTAATTTATTTGTCTGTTTTATTTCTTTTGCTTCGCAGTTAAATAGACTTGACATTTTTGTTTTCTATGCTGTTGAGATGAAATCATGCTGTATGGTAGGCAGCCTGAAAATGCGTTTCTCTCTGAAAATGTAAATCAAATGAAGTGTTTCTTGGTGGTCTAAAATACAGCATATTGCTTTCATTAGTTCAATTTTAACACTGACTCGCTACAAACATTCTGAAAATGCCTGTCTACATGGCACCGAGGTGGATCTTTTGTGTCTAGTCCTGTTCCATTCACCTCATGCCTTGAAGTTCCCCCAGGACCTGAGATGAAATGCTCTGATGCATAGTTTTCCCACAAGTCTTACTGCTTTATAGGCCTGGTGGAAAACTGAGGAAAAAAAAAAAAACTAATAAGGCCCTAATTTATAGTGTTTACATTTATATGTTTATTCATATACATGTGTATATGTTTGTGTATGCATATATATTTACACACACACACGAACATATGTGTAACTGTTTTGATCATTTGAAGCCCAAGTTTCATACCCGTCTCACATGTGCTAACTCTCCATAGGGACAGATAGCCCACTGGAGAAACTGTATGGTTCACACCAACTGAAAATATGCTCTATGATATTTTAAGGACTAGCTTAACTCATTGGGTTTTGAGGAAAAAAAAAATTCCTCAGCAATAACCTCAGATTTCTGTTTATCTGCTTCTTTCTGTGAAGTGCAGTTGTAATACTTTAATTATGAAGTAATAATGTTTAATAAAAGTATAGGTATTTATATAATATATAACAACATTGTGGTGGAATAGTCCTTTCCAGTTAACTGTCTTTAAATTTAGAGTTAAAAATTATCACCATGAAACAGGATTGTCTTTTATGGTTTTGTACTTAACTATTGAACTTTGTCATTCTCTTCTATTGCTAGGTTCCAGAATATCTTCACCACGTTAATAAACGTTTGGAAGAAGAAGGAGACAGAGTGATAACATACTTAGACCACAGCACACAGTGAGTACAAATTTTGTCATTCTTAGCAAAAGTCAAGCATCCTTTATAAAACGGTGTGGTTATCCATGATTGTAGAGACAGAGATCATCTCTATAGTATTTTACAGATGTTATCTTGTAGACAGCACTCATGATACAGTTTAGTGTTTTTTTTAAGACTTTATTTTCATCAGAACTGATTTATTTAAAATCAGAATATTCTCTCAGTACAAGGGGGAGAAATTGGAAAAATTTATCGGTGAAATGTGAAGTTAACAAAATATTATATAACTCAAATTTGTATTATGAGAATAGTAGCTCATTTTAAGCATTCATGTGCTTATAATAAGGGAATATTTGCTGGGAGGGGGAGGAGGATGAAGAAAAAGGAAAAAAAGAAAAAGTTAAATTATGGCATAGGATAGAGAACATGAACAGGAACATTCAAAGATGTTTAAAGTAGATCAGCTTTGGTGTAGCTGCTGCCAGTGGATTGTGCGAGGTAGCTTGTCACTTTTTTTCCTGAGCTATTGAGTAATAGCGTGTGCATTGCTGGGGTAAGAATGTGCATTCAGGAATTACAGCACAGTCACTGTCAAATTATAAATGCATACGTAATTTATAAGTAATGCAGTAAGCTGTTGCCTTTTTTTAAAGAACATAAGCAAATAGAATTAACTCAGAATATAGCCCCCACCCCCTTTTTTCATTTTTTTATCTGATATGTTGGCATTTTATTGGGTGTGGAAATAACAGTATTTTTTTTTAACTTGTATGTATACATATATATGAAGAAAATAGGCTAAGCAAATGCCCTTAAGTTAATGGTGCATATTTGAACTTGAGTCTTCTTCCTATCAATGCTGATTGCAGGGATACACAGTCCTTGCTTTGAATCTAGTCCTTAGTCAAACTCTTAGAAACCTACTTTTAGAAGGCTTTGCACTGATTTCCTCTCTTTGCATCAAGAAACAGCAGCTCTTAAAATTAGTGCCCTTGAGTTGTCCTCAGGTCCTACTGTCTCCCCAGGTGTGCATGAAGAGAGCAGGAAGGATGTTAAATTTAGTTTAGCTTTGAACTTTAGACAGAAATGAAAACCAACATGGGAAACATGATTCAAAATACTTCAAAACGTGTTTGTGCGACGTGTGGAGTGTGTATTGATGCAGATCATTGAGTGATTTATTCAGCCCACCAGTACATGCCTCTTTCTGGACAGCTGACCAGAATAAGCAAATCTCCTGGCTGGTCAGTAGGTGCATACTTTGAGGCCGTACAGAAGGTACATCTATGGTCATTCATCAGCTAGATGTCAAGATAAATACTTGTTCTGTCTGTCTGCTTCTTAGGAAATACTGCTCTGTCTCAAGCAGACCAATTACCCTTACTTCCTCTGTAGGGTGAATAGGTCTTTCAGGGCAAAGGATGTTATTTTATGCAACCCTGAATCCTCCTGTCCTTGGAGACAGGCAGCAGTAGTTGGAAGTTTCAGGGAAAACAAAAGTAGCTATAAAAACAGCCGTATGTGTTAAGACCAAGGGTTTGTCTAACTGGTCTTCCGTGTTCACTTAGAAGCACTCAAGGGAAAGTGTATGTGATGCCCTGATACTGTTGTAGGATCTGCCTGTTCGCAGCTCAGCGTATTTTCTGAACCTGATGCTGTTTGCATGTCTAGTGCTATCCAATGAATCTTTCACATATTTGTGCCGTCTTACTGGGACTCACTTAAGTTTTTTCATCTATGACATCCCTTGGCAAGGAGATCCCACAGAGCACCAGCCACCATATGATAAATCCGATATAAACCATATGATAAAATTTTTGTTTAAGTCTGACACCCAGTACCATCACTGATGACCCCAAATCTTGTATCCTGAGGGAAAGTGGTCAGCCCCTTTCTTTTCACCTTTTCCCACATCAAAGGCTCCTGATGTGTAAAGATGTTTCTCTTGCAGATGCTGTTGCATAATTCGATCATCCATGTTCCCTTCTCCAGACCTTCCCAAATTCTAATTTAATCTTTTGAGATGAAGGGACTTAAACTGTGTATTGTGTATTAAATGCTGAGCAAATCATTGATAGGAGGTATTTTAGCAGAGGTGGGGGCTGCTACCTAACAGGCTTCCATCAATCTGAGTTGAACACCTTTCTTTTAGAAAACCTAAACTAAGGGTCTGAGAAACAGTTTTATAAAACTTAACACGGAAGGAAGTGTTTGGTCTGTTGTTGTCATATGATAAACAACGGTCGAAGTGTAGATAGTGAAATTAATTATCCCTTTGTGTTTCAGGCATTTTTTTCCTCTTTTAGCCTATAAGTGATGGGAAGGTAAACTTGCCATTATATTTCAGTCCTGTCTAAAGGGAATGCATCAAAAATATTTAATAGTAAAAAGCAGGGAAAACTTCAAAGATGAATTTTAAATGATTTACAAATTTGAGGAGTATTGTGGTTCTAGCTCAATTTATTTGGCTGCATAATACAGTTGGATAAAAAAATTTTCAGTTTTGAACATCACAAGTGTATATGGTATCGTGTTGTTTTGGAGTGCAAACCTTTGGAAGGTTTCCTTGTTTTCAAGAAAAATGTCAAATTGACTTTTTCCAGATTATGTCAATACAGATTTTTGGTATCTAAACTTCTCTCTACTGTTCTATAGCTTGTTTTTATTATTCAAAACCAAATTTCTTTTTTAATTGCATATGTGGTTCATTGCTTTCTTGACTTATATCACGTGAGATTTTTTTCTTGATTTGTAGCCTTTGTTTTAAGTAGAAAATTGTTGATTTTTGTACAATAAAGTAAGTTTCTCACAAATATACTCTGATGGGATGCAATACACTTATGCTGTAGTACTTCTAATATACTTTTCTTGCCTCATTTAGGAAACCACTGATAGCTTGTGTGGAGAAACAGCTACTAGGAGAACACTTAACAGCTATCTTGCAAAAAGGTATTTTTTTAACGTGCATTCTCTAATAAACAACAGATTCTTGTACTCTGCAATAACTTTAGAATCCACATCTTTTATTTCGTGAGAAGTGATAGCTGTGAAAAATACATCCATAGACACAGAAAGCCGATTCAGTAAAGCTCTCACCCCCGCTGTGACAAGTAGATCCTCCATGAGGAAACAAGTATCTAAAATGTAACTCTGTATTTGTAAAGCTTGATGAACTCTCTAAGTCCCCTTTGACTTGGAGTTTAGGATTTAAACCTTTGGAACTGCTGATTTCCTGTAACTCATATAAACTTCCAAATGAAAGCTGCAGTTACTGTTGTAGTTTCTTTTATGTGGTGACTACACAGCTCAAGTGCAATAGCTTCACATATCCTTGTGATTATATAGTTAAAGAATCATGAGCTATTGGAGCTGACAACGCTCAGAGGTGATGTACTTTATATGCTTTTTTCTGTATTTTGCCTTCTGTCTGGCAATTCCAAATTTGAGCTGCAGTCTTCTTAAGAACTCCCCATTCAGATACCAATCTTCAAATCGCCATTTCTTTGTTCCTCTTAATTTTTAATCTTTGCCTTTTTTCACTGAATTCCTGGGTTTGGTCTGATCTTCTATTACTTTAAATAATCCCTTCCTTTTCTAGCACTAGCCATCTTTTAGGCATTAGATCTTGTAGCAGTTTATCCTTATGTATTCTTTTACTGCTGCAAAACTGTTACTGTTATCTTCAAGCTCCATCACATCCATGTTTGTTAATACTTTTGAATTGTTTTGCACACGCCTTTCACTTCTTTCTTTGTCCCCTTTTTAAAGACAGATGCATGCTTACAGTTTTCACTGAACTACTCTGGGAATAGGTTATTTCATTATTTTCAGTACATTTACAAAACTAAGCATGGTTACTCTGTCTTAGCTATTCTTAAGCTTATCATAAATAGAAGGTAAGAATAACTAACAGTTTTGTTGATACATGCTAATTTTGCTTGTTTTTTAATTCAAGTATTATTTTCAAGTCACTTTGCCAATGACACGTGTTTCAGTTGGCGTAGTCAGAAACGTGTTCTTGTTTTAATCTGCACTCTTTTTTGGTTTATAATGTATATGCAGTGTCCATGTAAATATGGAGAAAATTGTACATATTTCTAGTTACTGTATTTTGGGACTTGTAATATTGTTGCATTATTTTTACATTCTATGTGTACACTTCAGGAAAAAAAGAAGCAAGTCTAACATCACTTGGCTTACATAACTTTCTGCCTTCATTTGATCCAGGGCACACTGTAATCCACTTACAACATTCTAGTATTCAGTGCAAGTAGATGATGATACTGCCTTTTGTAGGTTTTCTTCCTTACGAGAGAAGGCATATGATGTAGTCAGTTTGATACAGGAAAAAAAAAAAATCTTAACCAATGCAGGGTAGGTATGAGAAAGTTTTTCGTGTATTATTACAACTTCCATTGACTAGATGCTGGTTTTTTTTTTCATTGTAAGTACAGTAAAACTTGTCATGGCTGTGACAGTGCTTTCTGGAAGTTGTGTGAAGCCTTGTGTCAGAGGACTTACCTAAATGTCTTTTTTAATTTGTCCAGTATGTGACAAAATGCTTGTTTCCATCATGCAGTTTATATGCCAGAGGAAAAAGAAGGGTTGAACTTTATCAGCTAGGTTATAACAAAGCAGTTAGTGTATTTATTGGTCTCCCTAAATGAGTAGGAAGTGATGCTTGGGTATGATGGAATGGGCACTTCTTAATTTCAGTGTTCAAAAGAACATCAGTAACATGTATTCAAGACTTTGTAATCTGTTGTCTTATACACTTCTATAGTATGTTAATTCTTCTGGTATCTCTGTGTGGGCAAAAGCTTACCTGACATCATTCTTGAATACCGTCTGCCTTTCTGAACATGTAAATAAGTTTAAATCGAAGTATTTTAAGGTGAACAAGAAAGCAGAAAATGGGGTCGTGTAGTCAAGTAGTGCTTGAAAATCCTTTGTAATCTAATACCATTTAAAAATTGGAAGTAACTAAGTAATTTTGTACATGAGGTAGAACAGTTGTACAATGTCAGCTCACTGATGTGAATTGTCAACTTGTGTAAAATCCAGCTTTCTGGATTTTGAACAGTGGCATAAATCTTTGTTACCTTTGCATTTTACCAAAGCCTCTTGTCACTGACACCAGACAATGTATCTGTGATTACATTGGGACTAAATTCACCATGTTCTCAAATGTTAAAATGTGTATGTAATTGTCAAAAGTGTTACATTTAGCCTTGTGTTTTTCTTTATTCATTAGTCCAAGGCCTAGTCTCACATAGGGTGAACTGGTAAAAGGGTAATGTTGCTTGGAAGGAGTTTGTAATCATGTGTTATTACATCAGTACGAGCATAGACAATTTATGCACGTTCTTAATCTAAAAACATGGCTCACCACACTCTACAGAAAAAAAAAATCTTGCAAAGTGCATGTCTTTACTTTAAATTTGGGACAGTGTACTTAGCTTACTGTTTTTGACATTCTTTGGAGGTTCTATGAGTTCTTTTGATAAAACTGCACTTAAAATCAAGTACTTTTCATAAACATTCTGCAAAAGGCTTAGAGTCAACACCTTGTTGGAAAAGTACTTCAGCTGACTTAGTTTTATAATATCATAATGTAAATCAGTTCATCCAATTTAAACAAGGGAGCATGTTAATCCTGAGCATAATACTTGCTTTCAGAAATTTAGTCTTTAAAAATTCATACTTTTATGCATACTAGAGGGTCTTGTCTTTTGGTGTATTTCATAGAGATTTTTGGTTTTCTGATGTATTCCTAATTGTGTTTATGCAAGTCCCTTCTAATTCGCTTGTATTTCTAATTTTATTTTTTTAGGACTTGATAACCTGCTTGATGAAAACAGAATATCAGACTTGACCCAGACGTACCAGCTGTTCAGCCGGGTAAAAGGGGGGCAGCAGATCCTTTTGCAACATTGGAGTGAATACATCAAGGTATTTCAAAGATCTGTTCCTACTTGCAAAATTTATGATGTTATTGTAAATTGCTTCTTTCAGAAACAACAATAGTGTATCTTTTAGGTGTATACATCAAAGTTCTGTTTTAAGCAAGTATGTTGATGCTTGATGATACGTTGATTCCCAGTAATGATCACATGGTGAGAAACAGCAACGCTTAAGTTTTGATTTTAAATTCCTAGCTGCTTGGAAATTGCTTTTAATATAGGTTTTAACAATACGCAAGAAGTTACTTTGTTTACTTTTAAATAGAGCCATATGAACATTTATTTAGAGTATGCTGGATTGTAGTATATGTTGAGTTTTGGTACAAATACACTCAACTATTTTACATACCTGGAAAATCAATGTAACACCATAGTGCAGCTGTCCTACTGCAGATTAGCAGTGCTTCACATAACCAACTGCACTAATATGAATGCTCAAGCCATTTTGATAAGAATGCTCTTTTTGAAATTAATCCATTATCAAACTGGGGTATCTGGTTTGTTTAGTTAGTCATAATATGCAGGTAGTACGCTGCCCCAGAGAGCTTGGGCTCCAGTGCTCTTGCAAGATGAAGGCAGCAAAGCTTCACAGAAAATATTTCTCTCTGGAGTTGGTAATTCCCGATGTGCTAGTTCTCCCCTGAATCGTAGTTCTCCCCTGAATCGTCCGTGGGTGTCTCTACCTTCAGGGCTAAGTGCACAACATCAGTTCATTTGGGAGGTGACTTTCTTGTGCACCTATATCTGGAGTTATGCACAGCACATGGGAGAAAGGCAGCGTCTCCCCTCCACCCCCAAAACTGAGATGCAGTTTGCTCAGCAGGGTGTTGTCCCGTGTTCCTACGTGCACCCTGTGGATCTGTGGTCAGCTGGGCCAACAAACAGCTTGCCTTGGCTCCCAGATCTTCTTCCTCGCTCCTGGGTCACACTCCTGTCCTATCACTTGCATGGCCTGCTGCTCCATAGACTTTTTTGTGATGTTTTTTTAACGCTGTATGTGGGCAACATCAGGGTTATGCCAGGTTTAGTGAGCTTAAAGAGGCTCACAGAACGGTGCTGGTGCTGGCCCAAGGAATAGAGTAGTTCAGGACAGTGTAGGAACCTATGGGAAGGAGGAGCAGGCCCTCACCTTCAGCAGCAAGTCGCTTAGTTGGCTTGATCATGCCTTATGTCTCACAAAATCAGACCTCGTTTCTTAAAAACCTTTTTTTATGTGCTCAGAAATCTGCACTTTCTATCAGGTTTTTTCCTTTCCAACATTCTGTATGACAGACTTCATGAAAGTGAGGCTTCAAGAACTTAAATTCTGTCTTGTGAGGCAGCATAAGAAAAAGCACAGAGTGCTGGGGAGAAGACCTGTGCTCTGCTGTAGTCACCTTTTTATGATTTCAGGCATACCACTTAGCTCTCTGTAGCTCAGCTTGCCATTTGTGGAATGGCAACTTAGGAACACAAGTGATGGAAACAGATCTGGATGCTGTGTTAATGAAAGGGAAATTGTATTCAGTGCAAGATGTACGTACTGAGTCTAAGGACACTTGGCAGCCTCACGTTGCTGTTGATTCACTTGGAAATGGTTCTTGAGAAAGATCTTGGAGAAGGATTGCAGTGGATCATTAGGTATTTAAGTGGAAATTCTGAGGTTTAAGAGGGATTTTCCCATCTCTGCCTAACTGTTGTGGTTAATGTACTTTAGTTGATGTAAATATACTGGTTAAATGGTATTCCACTGTTACTGTGCAGATGTTGCCCTTTCCCATGGTGGAAAACTGGTCGTTCTGTCTAGGGCAGCAATTGGTGTTATTAAGCAGTTGTCTGATAGGTTAAAGTCTTTCCTTATGGGACATTTTGGTTTGGTGGACAAACGGTGTTATAGCTCTAATGTTAGGATAGTAGATGAACAAGAAAAGAAAGCCAAGTCTGTGGCTTCTTGCAAATGGGAAAACTCAGTTTTGTTGCAAATCAGCTGGATTTTTTTGGTTCTGTAGCCCTCACTGAGAGAGCAGTCTCGGAGCGATGAGCAGTAGTCGTATTTCAGCCACCTGTTCCTGTCAGTAGAGCTCTGTAGTGGATTTCAGCAGAATGGTGCAAAGCTTTCCATTACACTTAACATTTCTGAGGCAGTTTCCATATAATTTCTTTTACATGAATCATGTAGTTCTGTATTTAACTGTGAATTTGTACATCATACAGTCATGTCTACTTTGTATTTTTGTTTAGCTTCTGTCTTAAATGTATATAATCCTTAAGTCAAACGCTGATGTTTGAAATCCATTAATGTGTGTCTGGGTTTTTATTTCAAATTTTAATGCATCTCATTTTTTGAAAACTTGAAGTCACATAAGTAGCTCTGTAACATTTTTATTCTTTCTAATGATAAATTTTATAAGCGTGAATGTGTCTGTTGGGGGAGATAGGTAGTACTCTAAAGTATTTTATTATCAAAAGTGTTTGTTTTGCAGAACTTTGGGACAACAATAGTGGTTAATCCTGAAAAGGACAAGGATATGGTGCAAGAGCTACTAGATTTTAAGGATAAAGTGGACCATATCATAGAAGTGTGCTTTCAGAAAAATGAAAAATTTATAAACTTGATGAAGGAGTCCTTTGAAACATTTATCAACAAGAGACCAAATAAGCCTGCAGAATTGATAGGTACACAAATGTTTTTCTGTAAAATATTTCCAAAGTCTGTAGAAAGCATGATGAGATGCTGCTGCTGAGTGTGCTAGTGTAATCGCAGTACACGTCCTGCTTTTAGGAGACTTGCTTTGGGGGTGCCAGGCAAAAGTTAACCTGGGAGCACGGCGGGACCGAAAGCGCGGGTGTGTTTGGTAGGTGTGTGCAGCGTCCCAAAGGAGCATGTCAACCTCTGCTGCTCTGTGCTCTGCTTACTACCCTGTGACTGGTGCTAACACTTGCTCAGAGAACATAATGCGAATCCTACCAGTGGTGTGAGGGGCTGGGAGAAAAGCAGCCGTAGCAGAAAAAATGAACCATTTTTGACCGGTAGTAGACAAGCTCTTTGAATGTTACAGATCTCTCAGAAAGGAGTAAGTAGTGCCCGTCTGACTGGAATGGAAGGTTGAAGTTGGGAGAAAAATTGTAAAGCTTTCGGATATAAGGAGGAAAAAAAATAATCAGTACTTTGACAGGGGAACTAGATTTCATTAAGGGGAAAAATAATATAAAATATCTTAAAAGTACTTTTACTGGAATTATCCCTGATCTGGCAAAAGCTGTTCAGGCTGCTCTTTGCCTGCAGCTAGTGGAATCATGGCATTTACACCAAGAGAAGATCCTGCTCCTAGTTTTTTTTCCCTCTTTTGACTCTCTTCACCATGTTTTGTGGCTTCATCCTAAAACAAACCTAATGTAGGACAAATCGCACAACCTAGTGAATACAGGTTAAAGCCACGATACAGCTTGCTGTTCTTTGTGGATTGTGTTGTTTCAGCTATTGCAATGGCTTCCATCTTACCCCTGTAGAAGATTGTATAGGAATACTAATGTGGCTGAATCAGTACTTAGCTAAATTCGTGGCTTAACATTATTTTTGTCATTCTGAAGCTACTAACTTGAAAGCATTGCTTCTGCTTAATTTTTCATATGTTCATAGCAAGGAGCAAGAGGAGCCTGCTGAAAGTTATAAAACTATAGTCCTCTTTGTGTTGTTTGTTTCTGTTTCTCATAAATACATTCATATGCATTATACACTTCCAAAGCATTGTCTCTCAACAAGTAATGTGTTTGCAGTGAATATAACAAAGAATGTGGGAACTTCTAATGCATTAATTTTAATGATTTTACTCTATTCCTT
Source organism: Anser cygnoides (assembly GCF_040182565.1). Lineage (NCBI taxonomy): Eukaryota > Metazoa > Chordata > Aves > Anseriformes > Anatidae > Anser > Anser cygnoides. Next base: position 148,035,866 of record NC_089873.1, on the reverse strand, counting down.
TGTTTTTCCCTTGGGTGATTCCTTTTTGTGATACTTTTCCATTATGGCAGTAGTACAATAAGTGCTCTATCATTCCCCTGAACATAGGAAGAACAGAAAATAGGAAGCTTACCACTTATCCTATATTTTTAATATATGGTAATATTTCAAGTGGGAAACACTGAAGTTGGTGACTTTAGATTTTTATTTTTAATTAAACTGTTAAAATGTTTTATTTATAGCAAAATACGTGGATTCCAAGTTAAGAGCTGGTAATAAAGAAGCGACAGATGAAGAGTTGGAAAGAATCCTTGACAAAATCATGATCATATTTAGATTTATTCATGGTAAGAAATATCTGTTCAAAGTTAATGCAATTTAAAAGGTTTTTCTAGCTACTAGCTGAACTTTATTCCTCTGAGTGTAAGAGATTTTTTTTTTTAGCATGAGTTTCCACTAGAATTAGTCCTAAATTGAAGTTTCCTTACATTTGGAGGACCACATTATACACAACAGGGAGGACAAACTTTTTCTTTGGAGATTGAGTTGCAGACCTTTTATGGTCTCTGGGTAGACAACAAAGAGTTGGAGTAAAATTTTAAAAAATACTTTAAGAGAATAATTCAAATCTAAAAAGAACTCACTGTCTACATGTTCTTCTTTGTTGCATAGTGAATATTGATCTGCTGATCAACATGCCATGAGAAAGGCTTGTGTCACAAACCTGAAGTGCCATGGTACAAACAGTATGTATAATTTCATATGCGTTTTGCTCCCATTTCCATATAGGTAAAGATGTGTTTGAGGCATTCTATAAGAAGGACTTGGCCAAAAGACTGCTGGTTGGAAAAAGTGCATCAGTAGATGCTGAGAAGTCCATGTTGTCAAAGCTTAAACATGGTAGGCATCTTCAGATGTGTTTAATTTTTTTATTACTTTTTTTTTGGAAATTTGAACCCTTATTGTCTCATGCTTTAAAAAGTAACAAGCCAGATCTTAAGTAATAGCTGAGCATATCATTGTGCTCAGCGAGAACTATTGGACTGACCTCTCAGATATTTGACTGGTTCGTATAATATACCTATTTAGGAGCAAAATATGTACTTACGTGTGGGTGCTCTAGACCCTGGAAAATCTGGCTCAGCTGTCTCCGGTTAAACCTTTTGTTTGTTCTGTGCTTGTTTGTAATTGTGGGATCTTTGCTTTGATTTGTGTGACAGAATGTGGGGCTGCTTTTACCAGCAAACTGGAGGGCATGTTCAAGGACATGGAACTGTCAAAAGATGTCATGGTTCAGTTTAAGCAGGTACATTCAGATTGTGTTTGCGTGCTACATTTCAACAATGATGGGGAAGCACTTAATTGTGTTATACCTTGGATTAAGCTAAAATAAAATGAAACAGTTTTGAACAGGCCCTAATCATAGTAACAGTCTCTTTATAGATCCATTTATAAAGCAGAATTTATTTATTCTGTATCTATTCAGATATCTCTTTATTTTTTTTAAAGTGAAATAAAGTCTAAATACCACATAGTAACTTAGTTGGTTGACATCCTTTAAAGTCCCTATTCCTTCATTCTGGAAACTACTGCTGCTCTAATTCTTTGTGAATAAGACAAAAAAACTCCCTGAATGTTGCTACAATGCATAGAAATCATTTATATCTCAACCCCTGAACTTCCAAACTGTTGGTGACTGAAGAAATAGTGTGTACGCTTGCCTTGTTGTTATGCTTCTGCTGGGTACCTTTTCTGGGGCCTTACTGAAGACAGAGTTCTGGGCTAGAGGTCTGACCCAGAACAGCTACTCCACTAATAAAATACTGTAGTTTGTTGGTTTTTTTTCTATGCCAGAGTTTGCAGCCTGATTGGAATGCTGCTATGCTGAAGTTATAAGAAAATGTGTTGTCTCATAGACATGTTGAAGTCCTAGGGAATCACTCTGATCTTAAAATTGTTGCCCTGGCTTCTGATCAAAAGCTTTTTTTTTGCATGTGGTTAAAGTTTTTGACCTTGATACCTCATACAGACAGTCGTCTGGAGTATTTCAATGTATTTTATTTTTTTTCTTTTTACTTGCAGTCACTTGCTGTGTTTGAAATAGGTTGTTAGTGGGGCATTAACTAGACATGAAACTCAAAATCTTGGTAGAGCATGTCTAATCAAGGATGTGATCTGTAGGAATTTGTCATTCTTTTTTAATTTAAAATTTCTAATTCAAATTAAGTACGTATATTTTTCTAATTTAGCATACAAACAGTATACTTTGTTTTTTGTCTCTTGTATCTTAGTATATGCAGAACCAAAGTGACCCAGGAAATATAGACCTGACAGTAAATATATTAACTATGGGATATTGGCCAACTTATACACCTATGGAAGTCCACTTAAATTCAGAGGTTAGTGTTTGAATTCTCCTTATAAATGTAGATTATGTAATGGTATCATAATCACTATCACAGGGTGAACTAATGCCCTTCACTTAATGTTTTTCTGTGAGATTTTAAGGTTTTTTTCTCATTTCAAAATGGCAAAAAATCGAACATGGTGGATAAAATCCGCTGTTGTTTTTTTAGGTGATTGTTTCACTTAATGTTTTTTTCACTTCTTTAATAACGCTAATCTTAAATTAGTATTAAAATAAAATCAGTGTCCTATTTAACATTGCAGTCAGGCACTTAAAAGTTTAAAACAATTCACTGTAATCAGTCAGTTTTTAACTGCATTGGTTATGCACGTTGATCCAGCCAGTAGTTATGTTACTGCATGCTCTGACTTTCCATAAGATTCTTCCTCTGTTCTCTGCAAAGTCTCTCAGAAAACTATCCCCTGCATTTAAATGGCATCTGTCTGAAAAAAAAGATTGCTCCCAAGTTTACAGGTTTTGCAAAGCTCATACCTGTAGTTATTTAAGCTGAAATACGTATTTGGAGTCCTGTTTCCTGCAATACCTTGCTTGATCTGAAGAGCAGCAAACACCTAGAAGGCCAAAGGTGGCGGTGGTGCTCCCGTTCAGTTCAGGAGCGGTGGAAGCATTTGTGCGTTTGCTCCTGTGCCCTCTTTTCCTCAACAGCAGACTACTGTGGAAGGATCCAATCTGAGCAACGTGTCATGAAAATGGAGGAGTAAAAACCCATTACTTGGAATTCAAGCATTGAAATCAGACTTGACTCTCTATATGGCAAATAAAAGGAAGAACTTGGGAGCAGATGGCAGTAGGCAGTGTATAGGTGCGAGTTGTATGCTTCCTGTCCTGTGACGGCTTAGTCAGGAAATGTCCAGGACAAAACCAGTATTTTAGAGATTTTAAACCCATTATGGATGTTTCATTTCATATTTATTAAAAATAATAATAATCAGGGAAGTTGAAAGCTATACTTGAATTGAGAATATCTTTTGTACACAGTAGTAGCAATGTACTTGAGAGCAAATTTTAGCTCTTTAAAATAGGGATTGCTTTTTTCCTCACAAAAACATTTATTATGAAATACTGTTTAGGAGAACCAGTGGAATTAAATGTGAAATCATCCAGCATCACTGTACTGGGAAAACACTAATAATCTCTTTGCTTTGCAGATGATAAAGCTTCAAGAGGTGTTTAAAGCCTTTTATCTAGGAAAACACAGTGGTCGAAAGCTGCAGTGGCAGACCACTCTAGGGCATGCTGTCCTGAAGGCGGAATTTAAGGAAGTAAGTGCATGTTTAATGCTTAGCCTGTTGGGGTAAAATTTAAGTCAACTATTTGGAATCTAATCATGTTTAGTATTTTCTTTATAAAGGTAATAACGTGTTTGGTGGAGGAACAATCACAGTTCAATATTGTTATTTTGTACAGAAAGAAGATTTTTTTATAATTAAACTGAAATTCAACCTATCTAAAAAGACAAAAGCGTGATACCTTGCAGTAACATTTATATTCATTTGATAGGAAGTACTATTTATTTGAATAAAGAGAGTTGTAATAAAGCAGGAAATTAAAGAGAGAAATAGTACAGCATCTTATTTTTAATAAGGGATTGTTTTGATCTTAGAAATACTGATGACATTTATAGAATGCTTAATTGTTGCAAAAAGAGACTGAAGGGCGTTGGTGATGTGATGACTGGTTAAAATTTAAATGCTTGTTGAATTATTTAAGTCTTAAATAACCACATTGTTTCTTAATGTGGTTTTGTTTTGTCTCACAGAATATCTTGTGTTGCTAATAATGCAGCTTAATTGAAGCAGAGCAAAGACAAAAAAAAAAAATAAAGGCAAACCCACAACCTTGAATTCTTTTACCAGCTCACTGTAAATATGAAACTTACAGATTTTGGCATTATGTAACAGTAAGACAGATTTGTTGTTGATTGACGAAAGTGTGTACATCTGTCTGAAGAGTTTATTTCCTTTTCATTGCCTGCTTGTACAAACATTTGGCTACTCATAATACAGGGTGAAGTATAAAAAATTGGTTTGCTATTGGTGGTAGCAAAGCCAGAATTTGTAATGAAAATGAAGTAAATGATGTGGCCTAAGTGTTAGCTCATTCTAATGAGCTTCTGGTTTGTGATGTATTGCTACTGTTAGATTAGCAAAAAAGTTTAAAATATCCTGTTTCTTTAATGCTACATTTGAGCAGGTTCTTCTGTGTGATAGGCATACAAAAATGCACCTATCTTCTAGAAATAAAAAAAAAGTGTTGCTTCTGTAACTTATCAGATTTAAGCGATATGAGAGAAAATGGTCTGAATATTACTGCTAATTATTTTATATTTCTTTTTTAGGGAAAGAAAGAATTTCAAGTATCGCTCTTTCAGACATTAGTGCTGCTTATGTTCAATGAAGGAGATGAATTCAGTTTTGAAGAAATTAAAATGGCCACTGGCATAGGTAAGAAAAATACTTTGTGATTCTTATATTTATTAATTGAGTGATTGCCAATTACGAATCTGTAGGTAAAGGCCTAATTTTAAGAAATTTGTCATGATCATTAGGACAAACTTTGTGAGCCAACAGTATATCGATGCCAAAAAAGATGAGCAAAATACACTGCTCATACTTCCTGGTGTAGATAAAATGTTTCACAAAGTAGACAGTAAGAGGTGGGTAGCATATGGTACTACTAACAACCTGTCAGTTTTACAAAATACATTATGGCAGTTCTTAAAATTCAAGTGGTGATAAAGACTAGTTGTATGAACAGATTATTTTTGTTTAATCACACTTTCAAATATTATATTTTGAAAATGATTGATGAAGAATGTTGTCATTTTAGGATTATTGTTAGGTTAAAGGTTAGACTAGATGGTCTTAGAGGTCTTTTTCCAACCTAAATGCTTCTATAATTCTATGATTATTTGCAATTGAACTGTTCTTGTCCTTCTCTCTGCCATTACTGTTGCAGGAGTTCCCTTTTTACAATAGATCTGATTTGTTAAAAAGAGCAGTGTGCACTAGTGAGTGTACATTGTAGCTGTTCCTCTCTGCAGGTTGAACCTGAAGATACAAAGAACAACAACAGGAAAAAAAAAAAAAGAAAACGGTTTCTTTTTAACCACCAGCGGGATCTATCCTCTCAGGGTTTTTGTTTGGTGTTTTTTTGTTTTTGTTCTCTAAATCTACACTTTCTTGAAATAGTTACAGCCATTGGCATTAAAAAGCGTAACCCTTTCATCTCTTTATTCTTGGGAACTCTCTGCATCAACCGGCAGGTCATACCCAGTAGCTTTCTGTATGTTGAACCTTGAGATCAACCCAATAAAACAACTGCAGAAAAAGTACCTGAACACACCCAAGTACTAAAATACTGTAAATATATTTAATAAAATATTCTAAAGATGGGGTATCAAGAATCCCTGTTGTCTAGCAGGTTGTGTTTCGGAGGGCAGCACAGCCTAGGTACTCCAGCTTCTCAGGCTTGAATCTTCAGGTTGCTGAGTCACCTGTGCTACTAATAGTAAGGGAGCTGAAGAAAGCATGCCAGTGTGAGTGATAAGCATCAGGATGGTCCAGAGACTCACTAGGTCAGAGTACAATGCCTGCGGAACAAACAAAAGTTCACACAAGCCTGATCCAGATCCTGCATTCTCACCGTGTATTATTTTACCTCAGTGCTTGCATTCTGGCTGCCTTGCAGCAACAGATAAAATCTGCTGCATGGAAATCCATTATGTTGTAGCACAATAGGAAGGATTTTAATAGACTCTTTTCAAGGTGGCTGGCTAGAATTGATGGATAGTTGGGAGCTACCTTTATGTCCTGTCTGTTTCTCTCTCTCTTAGGAGGAGATAGTGTAGGAATCCCTGTAATGAGCTTATGGCTCACAGGGCCCTAGAGGCCAGGATGGCTGAAGTAAAATCTTGCTTCCAAGTTCTACCCGCACAAGGCATTCAGAGCTTCTCTAGAGAGGTCCCATTCCCATTTAGCAGTCTCCCTTCTTCTAAATGAGAGGAAAGTCTTATGGCCAGAAATGGTTTCGGAAGCAGGTCTCACACTGCACCCTTCCTGCCTCCTGCTACTTTGAAGGGAGGTCAGCATTTGCTGAGCAGTACCCTGATTTTTGCCCCACAGTGATAAGCTATGAAACTCTTGACCACAGCATGTTGTAAAAGCTGGAATTTTACAGAATTCAAGGAAGAGCAGTGCATGGAAAGGTACCTCAGTGCATGGAAGCTGCCTCTGCCTTAGGAATTCTCTGAGTTCCTGAATCCCCAAATGATTGGAGACTCAGTGAACAGTAGGATGAGGAGAAGAGGAGCAGCAGGGAAGTACGGAGCATTGCTGGGTTAGCTTCTCTTATGCAACGCTGACAGGGATGGTGAACCTCCCCACCCTGAAGAATTGTGTCTAGCCACTTCCTTTGCTTTGGTGTTTGAGTGCTGGCCCTTCCTGGGGGTTGCTGGAAGCCTTGTGCAGTTATTTAATTGATGTGTGTTTATGCTGAGACCCTGTTACAAGGTGTTAACCAGTCTTTGCACATTGGTGGTTATGGCAGAAGAGTCCAGGGAGCTACACCCAATGCACAGGACAGAATAAAGCGCTGTAAGTTGAAGTGTCAGTAAAGGGCTCAGAACAGATCAGTAAATCAGATGGTAAATTAGACCACCACCACCTGGTAGTATTCACCCAGAAGCTTTACAGAAACTTTCCAGTATAAATACCAGCTTAATCTCTCTGATTTATAATTTAAGTGAACCTTGGTGTAAGAAGAGTGGCAAATGATGAGAATAGTGGTTTGTTTGTTTGGGGGGTGGGTGTATGTGGAGTGATTCCACAGATTGCTGCAGGTTTATCAGGCCTGTGGTGGGGAGAACAGAATTGGGAGGCTCATGGCTAAGTGTGTATTAGGGAAGAGCATGATTTGTGACACATGATTTCCCTTTCAGCTTCTTTGAGGGAGTCAGCAAGCATATGCACGGTAATTGTACGCTTGGGTTTTAAAATCTTTTTTGGTAAGAGCTCATTACAGACTCATAAGTAAGTTTTCATGGCTTGAGAGGGAAATTCTTCTCACGGGTGAATGATTGATTAGAAGACAAAACAAGTAGAAATGAATGGGTCACTTTCACAGTGCTCCTAACTGGGATCCTAATTGGGATCCCTGTGTTAATATTCAACGTAGTCATTAATGATCTGAAAAAGAGGAATACCGATGTGACAATTTGTTGCTGATTCTTTAGGAAGGTCAAATCTGAAACTTTTAAACATTACAAAAGGATCTCCAACTTGAACAATTAGGAGATCAGATGACAACTAGTGTTGCTGAATACGAACACATCTGTGGAGGGAGGAAATAACTAACTACACATGCAGAGATCAGCAGTCATATTTAAGAGAGCCAGATATTTTGATCTAATCCATATAGCATATAATGCAGCTGTTCTCAACTGAAACAGGATTAGCTGTCTAAGGTTAATGGCAGACCTTAAAGCTGTCATTCTCAAACTTCAGATCAACTCAGGTTGTCAGCCCACAATGTCTTGCATGTACATTGATTTTTAATCGAGAACATCATAAATGTAATCATAAACTATATTCTGCTTATTTAATATCTTCCCATGGACCTCTTAGAATAAAGCCTCATGAATCATGTACTGGAATGAGGTGTAAATCATTTGGGATTTTCCAGTATTATAAAAACCAGTTTGGCACCTTTGGTACTCTTTCTTCTCCTATTGGAACTACTGAGAAAGCTGCTTCATGTTGGTTCCTCGGGTCTATCAGTCCCGTCTTCCTATCTCCTTCGGAGACTTCAGCAGAAGATAAGGCCAGTCAGATAAATATTTGGTTTACCTAAGAGTCACGCTGTAGTTGACATAAAGAAATTAAAAATTTATATGGTAGAAACCAGTAAGTCGTCATGACTTAAAACCTTCAGTTGTTTAATGTTTAAGGAAGCACTTTCACATAGTAAAACATAGCAATCTGTGTTCATTGGCAGGATAGGACAGCCGTGGGATAGCATAGTCCAGAAATCCAGCTCTTTAATATGTTATTCATACATTTGTTATCTAGAATGTGTCTTTTACAGAGGTGAGTATGATATTAAGTGTCTGGGCAGTAGAATCACAGATGGATTTCTGCAGTTCCTGTATAAGCTACATTGCTGTGTTCACAGCATTACAGGTTAGCTCTGTAAAAGTCATGTACTGGGCATTGAAGTAATTGGGTAAGGGGTCTCTACATGCATTTCAGACTTTGTGTATTGTATCTTTAATTTCCATTCCCATCTAACACAAAATACATGCACATTTCTGGGTGAGAAAGTCATACTCATTTTTCCTCATGCTAAATAGAAAAGTGGCTTATGGACTATTACAACATCCTCACCCCCACCCCCAAAATCATGAAGATTTCTCCTCTTTTGTCCTCATCTGTATTAATTGGTCATACTTGGGACTATAAGTTTTTTAACAGCATCCTTACACAGGAGTTTGGGCCTGGGCATCAGTCTGTATTTACTGAAGGTGAAACACCTAAAAAGTTTGAAACAGCATAAATGCATTATATCACTGGTTTAAAGTTTGGGCTTTTTTTTAGGAGTAAGAGAACAGCTGGAAGTTTTGTGGTTTTTTATTTGTTTTTTTAAAAAGAAATGGTCATTCTGTGTGAATGGGAAAATTACAGTATTTTAGAAATAATAACGGTTAATCTTCTAGTAAGCTATTTTGTGCATTTCAGCACTAGATTGCAAAATCTTTGATTCTTAAACTTTCCAGATCTGACATGTTCAGTGATAATTTTATATTGTCAATAAAAGTATTCTGGGAGACTGCAGAGGCTGTTTTAGTGCAAAATCTTGAGACAAGACTTTGCAATATAGTTAATAGAATGTTTTGGACTTTGTTCTAGCTACTTGTCCAAATGCTTTTACCTGTAAATCTTAATGGATAAAATTTTCCTCACTCCCTTTTTCCCACTGCTTTCTTGTTGTGGAGAAGTTTGCGACTATAATAGCTATACCTTCTCACAAAACATCTTCCTGCCAACTTAGGGTTCTCTCCTGTTTTCTTCTCTGTTTGCTTGTTTGCTTATCATTTGTGTTTATATTTTCTGGTGTGTGTTTAGAAAGAGTGATGAAATCATAAAATGGGTGGCTTGTGTTTCTTGTCATCAACTGATTTTTCTTCTGATTGCCAAACAAAACCACAGCAATAAAACCAGGCTCACATTGCTGTGATTTTTTTTCTGATACTACTGTTGGATAGAAACTTCGCTGAGATGAGTCTGAGTCTGTATTGTTTACTTGTAGAGTTCTGTGCACACTCTCAGCACTTGCCTGTGAGATGTGTGAGGCCAAGCTTGAAGTCTGTAAGTTGTTGTATAATTAGAACTTAGCTTGGAAATAAGTTAATAACATAAAAAACATTAACTTTTTTAATTTTATGGCTAGATTCATTGCATAAAACTTTTCATATTAACATTTTGTTCTATTTTCTCTTGTACTTTGAACTTCTTCACAGAGGACAGTGAATTAAGAAGAACCTTGCAGTCTTTAGCTTGTGGGAAAGCGCGAGTATTGATTAAAAATCCAAAGGGCAAGGATGTAGAAGATGGAGACAAATTCATCTTTAATGGTGATTTCAAGCATAAGTTGTTTAGAATAAAGATCAATCAAATCCAGATGAAAGAAACAGTATGTATTTATTTTTGCATTCTTTCTGGTTGACCGTTTACCCATGTCCCGCATGGAGAGACAAAATCTCTGCATTCTTGGTAGTCAGGCTAACTGATGGAGGCAATAAAGATCCTAAATCTCACTGAAATCAAAACAATTCAGGTTCCTTCTTCCCGTGCCTGCACATCTAAATGCCGTTACATTAAATTGATAGGATTTTGCAGATGTTTGTCTGTGTTAAAAGCTTTCATGGTATGACCGGAGTGCTGGTACTATACGGAACTCATTAATCAAATGTCACCGTGTCACTTTCCTTTATTAGGAGGGGTTATTAAAAGGGCAGGGTTGTCCCTTCATTTGTAGCGGATATATTTGTTTTACTTGAATCCCAATTCTTGACACCAGCTGACGTGTTTTAATTAGTATTGAGTTGTTTCCTTTTGGTCTCTGCGTGTTAAAAGAAAATTGTAAAAAGTCCTATCAGAGTTGAGCATTTTTAATGCAGAAGACCCGATGTGTTTGGACTGTCAAATTCTTCTGTGTTCCTCTAAAAATCTGAACTGAGTTCTTATGAATTAGTTTGATTTATCAAATAGATTTAAAATAAGACATGATTTTTTCTTTATGTTATCCTTAATGTTATATCTGGCTTGCTTTAGCAGTACTCTTCAGAATCACTTAGTTATTAGCATGCAGCAAGGTCTGTATCTGTCTCAAAGTCGGACAAGAATGTGTTTTCTTTTATTAGAAAGGTTAACTGCAGAAATATAATGGATAAAATAACAGCAATAAAAGGTGATTATTTGTGGTGTTGTATTGTTCTTTAGGTCGAGGAACAGGTTAGCACAACTGAAAGAGTATTCCAAGACAGACAATATCAGATTGATGCTGCTATTGTACGAATAATGAAGATGAGAAAGACTCTCGGTCATAATCTTCTTGTTTCTGAATTGTATAATCAACTGAAATTTCCAGTGAAGGTAAGTGATTTTGTTTCTCAAACCATCCTAGGATTATCTAAAAATATGTAATATACTTTCCCATTCAGATTGTAAGAGTAAGAAATGTGCAATATGCCTGAATCAAATTCAAAGATTCAAGTACTAAAATGAGCATGTGAACAGAACAAGCCGAAGTATCAATAGGAAATTCTGTTTAGCTATTCACAGTGGTTCATGTTCCTGTTCTTATGCGGTCTTCAGCTGTCCTCTCTTTTGGTTTTGTTTTTGTGTGTGTGTGTGTGTTTTAAATAAAATATATTTGCATTCCTATCATTAACTGTTTCACTAATCCCATCTTTTCTTGCAGCCTGGAGACTTGAAAAAGAGGATCGAGTCTCTCATTGACAGGGACTATATGGAGAGAGACAAAGACAACCCCAATCAGTACCACTATGTTGCATAATGGAGAGGAAATAATTTTATTAAAAAAAAAAATACAAATTAAAAAAAAATCCAAATATATCTTCAGGACTCTGAATACCTATGCTGTTCCAGACTTTATTTTTTAGCAGATTTCAGGTTGATGTATATTATTCAGCCAGCTGCATGCACTGCTGTGGACAAGAAGCAAAATGATATGTTAACTGATCATCCTTGTCGAGACTCCTTACTAATTTTAAATGTCGCATTTTTATTTCTTTCGGTTGTTTGTTTTGTTCTTTTGGGTTCTTCTCAGTTTATTTTTACAGTTTGGCTTAAAATTGTCATCGAAGTTGGTTGGAAAGGTAAAATCACCTGTGTAAGAAATACTTCTGTGATGGATGCAGGTCTGTTTTTTTTCATTTCTGTGTTCCTGACTGCATCCATAAAGACCCTATATGCTGCATTCTTTAGCTACAGTGACAACTTGGGTAACTTTTTAAAAACCCTTAATTGATGAACATTTATGTACAAACAGTGTTGTTGAAATACACTGAATTTTTGAAATTATGCACCATGAAAACTCTCGACCTTGCGTTTGTTTAATTTTCTTTCAAATGAGTATGAACTTCAGTCTGGTTTGGATAAATCAGGTTTTGAAGTGAGATCCTTTATGTGCCAAGAGGACAACTGCGTTCGTGTGTGTAGTGAATTGTTGGGTTATTTAGCTAAAATATGGATTATTATTTTATTACTACTTCTGCTGGGTTGGGTGGCAAGGATTAGATTTGAGTCAGAGGCCCTACCTCATTTTAGGGCAACTGGTTTTTATCACTGTTGATGTACTTGCCGTAACATTTAGTTTTGCCTTTAAAATCACAGACAGGGAAACTACTGTACAGCGTGCTCCACTTTAAGAGTCGAGAACTTTTTTTAAAAATAGACTTTTATGGTCTTGACGTTGTGAAAGCATAGTTTTTTGTCTTGAAAGACTAAGGATTTTGTGAGTACTTTGTTACATATTGTATATATGTAAGTTGATTTGAACTAAAGAAGGAAAGACACTGTAGATCTGTTAGATAATTGTAACTATAAAGAAGATACCTTTTGTGGTAATACTTACAAGATGCTGTTTATTTTCGGGATTTGCATACTGGCGTGTTTCATTCTGAAAAAGAGCTACCAAAGGAGTTTTGATCGTGGCGAAAATGAGAATTATAACAGCAATATTTTCTGAGAGATACCTTACTAAATTTATGTAACATGGGTTTTGTGCATCAGTTGAAATGCCACCATGTCTTCTTAAAGTAAACATTGCAAAGAGTTGACATCTCGCAGATTTACATAAAGTCCTTGTTCTGTCATCTGGTGTCATTAATTGTATTGCATTCTTCTCAATTATTTTTGTTCCCTTTGTGTTTAGAAACTAAAAACATCTAGTTTATTGTATTTAAAGCATATTTAATGTTGTAATTTAATGTACTTATTTTAATATTTGAATCCAGTTAATTCAAATAAAATCTTTGATGCATATTAAATTCCTTAGCCTTTGTGAGAATGTGGCTCTTAATTTATGCAGTATGTTCTCTGGCCTTAATTATGACTCGCCTTGTAACTGATTTTCCAGGCATGTGTAAGCCAGTCAGCTCCATTTTTCAAGGCTTTTAAAGCAAAAAGGAAGGTACTCTTCACAGAAGTGTGATGGGCAGAGGCTTTATCCACATATAAAGTTGGCCGTAGTAGACAGTAACTGATACTAAGCAATGAACGTCTGCTGCACTCCCTGGTCCAATAGTTTTAAACAATATGTGCTATTCTGAAGATGGACTGATTCTGCCTTACTAAGTGATGTTAATTGATTAAAAGTGCTGAGATCTGCAACTCTTCTTAATTGCCATAGCCTAGAACTCCTTGGCCAAATTACTCTGGTATAGCAATTAAAAATGGGTTGTTCCAGGAGCAGCAGAAATAACGATGGCAATCTTTCTGTGATATATGTCGTTTGCCCCTGGCTGTACTCTCCCCAACTTTCCCCATAAATAACCTCAAGAAGCAGCATTGCAGAATACTGCTGACAGAAAGCCATCAGCATCGGTTTTACTCTCTGTGATCCATTTGCCAATCTCCCCCCACTCCCTCACCCCCCAAACACAACTGGTCTGAAAGTGGCTTCAGAGGTTCAAAAGCTATGGGAGAGGTTGAGAGGCCGTGTGGCCGTGGCTCTTGTTCTCAGGCCCTTGTCTTCTGTTCGGCTTCCTCAAATTTCTCCTGGAATTTTGTGCATGCTGAATGAACAGAAAAGCAGTTAGCTTATTAGTCAGCATGGTAATCGCTGTTTCATAGTGAAATAGCTGCTTTTGGTTGTTTTTTGATTGCTGGTGATAGAATTTGGCTGAGCAGCCTGTCTCAGTTAAACTGAATTAAACTTCAACCTTTAGTTTAAGTCATCCAGACATACTTTACATCTACTTAAAAAGCAGTTTTCCATCCCAAGGTTTTTTGAGGGAAAACGAGTATGAGAATGGAGGTTGATGGCTGACAGTTGTAGGTTCTTCCTGAGTCTGGCAATTAAAGCATTCCTTACCAGCCACTAACTGCCTTCTTCCTGCCCCCTCCTTGTGTCCTGTTGTCTTCATACGCATTTTAGCTTCCCCCCTCTTACTTTGTCTGGACCTGGCTTTATTATCTAACTCCTTCGGTTTGCTCCAGCTTTCCTTCTGCCTTTGGTGTTAACTCCATTGAAGCTCCGTTCTGAGCTGAGGATTTTGGTGTTCCTTCCCCTGAAATACAAAATGCAGAGGAGCACAAGGCCACACACACACACACCTGGATCTGGAAATCCAGCCTGGGGGTGAATCCCTTTGTGCTGTGTGTCTTTGAAAATAAATCACAAACCTTTCAGCAACTTTAGTGTATCATCTTGTTATGCACGTAGACCTACTTGTACGTGTTTGATCTTTGACAGGTGTTCTAGGGAGAGTGGACTCTGTACTATAAACTCGGTTATCTATTCCTAGCTGAATCTCTTTGGAAGGAAGATAACCCTGTGAAGTCTGATAATACGCAGCAAAAAGCTACGGGAAAAAAGGAGTCATGTTTCATGGAAATCCTTTCCCGGTGAGAATTCTCAACCTGTACTCTGCCTTCCCTGCTCATTTTCTGCCTGAACTGTGCACACCAGGCTGTACTGTGCTCACCGGTCTCCCAGATCCTGTCAGCATTTCTCCATGCCCTTCCCTGTAGGCAGCCACCCCACATCCGTGGCTCGTCAGTGCCCGAAACACACCACGCTTGATGCGGAACTGCACGCACGTTGGTCAGCGGCTCAAACACAACGCGTGACCACTGTTCCTGCAGTGACAGCGCTAACTGGGATCTCTGGGCTCTGTCTGTATACCGGCTTTCACAGAAGCCCTAATTTTATGTTTGCTTGTTCCTTACCCTGCTACCAAGTTTGTCTGATGCTGGCCAAGGAGTAATTGAGAAGTGAGGCTGATGGCAGCGTTTGCATAAGATGCGTTTCATCAGGAAATCTCTCAATTTATCAATGCCTACCATTTTTTCAGTAGAGAGGAAGGCTACTGAATAGCGAGCTTAAGCGTGCTGTTGGGCCTCCCTCTTTGTTGTTTTCTGGCAGGCTTTGAGTAGCCCACAGGCTTTCCTTCACTCCCAGCGCAGGTTCCAAAAGCAGTGATCAAAAAACCGGAACAAGCCATGTCCCACCTCCACTCCTCTGCAAATGACTCACTCAAGCACTTGACCAGAGCTGTTCCTTGCGTCCTTTTTAAAGCTAACTTCTGCTTTTGGCAACGCATGGTGAGGATAAAGGCTGCTCTAAGTGCTGCAGGAAAAAGCAAGTGAAAAATGGAGTGTTTCCGTCTTTAAAAAGGCACGGAGAAAAACGCGGTATAAAGAAAGGTCTGTTTACAGTAGCATCGTTGAAAGAGAAAGGCAGATCTCTAAGGCACACTTAAGAGCTGATAATCCTCTCTAGGATGTTTTGTGGAAATAGGAAGTGTAAGTGAAACGAGACAAACATCGGGGAAAGGTCGTCTGGTTTAGAACAACTGCACTTGACTTCAGCAGCTGGTAGTAGCTATGTCGCATTTCCGGTCGGTCCTAAGTAAAAACGCACAAAGGCATCTTGGGAGCATAAAGTTCCATCTCTGAGCTGACTAACCTGGAGTACATTGTAATGAGGAGAAAGCAGCAGCGCACAGCTATTGGCACTTTCTAATAGCACAAGAAATAGTAAAATAAATACTTCTAAGGTTTCAGATGGAGAAACTATATCCTTAACAGCTTAGATAAGAGAGAGCATTGGATTGCATTGAATTACAAAGTGATCGAATGGCTGGGCTCTGTATCTCTATACTACACTAACATCTGACAATATCAATAGAAAAACCACCACCTTTTTTTTTCTTTCCAAAAAATAAGGCATGGGATTTCTTAAAATTCGTTTATAAAGATATTGGGCAATGTCAGAAGCTATGTGAAACTACAGATAATTTTACCTGCATGACAAGTCATACAGAGACAACTCATTAGTGGTCCCTGTTTTGGACTGGAACAGATACTCGGGTTGTCTGTCTACACAGGCATAGATGCATCACTTCAGAGATAACAGATCATTAACTTCCACTGAGTTTATACAGCTGGGACTGGATTTATTCTATGGAAGATGATTGTACCCACCTTAGATTGCCTTTAAACTCAGTAGCAAGAAACACTCTGGAGGCCACACAGATCTTAGGTGCGTTTTGTTGCAGGCCAAAGTTGTTTCTCACCCAGCTCTACCACTTTCCCTTTAACACAGGGATCCCAGGGCTGCACACCTCATCTGAGAACCACAGTTCACACCTGGAGCTGGCAAGGCTGGTTGGGCCTCATGTCACTCACATTCTGTGAGGAAAGAGATAAGACATATGGCAGCTTGCAGAAAGTCCCCAGACAGGATCACAGAATAGCTCAGGTTGGCAGGGCTGTCTGGAGGCCACCAGGCCCAGCCCTGCCCCAGCAGGGCCACCCAGCGCAGGCTGCCCAGGCCCAGCTCCAGGCGGCTTTGGAAGGCCTCCAAGGAGGAGACCCCACAGCCTCTCTGGGCAGCCTGTGCCAGGGCTCCTCACCCGCACAGCACAGAAGTGCTCCTGGGGCTCAGAGGGAGCCTCCTGGGGGCCAGTTTGTGCCCAGTGCCCCTGGTCCTGGCCCTGGGCACCTCTGACAAGAGCCTGGCTCTGTCCTCTCCGCAGCCTCCCCTCGGGTATTTACAGACACGGATGAGACCCCCCCTGAGCCTCCTCTTCTCCAGGCTGGGCAGTCCCAGCTCTCACCCTCTCGGAGGGGGGCGGCCGTTGGGGCCGTTACGACCGTTACAGCCCCACCCCCCTCTCGCGAGACCCCCCCCCCCCGTCACGTGAGGCCCCCTGGGCGGGGCGCGTGACGCCGCAGGTCATATGACCCCGCGGGACCAGCGCCGTGCGCAGCTGCCTCACGCTGCCGCTCCTCCTCCTCCTGCTGCTGCTCCTCGCCCCCCGCTCCCGGCCATGGCGCGGGGGCTGCTGGCGGCGGCCGCCCTGCTGGGTAGGGCTGGGGGGATCCGGGGCAGGGAGGGAGCGGCGCAGGGCTTGTGGGGGGGGATTTCAGGCCGCGGATCCGCATCACGCGACGCTATCGGGTTACCGGCGAGGGTGGCGGGGGCGCTTCAGCAGCCAGCACGGGGGGTCCCGGGTAAGGCAGCAGCTGGCGGCCGTGGCTTCGGGGTTGCGGCAGCCCTTAAAGCGCCTGGCAGCTCCTCGGCGGCAAACATCGCCGTCCCCGTTGGCTCCCTCAGTTTCTGTGCCGCACCGAGCCCGAAAGGCGTCGCTGCGCGGTGCCGCGGTCGTCGCGAGCTGGTCCGGCGGGCACAGCGGCTGGCGGTACCGTCGGGCCTGTTTTTGGGGTTGGGGTCTGCAGCCCGAGTGGCACTGAGCTGGCGTCCCAGTGGGAGTCCTTTGTGTGGCTTGTGGGGACGGCTTAAGTGGAGAATTGCGGCTGTTGGCGTCGAAGTCGGCCTGCAGGTTTAAAGTGACACTGCAAATGGCGTTTGCTGGGACTGTGACAGGCTCCCTCTGCTTAAATAGCACTTACAAACATGGCCCTCTCCATTTAGCATTGTCACTTTTCGGTATGTGAAATGTGTTGTTTCTGCTGTTGAAGAAACAAATTTATTCTACTGCAGAGTAACCAACTATGCTTACCAACAGGCCTTTGTGCCAGTGTCTAGTAGTTAGATCCTTCCACAGTGCTTTATCCTAAAATCTCAGGGGAATGCTTTGTGGTGCAAATAGAGACGCTGTCCTTCGAGTCACAGGTAACCTCCCAGGCTGAGAGGCTTGGGTGGTAGTGATGAGAAGAATGGCCTTACCTGAGCTGGCCTCATTTGCAGCCCTTTAGTCATCTCGGTGAATGCTGATTAGCTTAACACAAGATCACAGGAGGCTTGAGGATTATTGGGGTGGGTCGAATGTGAAAGCATTGTTCAGCAGTGCTTTGAGTTTGGGACAGTAGACTGATATCTGCCCGATTTTTCTCCTCTCCCTATGCCTTAATTACTGCTTCAGTTTCCCTTCATGTTGAGTAGCAAGCACTGAGCTGAATATTTCTTCATGTGTCAGCATTAAGTGTTTCCTGATGAGTTTCCTGGCTAATATAGAACGTGTATATGGAATGAGCAAAAGACTTGAGTAATAGTGATAAATACCGGGAAGGGAATCTAAAGGAAATGAAGTACTTTCCCTCAAATTAGCTGTTGCTTTTTGTAATATGGAGATTGTGCTTGTCTGCTGTTGAGCACGACATGCCAGTTGTGCTGAGTATCAGGCCCAACAGAGTCACTTGTGCTCTTCCAGTGCTGCAGCACCAGTAGTTCTCCTCCTCGCTGAAACATGAGCACAGCAGAGAAAACATTTCCAAAATTTAAGTGTAGTCAGACATTGCTACATACTCTCTGATTCAGTATCAGCGAGCGGATAATGAAATATCTGAGATCTGACAGGGAGGGGGGGGGAGTTAAAGGTACCATGATGCCATTTCAGGGTTATTGACGCATAATCCACGTGTTTCTATTGCACAACTTCAGTCTGAAGGGGAATTTCAAACTTTGCTACCAACATGTTTTGCTGTCTGTACTTGCATTGGATGTACTGATTAGAAGCACCCTGATAACAGGCCAGAATGCTGCTTGGAAACAGCAACTTAAAAGGGTATTTGAGAGAAACTTGACTAATGAATTCCAGCCACTAAATAATGTGGTGTTTTACTGTTTTCCGAAGTCTTAGGATTACTAGCTATATGAAACTGAGACTATGAAGTAGTTTTCGTAAAGTATAACCTCTGCTGTGTTGTGCAACTTACGGAATGTTGCTTTATCAAACGATGCACTTACCACTGTGCTTGCTTGATAGCTTCTTTAAGTGTATTGACACAGTCTCAAAGGACCTGAATTCATGTGCTAGTGCCAATCTGTCATCATGTGACAGGTTACTCAGCCTTGGCTTGTGCAGCTCTTCTGACTGGCAGGGTAAAAACTCCACTGGTTCCCAATCACGCTGCTTGAGATACGCGCCTTAGGTCCTTGTCCAGACTGACTTCCAAGTTCCACTCTTTGTGTAACCCCTTTCCAGATTGTTCTGTAGTGAATAGGATGATTGCCAATCAGTAGTAGACGATAAGCTGAAAAGTTTACTCTAGGTACGGGGGAGCCCTACTGAAAGGAGAGGATGGATATTTCATTGAGAAGCTAACTATTTTTACTTCAGCGTAGCCTTTTCCATGTCTTAGAGAACTTGTTCCTCGCACTAAAAAGACATGCCTTCCTTTGCTTGTTTCAGCTGAACTGCAGTGGTTTCTTTTCTCTCAAATCAGGCGTGATTTGGAAGTTCTCTGAGAAAGATTAGTGAGATCCTGGATTTCCTGGTATTTATTCTTTTAATCTTGGCAGGAGACCCTTTTGGGTGTGAGCGGCAGTAGTTACAACAGCTATTTGAATGCTTCATTGCATTACCTGAATTCTAAGTTACATGCCTACTTTTTTTAAAATGCATCTTATGCTTTGGTAAATCAGGCCTTCATGTTTCTGGTGCATCTGACATTAAGATAAAGTGGTATCTTGTTCAATCCAAGCATGACAGTTTCTCAGCCGTCCCTGTCACTTGGCAGCATGCCGCCTGCCAGTACTCTTTTCTCTACGTCCAAGGGCGAGAGTGTAAGTAGCACCCTGCCAGTGCAGCATGGACAGTAGTCCTTGCTTTTAATGCAGTTCGTTTTCTTTGATTAACCTCTTAGTGGTTTCTCATTTCTTAAATAGGCAGAATTCAGTCTGTGTAATATTACATATGTTAATATGGCTTTACTTTCCCTGACAAGTGATATCCCCTTCTCTCAGTAAGAATAGGAGAGTGGTTTACTGAGGCAAGACTGTTCTTTTTTCCAATTTCCTCTCCTCTGAGGGGACTTCTTAAGTGGTGCTCTTTCCTCTAAAAAGCTGTTTGGGGCTGTCAGCTACCTTAAAGGGTGTGTTAGTTGTGTGGTGTGAGACAGCAGTGCTAACCAGAGCAAGTGCAAAATTAACTTGTGCGAATGCTGGAAAGACTCCAGCCATGGTGTATCAGCCCTCCCGGTGGACTCGTGTAATCAGCTGCCATAGAGCTATCCCAAGACTTCCTTCCTCTAGATTGTAAACTGTAAAGAAGCTTCATGTGACTAAACTTGATGCAATTGTGCAATTGTCTGGCCAAATGGCAAGTGTACAGCTGCAAAATATCCTTTCCTTTATAATGCTTTGTGCTTTTGTGTTTATAAAGAGAGAGGTCATTCACCTGCACACTTGGATTGAGAAACAAAAGGCTTACTGCCCTAATGTAAATCAACAGTATTCAAAATATAACCTAAGATTGTGTGAATTCATCCCTGTAAGTTGGCAAGGATGCATCTTCTGGGGTTGGATCTGGAATTTGATAGCTCACTTTCTCTACCAGGGCACCCACCAACCTTGAATTAAGCTTTGCTCCCGCTTTTTGCCATTGTGCTTGTGTTCAAGCATGTCCCAACAGCAGCTGAGGTGAGCCTAGCCTTGTCTCTTCTTGATATGCTTTTGATATCCTGTGCTCAGGCTTCTGAGTCTACTGGTGACAGGTAAATTCTAACTCAGTTTTATGAAGAACATCTTGTCTGAGGCAAAGTGGTTCATGCATCAGATATGTCAAAGGATTTCTTGCTTTCATTTGTTCCTCAGAAACATAAGGGTTAGTAAGTAGTATGATCTTTTTATATATATATATATTTTTAAAGTTTTTGTTTTTTGTACTGTCCCAAGGTAGTGTAGATCCTGCATCCAAAGCAGTGATCTTGCCTTCTTTTCCAAGAAAGGACTTGTACAAGGTGCCCACCTGGGAGTGGTGCTTAAATTGGAAGACACGATTAGAGGAGAGAAGCAAAACTCCTCAGGGGTTTTTCCCATTCCCTGGCACAGACATTAGGAGTCTGAAGCACCGGGGTCACTATTTTGCTCACAAAATGGCACTGAGGTGACAGGATCCTTCCGAACCAGCCAAGTGAGTAAGTTACTGGGGCACTTCCACTCATGTGTACAGTGAGAAATAAACCTTTAGATAAGACCAAGCATGGCTTTGCTCCTTGGATCACTGCCATGTGGATAGCGGTGCTCCCTGCTCTGAGGGCCTGGCAACGTGGATACAAAATGGCCGCCTGGTGCTGGCACCTGCTGCCCAGTCACCCCTGGCATTGGGGTCTGGCTGCTTGCTGTCCTCTCCTCACAGAGGGAGGCAGACAATATTTATGCAGGAAACATGAATACAGTAACAAAAAATATATAAATAGCTTTCATGCTTGAGATCCTTGTTGTCCAATTGTTTTAGGAAAAAAAAACTTGGAGATGGTAAATGATTAACTATTGCAACCGAAGTCCTCTTTGCAAGCAGCTAGCGTAAACAATTGCCATTAATACATGCTTGCTTTTTTTAGAGCAAAATAAGGCATTTGTCTTTTTCCCTTGATAGGTTTCCATTATAAGGGAGAGTAGCCTAAGGGTAGCTGTGCTTGACTAATAGGATATAAATCATAAAAAGCTTGAAACCTGAAAGCATCTTGGTCTGGTCAAGAAAGGGGGAATCCCAGCTTTCCATGAACAATATTCAAAAGGGCTCAGATTTAGATTGTTCAAATGTGCCAAATTGTTTTGCTAGCTTCATAGTTCTCAGTTTAAAACAAATTTAACTTTTTTTTTGTGGTAGATGAGTTTAAGATAGTTGTTGTATAACCAAGGAAGTTTTAGTTTTCTTTGATTTGTTGATTCTTGGAGTGTTAATAAGCTCTGTTTGGTGGTGGTTGTTTTCTTGATGCATTTGTGTTAGTTGAAATGGATGCTAGATTTTAAGCAATGTATCTATCTAGTTTTTCCTTCAGTCTTTCATGCATGACAATATAAACTTCAGAAATGAGGTGTAAAGGGATCAGATACCTTATGATTTTCAGGTGAAAATGTGCAGCTTGAATAAATGTGTATGGAGACCTTTTCTAGGAACCGGTTGGAATCCAAAGGAAGCATCTGAATGAAGTGAGATTTCTTTGATACTGCTACGGTTTTGGTGATTCTTCTGCTAGATATTATAACATGCTATTTCCAGCTGAATGAATAATGAATGTCACAAAACTTTTTGCTATTGAAAAGTCTGAGATCTATTCAGCTGTATAAATCTGAAATACTGCCATGGCTCTGGCACAGTAAGATGCTGTAGTTTATTAAGAAGAGCATTTAAAGTTTGAAGACACTGGAGGCTGTATCAGTTTTTGTGGTAAACAGCAAAGAATGGCACCATTATGAGAAGTACAAGCAATGTTCTCAACTTGTAGATATGCTGTGATAACATTGACCATTACTTTATGTAACTTAATTAGAAATATTTGCAGGGCAGATTGATCCAACATCAGTTTGCTTTCTGTATTCTTGACATTTTGACTGCAGGCTCTTATTGTTTGTGGGCTGGAGATGATTCACGCGTTAATCACTGGTCGGCACTGAAGCAGCCTTCTCAAACTCAACAGCTGCTTTCCTCCCAAACCCGGCAAGCTGTTCTTCTGCTTTAAACTGGCTGGCTGGAGCGAAGAGTAGGCAGGAACGTCTTCAGTACCTTGCATTGCTCTGCTATGGTTTTGCTAATTTTTCAGTGCCCCTCTATTCTTGATGTTTCACGCAGTTTCTGTATGCTTCTCCATCCCCGCCCCCAAGACGATGGCAGTGTATTACACTGCTTGCTCTGATCGCCATCCTCGTGAATGCCAATTTACTTGCAGGGAAACAGCCCTGTTTTGCCACTTCTTTGAGGATATAGCTTGATGTCTCATGCCTGACGCATGTCTCATCACTCTGACACTGCAAATCCAGCAGCTGCCTAACATTTCTGGAGGGGGAATGGGGTTTTATAGTGTTTATTCCACGTTAACCACACTGGGTTTCATATCATGGTGTGAACTTAACCTTGCAAAATTCTAGTAGCTGTGTAGGTGGTATTCTTAATATTTGTTCAGACCACTTGTTCTCTATTACTTAAACTTGCTGAGGGTAATTTGTCAGCTGTTCGTTCCCAGAATCTGTGTTCCATTCAGTGATTTCTGTGGTACCTCTGCATTGTCTTTTGATGTTCTCTGAATCATCTGTAATGGGCAGGACTCTCATATTTTCCTTTAGGACAGCAATTTTTTCTTAATGCTGTTTTTGTCTTCTCTTTCCCCTGTAATTCTCTTCTAAACTTTTTTCATTCTGTAGTGCCTATTACTCACTTATTTTTAGTTCTAAAATCACCAAAATTTTTTAGTAGCTACAAAACAACGGAATCAGCATGCATACTGAAGATTTTCATTCTGTCACAGTTTCTATTTGTAGTATTAGCTCAAGCAGCCATGGACTGTTGTTTTCTGCCTCTACAATGCTTCCTATGCAGTGCTAGAAATCTTCAAGAAAGTGTAAGCCGATCTGTTCTCAAGAAAGCAAGTGCTCGGGTACAATGTAAATGATTTCCAAGCATAAATTTAATGTGAAGGAAACTTGGTAAATTGAAGCTACCATGTGGAGGAGCATCAATTATTTTATGATTGCAATAAGTAACATTTTCTTTGTGAATATATGTGCCTTCAGGAGCATTATAAGATGGACATAAAGGTAGGGCAATTTTGTTTTGGAGTATCAGTTTTCTACATTATCCATTAAGTAGTTTCTTTCTTTGATCTGTCTTTGGTTTTTGGTCTGTGCTCTTTGAACAGCTGGGTGAAGTGTGTGAGTTCTGACTTAAGTTTTGGTCGCCTTTGATGCTGGGGGAGATGTATGTCCCTTGTTGGAGATAAAGGAAATTGTTGCTGAGGGGAAGCAACCAGGGCAAATGCTTGCTGAAATTGTTTCCAATGTGTTCCTACAACTGAAGTGCCTTCTGCCTGACTGAAACTGACAAAAGTCCAGTTTTTCCTAATAATTGTCATAATGCAATTGTATACATGATACTTCTGTGGCAAAAACTTCTGAAGTTGGGATTTGCCTTTTAAAAACCTCTTGAGGGTTGGAAAGCTAGCTAATGGATAATCCCTCAGCTGGATCTTTTTGCTGTGTCAGCAGTTGAGTGGATTAGCATGTTTGACTCTTTAAAGCTTATTTGCTTGTGATAAATGGAGTGGTTTGTGCCTTGTAACTGCTTTTTTTCAGGTTTTCTTTGAGGTGACAAATGTGCTAGCAGGAAAATGGTGCAGGCTTTTTGCGGTGAGGTTTGTTTCAGATGCGTGGGGACAAAATAAGAATCAGAAACAAAGCAAATGCTCTGCAATAAAGAATGTGAACACCTTGGTATGAGTACAGATGCAAGAGCACTGTCTGGCTGGCACTCACCCCAGACAAAGTAGGGATAACCAGTGCTCTGGCTGAATCCAGCCTGCCAGCAGCCATCCCCTAGGTGGAGGCTGGTGTAAGTCCACGCTGCCATCAGAAGGGACGCTGCCATGCTCCTCCGTTCACATGGCTTTACCCTGCTCTGTCTGCAGTAACAGGTCAGTTGTGTTGTGCTCCAAGCAGAGGAGAAGCCCTGCTTTTGTCAGCGCTTGGTCTGAGATGAGCTTAAACCAGGCAGGAAAACAACCTCTGTCTGAGCCAAGGTCATGGCCCCCATCCTCCTAAGTGCGGGGAGCGTGAGGACAGCCAAGAGAAGCTCTCCTGGCAAGGGTGGCATGCTCCGTCACGCTATTTTCGGCAGTAACTCCAAAACATCTGCAGTCAGTCCAAGCCTTCTAAATGCTGCATTCAGCGCGTGTGCGGCTGAGTGTCCTGGTACAGCGGGAGTGGAGGCAGCGTGGCGTGCTGCGGGGGGAGGCTGAGCGCCGTAGGCGTGCGGGGTCCGACCTGTTAAGTCAGCTCTGGCTGCAGCTTGCAAAATAGTTGCTCTGTGAGGTGAATGCGGAGCTGCTGCCTTGAGCAGCAGGGCTGATACGGTTCTTACATGTTTTTCTTATGCTCTGAGGACCTCTCATGTCAACAGTTTGGGTGGCTTTGTCTTTTTCTAAATGGGCTGTTAAATATATCCTGTGTTAGTGATGTTAAGGCTAGCAAATAGACTGTTCACGGATGTTTCCAAACTCAACTGCTGTTCAGGATATTCTCCCAAAACATACAGTTGTATATATTTGTCTCTTTGCTTGGGTTCAAAAGCTAATTTTAATGTGACACCAAGTTAACTAACTCCTTGTCGCTCTCACCAGGCTTTTTACAGGTTTCCTCTTCGTTTGATGTGAAAGATTCATCTGGCAAAGTCTGCATAATTGCTAATCTGACAGCAGCCTTCTCAGTGGAATACAAAAGCAATGGGCAAAAACAGGTAATGGGAGTAGCTCGCTGCTTGTCTCTAATATGCATTTATAAAATGTGGGGTATTTTTGCACGTGTGCCGTACTGAAACAAATGTTGAACAAATATTTAAGCCTGAAAAACTGCTTCTGCAAACATTCCGTCCTTCCAGGCACGTTGCATCAACTTTTCCTTTATTACTGACGCTTCCTGTAATTATACAGCAGGACTGAAGCTGCCAGAAACCACCACAAGTGATACATGTGAAATTTTGTCTGGAATTCTACACGCGTCCTGTTGGTAGCTGTAATGGCTTTCACTGTGACTGTAAAGGATAAAACGCTGCCCGTCTCTTTTTGGTGAACTTGGTCACTGCAGCTTAGCTATATGGGCTACACCTGAACTGAAATGGCCATTGGCATCTAGCTTTGAAGCTTCCATGTGACCTGCTTAGCATATCTCTGTAGATCTCAGTGTATCTTCAGACCAGTGCAGTGCTTACAGGTTTTTATCAGCAAGTCCATTACTGGAAAGTTGAGGATCTTTATTTACAAATTTACTTAAAATTTACTGTTTTTCGCATCTTTACTACTAGACAGAATTGTGAATTATTTATAATCTTATTGCAGTTGCATGTTTTAAGGCACCCTTGTTAAAATTACCTTTTCCTAGTCGTCATAGTGTGAGATTAAAACATCCAGTTGCTCTGCCAGTGCTTACACTTGCTGTGTGTGATTTGAGCAGAATTGTATTGTGTAGTTGACTTTTTCAGTGCTGATGGTCTGAAATCCTGCTGATATTGCTATACAGGTTTGCATTCAGAGGTAACTGCTTTCATCACATGCTTTTGTCTGTTTCTTCTTGTTGAGCAGTCAGCTCACGCTTTCCAGTAAGCGTTCTATTTGTCCTCAGGTACCAAGTTCCTTGTCAATACACAATATATTCAAAAGAATTATAGCCAAAGTACGTACACTGTACCATTCACTTTTGTTTTTACTCAATTGTACTGCAAGAAGCAAAGTATAAATTCTCCTGTCTTTCACATGTCTGGAGTTTACCAGGTTGGATTTGCTGAGTACAGATTCACCTGCAAATTCATAGCCCAAGCTTAAAGGGAAAGTCTAAGGTGCTGTGAGGACGTACCACTATGTCCTGCAATTTCTGAGGAATATTCTTAGAAATCTGAGTGCCAATAACATGCTACTTGCTATATACCGGTACGTAAATAGACATAGCATGAGTGTCAGCTGTATGCTTTGTAGCGGGTTCATAGGGTATTTAAAAAGTGGTAAGGCAAAGTTATTACATTATCCCATTTATACATTATGTATTCTTTTTTACAGTTTGCACACTTCTTTCTTCCACAAAATGCCACAACAGAGCCACACAGCTCATGTGGTGAAGGTAACACATCTCAGCCAAGTCTAGCATTGAGTTTTGGAGCAGGACACTTGTTAAGATTGAATTTCTCGAAAACTGTGGATAAGTACCAAGTTGAAAAGCTAATTTTCAGCTACAACCTGTCAGATGCAACTTTATTCCATAATTCAACTGAAGGTAAACTTCCTGCTCTCATTGTGTCACCCTTCCGGACGTAACACTGATTTTTCTGTAAAAACTGTTACCTGCTGATGCAATATGATCTTTTCACAGGAAAAGTGACGGAAGCATCGCAAAAATCTGTTATTCAGGCACATATGGGCACAGAATACAGATGCATCAGCTCCAAGCGCATCCTTATGAAGCACGTGAACATTACTTTTAGCAACGTGACTTTGGAAGCCTTTCCCACAAATGGCACTTTCAGCAGAAACAGTAAGTATCTTGTAGCAGAAAATGTACTTGGGGAACTAATCTTCCTAATAATTTTTTTGAAGTCCCGATTTATCATATTCAGGCAGCTGTAGACTGGATCTGAAGCTCTGATAGCTCTGTAGCAGAATCTTCTGCAATGAACGGACCTCAGGTTTTCTCTGAGGGTGTCGGCATCCACAACTGGAAGATGGTGCACAATGTTCCCATGGATGCTGTACAGGCTTTAGGGAACGTTCCTTCTGCTCACGATTGCTTAGGGGTATAAAGACCTGCTGCGGAAGGTCAGCTGGGTGCATGGCCAAAATCCTGGTTCAAGAAGTATCTGATCACTTTATAGTTACTCTGCCAAAGTAATTTGAACCAGTTACTGTGCTCTGGGGAAAATTAGTGATAGAGTGGAGGACAGTAGCAAACTGGTCCGTAGGGAACAGATACATAACTCTTCCTAGAGGGGGTTTTATATAAGCTGTAAAAATGATATTTACTCAGCCTCAATCACAGAATGACTTTTTGTCCTGGTTGCTTGCATTGAAAGGCATTTCAGAATTTCACTTCTGTAATGATTAGAAGTCAGACGACTTCATGGTGTTTTCATGGTGCTCTGTTTCTGTGGCAATGTTCTTCAGTTCGTGTTTCTTCATGTTTGTCCGTGGTATTTTAGGAAGCGGTAAGTCTTGCTGGGGCAAGTAAGAAGTCTTCTCAGGGTAATGTGAAACTCTTCTTTCTTAGGCTATTAATCCCATTTATACACTCGTTAAATTGAAATTAATCTTAAAACTAGGGTAGTCAGTGGTGGCATATTATCGATTCATTGAAAAGCTGCGTTCTACAGGAGTATCTGTGTCCCATCTCTTTGAGAAATACTTTGCTTGATACACGATAATGCAGTTCTTTTATGGCTGCCTCAGGTTTCAGTGTATATCATTGTCTTGATCAGTCTTTTCCCTTTGAACTAGTTTGCAGCAAAAAAAAGGACCCATATTTGTAATTTAAAAAAGTTTCTATTACTTCAGTCTTCAGAGCAATCTCTTTTTTTTTTAAGTCTTGATCCAGTTGTGTGGGTATACTGGATAAAAATGAGAGGTGATCAGTTATGAGCAGGCTTTAACATGAGCCATGATATTGGGAAAAACTGATTTCTTAATCTCTATGAAACTTCAATAAAATCTCCTTACTGCCTAATACTTTTCAGCACCCCTTATCTGTTCTTACAGTCCTTTGGTTAAGCTGTAAGACAATACTGCATTATTTGGGGCGGGTGTTCCTTCTGGAACACAAGTTTATCAACATCTGTTTTACTTTCTATTCCTAATTGATTCCTTTTCCGTTTTTAGATTCTTCTAATGTCTGTTTGCTGGACTCACTTCCTCAAGGTTGCTTTCCTCCATCCTGTGGTATCACTGTCTTGATGAAGCTATTCTTAGAAAAGACACCTGATTCTATGATCTGGGGATAGACACTTTAGTTTGAGTTCAAGCTCTGTTTTGTTTTTCTATTTCCACATTACTGTTACTCATGCCATGCTCAGTTTTTTCTTTTAGTTATATTGTTCCCTTCTTTTTTATTACTTTCTTGAGACTTTACCCAGATCTTTGTATTTTTTTCAATTCTTACTGCATAATGCACTCTCATCATTTTATTTTTAATTCAGATGGTTAAAGAATTCTTACTTTATCATTTTTTAAATCTTGGTCCTGAAAATACCTTGTTCTTTCCAGATAAGTTCATTCTTTCCACCATTTTGAGCTTAAGGCTTCACCCTGTCCTTTTGGCAGCTAGTTATTGATAAACTTTAGATCTGGAATTCTCCCTTAACTTTTTTTTTACCTGCAGCTCTTTCATTAGAGGATATTTCTGCTCGTGATCTGGGCAAGGTTCTCTGAAGGGGAGAAAAGTCAGTATTCAATGCATCTGTGCGTCGCTAGTAATGGTAACTTCTGGCAGTGACTAAGGTTACTGCCATGATTATCTGCAGCTCTGAAGAAAAGAGGAGGCTTTAATTTTATCTGGTAGTACTGTTGTCAGCTGCTTTTTTGTAACGGTCAGAAAAAGACATAAGGATATCTTATCTCCACATCTGTCTTGCAGAGTTAGTAGGAGCGATGCTGTAAGTGAGTTCAGTAAAAACACTGTATCAAAACTGTACCCAGGGCAAACTTTCACTGGAAGTGAGATGGGTGTTTCCATCTCTGCCAGCGGCGGTAAGAGGTGGTATATGTTGAGGCCTTGCAGATGGAGGGAAATTCTCCACTGAAGTACCAGTCAAAGTGGCTGTCTGGTTTATTTGCTAGGAAATTATCACATTCTGGGACCTGAGCAGTATCTGTTAAGCCTACAGAAGATAGGGTCATGCCTCCATACTTCCACCTTCCAGAAATGGAGTTGAAATAGGAAAGTGTGCTGTGCTGGAGTCTGAGTTCAGGTGTGATTAGAGTTCCTCTTTCTGAGCTATAATCAGAAGCTAAGCTGCTGTTTAAGTACAGAGGCTATTCACTAGTTATCTGGTATCTGCAAGATATGGATGGTATTTTAGAACTAGGCCTTTTGAGACATTGTCTCAGAATTGAGATGATTTATAGCGCAGTTGCTGTCATCCTTATAAAGTTACAAGTTATCCCTGAAATAGGGAGATGACCTTGGCTTGGGACATGGAAGCCTGTGCCACAGCAATGTCTTTGCTGCGACCTTTGGATTTGGCGTAGATCTTCAGCGCAGGAACCTTCTTGGCTCTCACAACGTGTTGAGATCTTGCTGCCAGGTATTTGTGAATACTCTGGCAAACGAGGCCACTGTTCCTTTTGCCTTGGAAGCTGGTGCTGAAACTGGATGAAAAGAGAAGGCAGGCGGACATCTTCACTCCGCCTTGTACCTCGGGTGGTAGGTAGCTAGTAATGCAGAACTAGAGAGGGTGGATGTAAAACCCAAATGGAAGGGATATACCAGAATGCTTGCCATCATAAACAGGGTCTTAAGTCATGTTGTTAAGGATAAAAGAGCCACAGCACTGCTATGATGACAGGCCCAGTATTATTTTAATGCTACTGTGGGTATCGCCAAAATAATGAAGTAGGGCCCTCGTGACCTGGTAGTGTACTGGGGGGAAAGGAGGGAATGAGAACTACGTGTTCCCTGGGAGACTGCTTAATACTGAGCACAAGAACTGTTCCTCTGCTGCTAGCACGAGTGCCCAGAATGTCCAAAAGGGGGAGTCACTTGAGCCTTGCTGTGACTATACAGCAGGAAGGCTGGCTTTGTCGACATATGAATCTTACTTATCCTGAGTTGATTGTGAAGTAAAATGACAAATGAATAAAAGCAGATGTAGGTACCATGAACTCCTACAAATAACAGTAGAGGTGGCATTTTCATATGCGATGTTTTAAGTGTCTTAAACTCCACACCAATAGTTCCAGTAATGCTTTGCTATTGTTTCTCAGCTTTTATTATCTTCCCTTAGGAAACACTAGTTGAAATTGTCTTACTTTCCCTCGAGGATTAAAAAGGTAGATCATCCGGTGCCTCTGTTTGACTGTCTGTTTTCCTTTCTCTCCAGAGACAGAATGCTCTGAAGACATGGTTTCTACTACTACTACTGTAGTACCAACAACTCCTAAACAGACTACTAGCCAGGTTCCAACAGCTAGCCCAGCACCAACTGCATCGCCTCCAAATCCTGCAGTTGGTAAATACAATGTGACTGGTACAAATGGAACCTGTGTGCTTGCCTCCATGGGGCTACAGCTTAATATCACCTATCAAAAAAAAGATGAAAAGGTACATTCTTCTTCAAGATCTTAAGATTCCTTCTTTGGCGAAGACTTGCTAAATTATTACAGGCTATTTTCTGTAAAAATCTTGATTCTTCGCAGTGTTCATCCATGATTGTCCTCTATTTGAATTGCTTAGCTTGGTTTAGACTAGTGACTACTCAGTTGTATTCTACTGAAAGTGGCCATTAAAGATTTTTTTTCTCTTCAGTTAAGAGTACTAAACTTGCCTGTCAAATCCAGTTAGTGTAAATGGCCATGCCACAAAAGCAGTTAAAAATTATAAAAATGTGGTGAGAGGGAGTTCTATACCAAAGATGCCATCTAAACAACACGTGCAAAATGTTAATTACAGGAATCTGGCCTGGGGTACCCAAATGAAAACGGGGAATGACTGTTAGAGTGGGAAACTATTCCTACTGTAAAAATGGACAGAGTTGACAAATTCTTAGGGGACTCATACACTTGCAAAAGACTTAGTTAACTTCCAGCCAGTATCAAAGAGTACTGGGATTAACTGCAATGCCTAAGCGCTACTTAAATAATGGTTATTTTCAGTGACAAAAGTGCTGCATGGTTTAGGTAAGATCTAGCCTTGGTATAGGCTCTTTCCCTCTGATGTTGCTACAAAGCCCAGCTTGCCAGCCTTGTGGGCAAACCTCTTACCCACTAGCCAGTAAGGCAAAGCTACGAGCTGTAATCCTGAAGGCACTGCTGAAGGCCCTCAGCAGGAAACAATGACCAAGGGTTCAGTAAACCTACAAGCTTAATGCGTGGACCTTCTGGTTGCAAGCTTTTTTCCTATCCTGTGGCTTAATCTGAGGTAACGTGGATGACCATGGGCAAACAAATTGTGGCTGCTTTTGTGTAGTCTAAGTTGGATCCCAGTGACAAAGGGCCTGGTGTGTGGAGGGTGGTGTCGGTATAGGATTTAGGGGCTTAATGCTGTACGTAGTAGTGTAAAAGAATGTATTGCTCTTATTTATGACTGAGGGGTAGAATCATGAGCACTGATTGCTGATGTGCTGCTGCACAGTAAGTAGACGGTTAATGGCAAATGTTTAAGCCACCTTAATTGTATGAAATTCCCTAAGCAGCTTCCTGTAGCATGGCATTCCAGCACAGCTGGACTGCCTAACTTCTGATTTATCGACCAGTGAGGAAGTGCTAAATAAGGTGTCCAAAGTCATGTGAGGCTTAACATCTAAGAGCTGCTGATGGCTTCTATTTGATTGGCAAGTGCATTTAACCCACAGCCCTCTATAGATATAGGACAGTGTAAAATCAGGTACCGGGGGCAATGCCAAAACGTTTTGAACCGAAACAGCTTACAAGATGACCATCCTTGCAGACACTTCCCTTGATTGCTTCTACATTATGTTTAAGCAGTATTTTATAGCTTGTTGCTCCTTCTGTAGTGGTGGTTACTGATGTTTTCCTTGTGCTGCTAGGAGCAAAGAAGGTTAGTGTGGAGAAAGCAGCAGGTTATTGGCAGTCGGGCTGCAGGGAGCCTCTTTAGGGATACAAAGATGTGCTTTGCTCTCAGTGTCAGCATGGTAGCTCTGGTGCATCTATACCAGGTCTAGCTTGCATACGTGTCTGCCCTTTTGCCTGTAAAACAGGCAGGCAAATACAGCATTACATACATGTGAGTACAAGCAAATTAGGATTTGCCTGATCGCGTGCTGGTGTGTTAGTTGCTTGAAGGACAGATGTCGTAATCAATCCTCTTCTCTCCTAGATGGGGTTAGACTTGCTGAATTTCATACCACATAATACAACTGCTTCTGGAAAGTGTGACAACGCGTCTGCCTTCCTAAATTTGACTTTTGAGAAAACAAAGATTATCTTCCACTTCGTATTGGTAAGGATCCATAGACAAAGCATTTACGGTCTGCAGTTTTTTTGATGTGGGAAAATTAATCTGGGCAAGTACTAGAGCAGAAAAATCCATCTGTGGGAAGGGGAATGAGCAATGCCTTTGGTTTTAATACTAGGATTTAGAGGGCTTAATTCTTGGTAACTGTTGTGAGGAAAGAATGTATACCTGTACACACACATCTTGTTCAGAACGGGAATTCCTTCCCAGTGCTCTGCCCACTCTTTTTACACAAGTTCAGAACAATTCTGCTGAAGCACAGGAGTAGCCTGTGACAAATACGCATCTCATCTCATGGTGATAGTCTGGAGCTGGATTTAAGTCCTCACTAATATTCTGTGCACCGTCCAAGGGGCACGTGTGGTCTCCCATGATGGCTGGGAACCCTGTTTCCAACAGCCCAGTCCCAATGCTGTATTAGAGCCGTGTGCCCTTGAGACCAGAATCCAGGGCTTGTCAGAGCTTTGTGCTCCATTTGATGATCTCTGGATTGATCAAATTTGATTGCTTTGACCTGTTACTTCCCTGTAGCACAGGTGGGATTACTGCTCTAGCCTGGCTCAGGCAGAGCTGGGACTTTTTTTGCCTTTGGGGTGGGTGTGAGGTCAGTCTGAGGAGCAACAGCCTGCATTTCTCTGCCCCCCTCCCCACCAGCAGCCTTCCCTAAGGTGCATACCCTCTGTAGCTTCTCTCTCTAGAAGTAAGCCCTTTGGATGCTAGCATCCCACTTGTGGACTGTCATTTGAATGCACGCACAAATGAACCCTAACCATAACAGCTTGTTGTACGTCATTATTTTAAATTAAAACTGATGGTCTCCCTCTTTCTTTTTTTAAAGAATGCAAGTAATGACAAATTCTTCCTGCGAGGTGTGAGTGTCAGCACGACTCTGCCTTCTGAAGCAAAAGGTAGGGACTTTCAACAGGCTTACATTCAGTGACTACTTCTATAAACATTACGGGATGCCAGCATTAGAAAACCCATTAGAATCGTTGGGGTAAATGCCTCGAAGTTTAAGCTCAATGACCTTGCAGCTCCTGCTTTTCGGGGTTCTGTAATAAGACTTTCTCTTACGCAGCTCCAGTATTTGAGGCGTCAAACAACAGCATGAGCGAACTGAGAGCTACAGTAGGGAACTCCTACAAGTGCAGTGCAGAGGAGAATCTCCAGGTCACAGACAAAGCCCTTGTCAACGTGTTTAATGTTCAGGTCCAGGTTTTCAAGGTCGATGGAGACAAATTTGGAGCAGGTAAGTGGTCTACATTACAGGAGGGCGGATGGAGGGAATGACACTAAGGTTTGTGAACTGCAATTTGATATAAATTTATTAGTCTGTGGTCAAAAGACAATTTGTAGGTGCTATGCTTATTCTCTGCATGCCCTATTACAGGTGTTGTAGAGGTTGATAAGATGCCTGAATTGAGGCTAGTGCAAAAAGTGTTGTAAGAAGCAGCTTCGAAATAACTAGGACTTCTTACCTACGGTCTAGAGAAGAGTTAAGGAAGAGCGTTACTTCCTAACAGTCTTCAGACAGTTGTGTGAAAGGGGTAAAGGTCTAGTTAATGCTGTCCTTTGTGACTGGTTAAAGCAAAACAGCTAGGGGAGGAGTTTGCCTGGACAGATTTACCACAGCTAAGCTGTGTGCATAACAGTAACAGCCCTTGAGAGGGAAGCAGCTCTGACAAACCTCTACAGCGTGCATACAACTACTAGAAAGGCTTCATTGTAAATGATTGTAGTTACTGCACTTGGTTTCCTTCTAGCTGCTGCCAAGCTAAGCTAGAAGTTAACTCAGGTCGATTTTATCTGTGTGCTTGAGAGCAGGAGGTGGGGTTCTGGAAATACCTGTCTGTCAGTGGACTAGTGCCTAACACTACTCTTCTTTTCTCTTCAGTGGAAGAATGTCAGCTGGATGAAAACAACATGCTGATCCCTATAATAGTTGGTGCAGCCCTTGCTGGTCTTGTTCTAATTGTCTTGATTGCTTATTTGATTGGCAGAAAGAGGAGCCATGCTGGATATCAAACGATTTAATGACTTGCACTAAAATCCAGCGTAGATGAAAAGCAATTGCAAGAAGCTAGATGAAAAAATACCTATCTCCCCTGAGCTAAGATTGATATTGTAAGGGAACACCTTTTCTTGCAAATTGCTTCTTAAAGTCTGCTTTATTAAATGTGAAATCATCTTGCAGCATTTAACTATGCACAGGAATAACTTCTGAAAATTCTGGTGTTTAATTTTGCTAACTAGTTTAAATATTTACCCACTTAGAAACCAGCTAAAAGTTGTTTTGTTTTTTTTAAGGGTGCTTTTTTGGAATTGGCGTAAGGTAATGTCAGTGTAAAGATTCCAGAGAGGGATGTTGCTAATTTACTTTGACTCAATTGCAGAACTCTTTAACAAAGGGAAAAATGTTCATTTTTGGTACTGCTGCCATTCAGTGATGATGTTAATTATACTGATGATGCATTTAAAGAAATTCAGTAACAACTGACAAAATGGAAACTTACCTAAACTCCACCTTGTCTATTAGGTGTGTATTTTTTATTACTAAGCTTTAAACACGATGCCTGGCATATGCAGGGTGTGAACGCAATACGCAAACCTTACAGGAACTCTTTATGATTGGACAGCTTCCCTGTTTGATATTTTTGATGCTATGCCAGTTTGTTAGGAGCTGGCCCTTTTTTTAAAAAATGGGTGTTATTTTTATTTACATTTTTTTGTAAAGTGATTTCAGTCTCTTCTGTTGGAAGGTCCAGAGAGATCCTGTTACTGCACATGTGTACAATATAGGTCTCAATCTGCTGATTCTCTTGCTTTAAACTTGGCTGGGGGGTTGTACACTTCAAGGATCAGTTCTTATGTATGCATTGCCTGTAACAATGCTAATAAAGACACTTTTTTTCTGTAAATCCTTGTGTTGCTGATCACTTTTAAAAATGTTTGACTGCTTGATAAGTGCTGTAGTCTTGGCTTGGCTTTATTTCTGAAGCTTTAAGCTATCCTTAGTGTGGGATTGTTAAAACTTTATTTTTTTCCCTCTGGCAGGAAAAAAAACCCTCTGGTGTGAGGTTTAACTGTACCTCTCTCTCTTCCAAAGCACTGCTTTTTGTTGTGTCGGACTTTGAGCTTGGCAAGAGGGAAAGCTGCTGCATGTCAGCGAGCTAAGACCTGGAGAAGATAATGCTTACATTAAATTGCAGCTTGCTGAGAAATGTCAGTATAAAGTCCTGTCTGCTAAGCATCACTTTCTGAAAGTGGTGATGAGATACTTGGTATAAGGATATTGTAAGTGACATTTTGTCTTTCTGTGAAGTCAGATGCTTACCACAGAATAGGAAGTGCAGGCCTGCTGAGGTCTAGGTGTGAGTTTGGAGCTGAACCTTTGTGTTTGAAGCTTCCCAGCCTCCCTCCTGCAATAATGCTTCAGTGTTAACAATGGCTACAGAGGGCAGGAGCCAAGCTACAGTGAGACTTTGCACAGAGCAGCTGCCTTCTGATGGTGAAGGCTGGCATGCTCTGGACATCTGCCCAGCTACCCTGAAGTGACCAAGAACTGATAGATTTTACCCATGGTGAAACAAACTAGTAGAAACAAACTAGTACTTCCTGATAGCTGCTGCCATACTGAAGGTATGCTACTGTCCTTATAGTTGAGTATTCAAGATTAAAAAGTACTGTCTGGTAGCACAAAGGATGGGATAGCACAGTATCGTATTGTTGGACAAAGGCTTTTAAAGTAGTATTACCTTTTTTTCTGTAGGGAATGAACCAAATCTTCTGTAAATTCACAACCCTGCGTACTTGCCTGGGGCTTATCTCTGTATCACTGAGTCTTGCCTCCTTCTTGAGCACAATACAGCTGTTTGTTTAGAACCACTTAGGTAGTTTTATACTCTTACGGGGTGCACTTTCTTCTTCTAAAGAAACATGTGAAGATAGCAAATGGCAGCTGGGAAGTGCCGTTCTTTTCTCCATACAGCTTTCAGTACTCATAAGTTGCCTTTACTGGCCTAGAAGAATATTCACCTATTTCCTCTGAAAGTTTGTTTTTTCCTTTGTGAGGAATGAAATAAGCTCAATGTGCAGCAAAACAAAACCACTAACTGCCTTATCAAAGACCAGTCTTGCAGTAGAATCTGAAAAGGTGGTGTAAGAAGTGAGGCTTTCCACGGTCCTTCTGTAACAGTAAGGAAGGTGAGGGAAACGATGTGGCCACGAGAGGGCTCTGTAAGGACAAGAAAGCAATTAATTCAGCAGGGCGGGAGGTGGCACATTGCCAGCTTTGCTTGTTTCTGTTCCCTTCTTTCTGTCAGGAAAGATTAGTATATGCTGTATTCAGTCCACCACTGCTGCTACCACTACTGAGGTATTTTACTCTCTTAACACCAAACAACAGGTTCTGACAAATTAAATTAGATTTATTTTGTACAAATGATAAGGTGTTAACAGTAAGGAAGGATATGGAATTCTATACACCTGTTTTTAACATTACAAAATGCCCTGAAAAGACAAGGACAGTGATTTTTTTTTAAAAGGAGTGTCTTGACTTTTGATCACATTCTAATCAGAAAACACTTTAAAAACAAACAAAAAAAAACAATATAACCACCAGTTCCAGTAGTTCCAGTTATCAAGTCTGACATACAGTACAAAGTGTTAACAACACTTACTTGAAAGGCAGGAAAAAAATTGGTCAACTGTCAGTTAACTCATGGAAAGCTTAAAGTGTGCTTTAGTCAGTGCAAGTAGAGGAATGTGTCGATTTCTGGAGTGTGTGACCCCCTGCTGAGGCCTGGTGAGTTATCCCTGAGAAAGTAACTTCTCTCTGCAAGTCTCTCGGAGTTTGTTGATGGTTGTCATGGACAAGGTTCCGGGTTCTGTGAATATTTTCTGGGGGCAAAATGAGAAAATCCTTAGTTAAAATGCTGGCTTTAGACAAGATGCCAGAATTTTCTGTGATCCCACCTTTTACAGCCATGATGAGAGAACACTTACTGCTGTTTGGCCTCCTTAGAACAGGGAAGCATCTTCACCTACTCCATTTTAAAGACACTGTAAATCTGCAGCTCATAACAAGAGCTCCGAATTATACAAAAGTAACAATACAAAAATGCTATTGAATATAAGTATCCAGTTAAAATTATTTTAGAACACATTTGTGTTGTTGGATTGTATACATATTCAGAGACTCAGAACAGCCAGAGTTGGAAGTGACCCAACAATGATCCTGGCTCCACAGAGGACCATCCAAAAATTAAACCATATATCATATTCAGAACACACTAAGCCATCCTGGGTACTTCTACAACTACCAATTTACTTTTCCTATGGTGCTAGCATAGGTCATTCAGGCCGGGGCACACAAAATACAGCAGTCTGTTGCTGAAGGAATAAAATCAGCCATTAGTCCCTTACTCCGCTACCTTTGCTCTATTCCACGAGGCTTCCCAGGGTAGTAGCGTACATGGATGTAAGAATTTGAGACGTTTCAAATGCTACCAAACACTTCTGTAACTTTTCTGGCTCTCACTTGTTGCTTTTGCGATCTCAAGAACAATACATTTGTTTTCACTACTGCATTTAGAATTTCTGACAACAAAACCGTGAAGCAAGCTTGAGCACATAAACTTGCTTTGTGCCGAAGTCTGCAGCTAAGCTGCGTGGGCCCCTCTGTTCTCTGTACTTGTAGCCGACAGCTCTGGAGATGAGGTGGTAAATAAGCCAGCTTTGAGAGCACTCTGATAAAGAAATCCCCACTGCATTGAACTGAAAACTAAGTTTTTGTTCAAGAGGGGAACATAAAACCTTCAGCTGTCATCACCTCCACTGGTAGCAGTATCGGCATTTCTGCAAAACAAAACTGGAGCAGGCCTTCCACCGTTCCACAGAAACCTAACCTAAATTATGTTACTGCCTTGGAAGCCCCCGCACTACAGTAGCCACCCCAGTTAAAATAAACTCTTCCGGAAAATAAGTAACCCAGATATTTTTATTGGGGAAAACTGCAAGAAAAAGCTAGCGGTCTTTCTAAAAAGTCACAGTAATGTCATTAAAGGGAGGAGCAGAAAAAAACAATGTCCTTCAAGGACAAGTATTTGTATCAGTCTCTGAACTGCTATTCTCGTGGCAGTTCACATTTAACAAAACTCTTACTCTAAACTCTTTATGGAAGGGAAAATCCCTGCAAACATCTTCCTTTCAAGTTAAGCTACACTTGTGATTTATCTTTCCCCTCTCTCTTTTACCTAAAAGACTCACAAGCACTAATAAGTTAAACCTCTTTTCCTCATATGAGCAAAAACGAAACCCGGAACAACATCCTAACGTTACAGACCTATGCGCAGAGCTCTGCCATGAGCACAGAACATCTGGGGGTACGAAGTCACCTACAGGGATGTCCTTTTGGGCATGCTCGGTAACAAGGGTAGTGGAGCTGGCTAAGTGATTTGTGGCAGACCTGCTCCTGTTATTTTTGCAACTAATGTATTTCACATTTCCATCAACTGAGTTAAGCTCTGAATCTAGTGTTCTGTATGCATTTAGCATCCGCTCTATTCATAATTTACAAGAATAATTCTTAGGCTGCAGGTTGTCGTAAAACTTGGGTACTCAACTTAAGGTTTCAGACTGGAGGTTAAGAGCTGGGTACTTTTCGTTCTCTGACTAACCGAGGCTTTACATTGAAGATTTATCAATGCAAGTTGTATCCTATAATAATCTATTCCAATTGCTCTGAGAAAACGCACAGGAACACAATCAATGCACAGTTCTCTGAAAGCATTTGGTAAGGTTATTTTCTTGCCAGACTTCCTGCCTTAAAAAAAAAAAAGTTTAAAAAGGGCAGGAGGGATTTTCCCCCCCCCTGTAGGATAGAGAATACAAATGGATTGTTATATAGGGATTTGGATAATAATTCTAAAGTAAATAACAACAGTTTGAGTTTTTATATATATGTATATATACACACACACACACGAAAACATTCTTCATCCTTTCAGCAATTCCCACAGACACATTTCTCTGAACTGTCTCCCTCTTTTTGATGGAGACAAGTCAGTCTTGTTTTTAATTCCTAACAGCTAAAAGCTGTGAAGAATTTACCTGCATGAAGGTGTGACACTCTGTTACGAATGTTCCTTTGGTGATCTGCTTGAATTTATCACAAATGTCAGGGAAATTCGTGGCTTCCAGAATAAAAGCTTGGTGTTGCTTAATTAACGTTAAGGCCACGCGGAAGATGATCTTTGACCCTTCGTAGAACAAACAGTCCCATATTCGGAGCACGGTCTGCAGGAAAGGAGAGAATTCAGGTTACTGCCCGTTTTCCAATAGGAAATTATTACTAAAGCACCACAAATGAAATAATGATTATGGATGTACATTAAAAA
Source organism: Anser cygnoides (assembly GCF_040182565.1). NCBI lineage: Eukaryota > Metazoa > Chordata > Aves > Anseriformes > Anatidae > Anser > Anser cygnoides. The sequence goes on along the minus strand of NC_089873.1, from coordinate 147,995,690 downwards.
GAACTGAATGTCACCACTTACCTCTACTGGAAGAATGTCAATAAACAAGCAGATGAACCAGCGTGACACCACCAGGGTCCACATGACCCCGTGTCTTTCCATCAGCTCTGCCACGGCAGGAACTTTCAGTTTCACCAGCTCTCCCAGGACCTCCTGGTCGGTTTTCAGGCCCATCATCGCCGGGCTGTAATAATCTTGGAGAGAAGAAACCAAAATTCAGTAGGCGGTAGACATGGTTTTCCACAGAACTGAGGGGAACGTCCTGTACGGCTGAGTATGTAAATGTGTGCTGAGCCTATGAACCCAAAGTTTAATTAAACCGTGCAACAAAGATGCCTGCATTGTGGTCATACAGCCCTTCTCTGTCAGCCGAGGCTCATCTCTACAAAATACTACTTCATTCATGCCTACCAAACTATCTTCTCTCTGATGTTCTCTGGATATCAATTCTTGGCAATTCATTCTTCCTTCTCAAGCGTGGGTAATCTAGGGAGCGTTCAAAGATACAATTCTAAAAACCTCACTAATATTTAAGGTTCAATAAATTCAGGTTCTTAATAAATAAGGTTCAACCCCCCCCCTTTCCACGCAGGGGGGTGCAAACCTCCCAGACCACGCTATACCCAGACAATTGGAAACAAAGCCTGTAGACTGGGTCTGGTCACAAACTGGAAATGTGAATTTCTGCGTGTCAGCTGTCCGGGGGAGCTGGAGACCGGGTAACACTTCCCTTTGGGTATGACCCAACCGCTATGTTAACTTTTTCACTTATTTCTCCGATCAAAGGAAATTCCACTTTTTCCAAGGAATAATTTCAAAAGGAAGGGAACGATGTGTCCCCATGGTAACACCTCTTCCCACTTAAAGATTTATCTGAGGGACAGGGATTGAAATTAGACCTACATCACTGCTCACCGCACTGAATTGTTGTAGCACCCTCCAGTTTTCTTAATTTTGGACATAACTGTTAGTCCAGAGCCTGTTTGACAGGGGAAGCATTTATGTTATCGAGGTGGAGGCTGAATAACGAGCACCTCAGTTCCATAAACAAGTAGTTCTGGGCATGCTTAGAGAAGAAAACTATTATTTTAGTATTTAAGAGCTCGTCAGATGTCTCGGCAAAGGACAAGATTTACAGAGATGTTCAAGGAATCCACGTTACGATTAAACATCCACTGAAACATTTAGGGTGGACTTGGTGGCAAACCTTGAGGGTTCACTGGTGCTGCGCTGACAAAATTTGCATTAACTGAAAGAAATAACGGGTAACGCAAGCACCTTCCTGCGTGTTCCCTTCCCTTGCTAATTCTGAAAAGCTGCAGTTCAGGTTCCTCTAACTTAAGCTGGTCTCTGCCAAGGTTTCCAGACATGCACACAGCGTAGACCGACTTTGTTTCCTTTGTTCCCATGAAGAAATGACAGGTAAGACTCCTCTACCAGCATAAGAGTCGCTGCTGCTGGATACACTCCTTTAACCAGTTGTCTTTGGCTTGCTTGTGGGGAAAGCTTTGAGAGCGAAAGCACATGCAGTGCCACGAGGAAGTACGCTGAAAACAAACAGAAAACTACACCATGACCTCAAAGCCAAAACAAAACCTTTCTTTCTGCATGTTTTAGTCCTGTGCATATTTGTGAACTGACAAGCTGGCAAAGTAATGTTAACTGGCCAAGTAAACTTCGCCTGAAGTGCTGCTTTAATACAAGAAAAAAAGAACAAGGAATCACATTTCAGGTAAAAGAAAAGTTCTCTTTCCTACCCTCCTTCCTCCTCTCATACACCCCCAAACCATTCTTTTTGGTGCTCCTGAGACACACGAGCACAAACTTCAAGTCACCACCAGTGAGTGTCCTTGGGAGGAATGAGGACCCACGTGCTCTGTGCAATCACCCGATACGCTGAACCCAACTGCGGCTGCTATTTTTAACTTGCACAACAACGTAAATGCCAGGATCCCAGCGAGGGCGCAACCAGACACCTGTCCAGCAGTCTGAGGGCTGGCGAGGAAAAAATGAACAGGCAGACAAGTCGGATATGTCGCTCCTGGAATGAGCGAAGCTGCGAGCAGCCGGGAAGCCTCAGCGTAAACTGAAATTGCATTCGGCTTCTCAGAAGGTACTGCTGGATGGAAAGGGGAAAGGAAGGATTCCCTTACCTGGGGCATTTACCTCCTGCTGCTCCTTGTGGAGTGGGAACAGCCCCCATGCACCCGATGTGCACTGCAGCAGGAGGAGCGACTGGGACTGTATGGCCATGCCAGTAACTGAGCCATGGCGTTCTTCCCTGATGCCAGGTCATAAGAGAGAGGAGCTGCATCCGAAGGATCAGCATCTGAGATGCTTTTGTGTGTTGTTATTATACATTCATTATAGCCACCAGGGATTATTACAGGTATTTGAGCAACCTGGTCTGGCGGGAGGTGTCCCTGCCCATGGCAGGGGGTTGGAACTGGATGGGCTTTGAGGTCCCTTCCAACCCAAACCTTTCTGTGGTTCTATTATGTGTTAGCTATAATTTTTAATTATTCAATATATATTATTACTTCATGATACATTATATGTTAATGTAAATACGTATCTAAAAATAGCTGCCCAAATTCGGAAAGCAGCATTTCCAGTCCTCCAGCTGCATTGCTGCGGGACCCCGTGCAAACCTTACCCTCAGATCTCGGAGCGCAGCTACTGCACAAGGCACGCGAGGGAAGGCACGACGGCGCAGCTCTCCCGCTGCGGCTCTGGCTCCGGCCTTCCAGGAGAGGCGACGCACCCAGCGTCATTAGTCAGAACGATTTTGTAACCTGGCTCGGTGCCCAAACGCATGGTAAGACCAAGCACACTTCGCTCTTCTGCTTTGCTCCTACTTGCGAGCGATGCCCAACCCCTAGAGCCTCTGCGAACATCCCCTCAGCAAAAACTCTGCAGTTCGGCCTCTGCTCCCTGACTGCAAACACTTCGCCGCGCGCTTTAGTTTCCTCATCTTTTGTAATCGGCTGCTCTGCCAGAATCTCTCCCCGAAGCCAAGACACCCTTGTTTATAAACAAGTATACACAAGCTTAACCCCACACACACACCACAGAAACTTTCACAAGATACTGTGCAGCAAATTGGTTTTACTCACCTACCACCAAAATACATCAGCTTTATGATCCTTCCGTATCTTACGCCACAAACTATTTGAAGTTTCTAGATATACAATATCCAGATTCGATGAGCATATTCATTATTATTCCTTCTCTGGCAAAATATTGAGCAGTTTATGACCCAGAATGGATCTGGCTCAGAATCTGCTCCCAAGCTGCCACTCGCTAATTAAAAATAAACAAATAACTAACAAGTGTAGGCTAATTGTGCATCTACTGCTCTGGGTTGGTTTACAGGAATGTCCTCTGACAAGATGTTATCCCCTGAAAAAAACCACACGGTCAGATTGCTTCCTTTTATTTCTCAATTGTCAGATGGAAGTGACGAAGATTTAGGTGATCACATGCTACATTACTTTCCATCCCGTGTTCTGGAAGGCAACAAATGAAATACAGGATGGGAAATTATTACTCTGTACTACAATTAAACCATTATCAAATTCCAGAGGTCTGCCTGGATGAAAACTAAGTTCCCCAGTACCAAACTCCCCGTCTCCAAGCTCTTTCGCAAGCTGCTCGCAGGCTCCATGTGCAGAGCGTGTGGGCAACCGGGGGCATGCTGGCAGCTCCACACGCGGGCTTCACCCCCGTGGTTCACCTGGTGCTGTTCCTCTCGCACCAAAAGGGAGAGCCAGCTCCGTCCGCTGCCAGGCGATGCATTGCTACTGTGTGAGAAACAGGGCTAGAGGAAGGGACTTTTTTCCTTGTTTGTAGGGTTTCTGTATGACTGCGCTGCCTGTGGCACGCGGACGCTGAGCCTGAATCCTGTATGAGCGCGGAGCCTGGTGAAGAGATGCTCCTCAATCTGCTTTTCGCTGCCTCCCAACACAGCGAAGCACCTGCCCGAACCTTCCCAGTGGCATGTCCAGCACCCGGACCGTGCTCCCCAGCGGTAATGAGATTTGCAGGAAATAAGGATCAGGCTTGTAAGGACCGCATGACCTTGTTCTGTGTTATGGATAGATTAAGCGGTTCCAAAAATAAAAGTTTAAGTTTAAGCAGCAGCACTCTTATAGCCTCGAATTACCTCTGCAAGTCAGAGCTGCAGAAGTTAAAAAAGACTCCTTCAAGTCTGTTGTGCGTATGTCAGGTTAAATATAAATACTCCTGCTGGAAGCAGCAGCAGGCTAGGAATTATTCTTAGTATTACAGAAATACCCACGGCAAGACCCAGGCTCTGCTGCACGTCTTCCAGAATTTCTAACTATTATTTCAAAAGCCTGCATAACCCGGCCTGGGACATGCGGTGATTTATCTCGCAGGTCCGATTTATTTAACCGAAGGGAGACATTAAGAATTGGCTATTTTAGCTTTTCTCACAGTCATGAGCCACGTAAAGTACTTTACCTGTAGCAATGTACTCGTAATGTCCCTGGGAGCCAAGGAAGAGGAAAAAAAAAAAAACCACTCCACCACTTTTGAAGACTAAGTTCTTTCCAAAGTGACCTCTCAGGTGCAAATTGCAGACCCTCAGCCATCTCCATTGACTACAGGTAACAAGTACAGAGGAGAAGAGCTACGCATTTGGGATGCATTCACAACTGACGATGTACCTAGCCACCTAATGTTGCCCCTCCCTTACTTTTAAAGTTGTCCTTCTCCCCCCAGATGTTCATTTTTACACCGTTACACAATACCCAAAATGTCTCCTTGCTGTAGCAGCAGGTTAGTGTTCGCAATGAGACTTCCCTCAACGCCCCAAGAGAAAAAGAGAGCCTCAGGCAAAAGCAGGCTGCCATAAACAGCAACTGGCCAACTCCACGAAAAGCTTCAGTTCTGCATTTCTAGTCAAAAGAGAGACAGATCCTACCGCATGTTTTTGGGGAAACGGGCGGAAGGTGAAGGGTGACACCTTTTCAGCAATCCTTCACTTACTGTAAGAACTTACTGTTTGAATCTTACCGAACATGGAGGTTATTTTAAATAACCTTACAGAACAAAGCTTTTCTTTCCAAAAAGATACGCTACCACAACCAAATTTATGAACTTCATGCACAACGCACGCAATGAATTTTATCACTTCAGTTGCACAGAAGTCAAACCAGACCCCAACAGCAGTCCCACCCCACCTTTGGAGCATCTCAGTGCCACATACACTACTCCTGCGCAATGACCTACGCGTTCTCCCCGTTGGCCGCTCTCAGCCTCTTTTGCCCAGGAAGGAAGGGCAATGCTCTGCTCTTTTATTTCTAGCAGGGGACAGCTCAAAAAGGTGCAACGGGGCTTGTAAGAATCTGTATCACAAGATTTGCATAAAGAGTTGGACAACACATGTTTGGGAGGAAATAAGAAAAGTCACAACAGGAAAAGGAGGAAAACCACGAGTACTGCCAATTCTTTTTGCAACATCAGGCCACAGTGACCCCCTGCAGATGTCCTGGCCAAAGTGATATCCTGCAGATACGTGGCTAAATGGCAAGCTGAACTCTTAACTATGGCATTTTAAAAACAAGTTCCCTGTCCTCCAGGGGGAGGATGAGCAATACCCCAAAACAGGCCCAAGCTGGACCTTTTACTGCATTGAACCAAAGTGAACCAAAACTTCTGTTCTGAGGTACTGACCTCACACCAGAACCAAGAGCAGCCAGCTCATTCACAACTGAACACTAGCTTTAAATATGTATTATATAAATATAAATATATAAATAAGTAAACCCAATTCATTTTGGATGGCAGAACTGCCTCGCAAAAGAGAGAACCCAATCCTTATAAGGGTGCTTACGGGTTGTGATATTGAGATTACACAAACGTTTAAATTACAATATTTTGAGAAATTATTTAACATTATCACCTTTTCGGCAAGCACAAAAAGGCAGTGTTCTACATAATCCTGTGTGGCTGTGTTCAGCCATCGCTTCTGATCCTAAACTTGGAAGATGGATGCTGTGGGACAGAAATGGCCTTTTGCTTTCTTATTTGCATTTCCTGCAGCACAATGGAAATCTGAGCAGGTGTAGTAGCTACCATTTGGAAACAGAAGAGGGATGCTGGTTAAATATAAAGACAATGGAAATAAATGCAAAAGACAATGGAAATAAAGGCAAAAACAATATTCTTCCAACATTACAGACGACAAAGATGAAATATGAAGGAGCAAAGACTCCCTATGTAATCTCTTGGACACACAAAGTGAAGTTGGCAGTGTGCTAGAAAGCACAAATGCAACTTTCAGACACTCTCGTTATGGGAAAAGAAGCAGGCTAGATTTGTTTTAAACACTAACTCACTGTCTTGCATTCAATAATGACACGTGCATCATTAGAAACGAGCACAGTTTAAAGTTACAGCTACCAGAGCAATCTCGTACAGACTGCACGCAACGCAGAGCAAAACGCTGCTGGCAGTTTTCCTGTCTCCCCTCTGCCCCTCTTTGTTGTGCTGACGGACACTGGGATTGCTCCTTTTGTAAATAGTGTTTTTTTTCCATAATACCCATGAGCTGACAGACACTAATGGACACAGGTTATTCACCACTCAGCTGTTTCCAACCAGCCTGGCCCGACTCCAGCCACCACGCTCAATGAATTTCACCAGTCTGCAGGGCTGCCTGCTTTGGAGAAGCCTCCAGCTCACCGGGTGGGGGTGACGGTCCCAGGGGTCGAGGTTTCGGACAGACTTTTAACTCAATTTCCTCCAATGGAGGGGAATTCGTGAACAAACACTGCAGGTTGCCACAACTGCTTACCGTGTTCGTAGAGGGGACGAATACGCTGTTATGAGTTTGCAACCCTATCACGAGTCTTACATGACCGGCGACTGCAGCTCAGCGAGGATTCCGGTCTCTGGCTTTTGTGATTCCTGGATGGGATTAGGCAGAGGAACTACGTTATCAGTTCACTGCACCGACAAGATTATTCTCGACACCTCAGCACAAAACACAGCACTTTTATTATCTCACGCTCAAAAATAACCCACGCTTTCTTCAGCTCTTTACAACAATGTTACAGTCATGCCACGGGAACTCCGTCACTTAAAAGACTTGGGCAGAAGCAGGAGGCTTAAATAGAAAGCTGAACAGGCACACGTGGCTCTAGCCTGATAAACGGAGAAGGAAGCCAACCCAACACTTCAGTCTGAACAGAATGAAATCCACAATCCTCTTACTTCAAACCTGAAGAAGCTAACGAGTATTAATTTTAATCTTGAAGCAACAGGTTTTAAAGGGGTACAAATGGGAGAAGAGACACACCTCTCCACCAGCCATAAACTGAAAACTTAGTAGGGCATTCAAGTCTTCTGAACATAAAACACATGAAAAAAACAAGGCAATATTTCCCAAGCATCTCTGAAACTAAACAGACCATCACTTCTTGAACGTTTAGGTAGACAACAGGTACTGCTGGGCACCGCATGTGATTTTCTTCCTATCATTTCTCCTTTACTCCCAAAGCACATATCCCTCCATAAACACATTCTCAATGCAGCTCCCTACACTGCAGACGCACTACACTATGTTTTGAAATAATATCAAAGCTTGCATTAACTGAGCAATTGAAAATCTTTTTTTTTTCCAACATCGTAAGTTACAAATACAATAAATCCTGAATAAGCAGGTCTTAGTTCAGGAAAAGCTAAAGTAATCCTTGGATATATTCACTGCTGAAGAAGAGAGTGTTATCTCTGTATATGACATTAACCAAAACGAAGTCAGAAAACTGCACCAGCTCTGATATTCCCACTTATGGCAGGAAGCTGATGGACTGGAAGGGATGTGAAGCAAAGGGTTATAAACACTACTTACAGAAATTGAGCTCTGTAAGGAACTTCTCTGTTTGCAAAGTTTATCCAAGGAATATGAAAAGCAAACTTGACTGCTTCACAGAGGAAACACCCCAGACATTATGGGCTTTTCGACAGAGGAAAACAAAGTCTTAAGAAGTAGCAGTAGCTACCGGTTAGAATGAGGCACATTCAAATAAAAAGCACGGCAAACATTTTTTATAAGAGTGATTTGCCCGGAGAAGCTGTGGAAGCCCCATCCCTGGAGGTGTTCAAGGCCAGGCTGGACGGGGCTTTGGGCAACCTGGTCTGGTGGGAGGTGTCCCTGCCCATGGCATGGGGGTGGAGCTGGGTGGGCTTTAAGGTCCCTTCCAACCCAATCCTTTCTGTGATTCTGTGATATACAGCTCGAATACACTGCTAGGAGTGGTGGTAGAGCCTCTTCCAACCAAGTCCAGGGCCTTTCACAATGACAAGCTCCAGCCAAATGTGCCTGCAGTAGAGGGCATGGGAAGCTATGCTGCTGTTTGCTCGGCTGGCTTCTTGTCCAGCAAGCCCAGTTACAAATCTCACTCCATGAGCCTCGGTATCTAACACATGGATTAGCTGGAGTAGACAAATACATTTTCTAGGAGTTTACAAGTTCAAATACAAAACTGTGTATTTGGATCTACAACAAGCACCTACAACCCCGTTTTACATTTGTCAGCAATTATATTACGCTTTTTGCTGTCCAAGTAAGATGTCCAGGAAGGCTGCATTATTGTAAATGAACGTGCAGAGCCCCTGCTGACCATTAGAAGGTCAAAAATATATGATATGAGGAATTAAATAAGCTATTCACTTTGGCTTTGCTTCTGCTGCTTTAATTACGGAGTTAAAACAGCACAATCCCTTTAATCAATACATAGACAGCTCTGTCAAAACAATAGTGTTTCAACACTACACGTGCACATTAATGCTTTCACAAGTAAAACCAATAGCTGAAAGCAAGCAAACAAAACGCCCCACCAACACAACTACTTCAATAAAACATAAGGCACCAAATTTAAGTAAGTGCTGTGCGCTAAGACTTGGCTTTTACACATCCGGAGGAAAAAAAAAAAAAAAAAAAAAAAGGATCTCCTTCCCCCAAACCCATGCTTCTGTATTTCCACTGCTACCTACCTTCCTGCTTTATCAGCAGCCAGGCAGTTCTGCCTTTAATCGGACCTAACCAAATTAAGAGTTCATTTGAAAACTTTATTTTGCTGGTGGCTTTTGAAAGGGATTTGAAACTTTGATCGACTGGGGAGACAAAGAGGCAAACATCACTGCTGGCACAGATAACCGAAGGCTTCAGTCCCCTCTCAGAGTAGGACCATGGAAGGACTATTAAAGATAACTCAAGGTTTAACATAATTAAATTCTATTAATACAGGGCTTGCCTGCCAGCAGGAAAGAGATGGGCCTGACTTTTTGGATGGAATAAATCATTTAGGTCCTGCTTCCACAGTGTAAACACAGCCACATCATGGAATAATATAATACTCTTGAGCATTTTAAAACACTAAGGGTTCTTCTGGTGTGTAGCCAAAATTTAGCACGTCCCCACACAAAAGTAAGGCTGAGAACATGTACATTTTGTCATACCCTAGAAACCCTGTGGTTTAGACAAAACTCTTGTACTTCTACCCAGCTACCTAAAGCCCATACACTGAATATTGAGCTCACTTTTTATCGATGAGGCTTGTGATTTGCAAGGAATAAGATACATATAGGAAATAAAATTATTCCAAAAGTATAAGCATACTTATCATGTAAAAGCAGAAAAGCCTTAGTTACTTGTTTCCTGCTTGCTCAAGTCTCCCAAGTGGCACAGCAGTTCAGATTTGTAAGTAATAAGCATTTCAGGCTTATCAAGGTTTCTAAATATACACACACGATGACCCCTACATTCCACCTTCAGCTTATCAGGACACTGCATGCTTAATTCCTGGATAAATACAACTGACCTCTAATGTTCAAAGATGAATCCTTTCATCGTGGCTGCTGACTAACAGTAGAACGTGTCAGAGTCTTGTACTTTAGAGCTCCTATTTATCCAGCCTATCAGCCGAGCGTTCCTCTCTCCTCGTGGTGGACGTGATCACAGAACCATTAGGGTTGGAAGAGCCCTCCAAGATCACCTGGTCCAACCATCCCCCTACCACCAATGTCACCCACTAAACCATGTCCCTGAGCACCAGGCCCAACCTCTCCTTGAACACCCCCAGGGACGTGACTCCACCACCTCCCTGGGCACCCCGTCCCAGTGCCTGACTGCTCTTTCTGAGAAGAAATGTCTCCTCATTTCCTATCTGAACCTCCCCAGTGCAACTTGAGGCCATTCCCTCTCATCCTACCAATAGTTACCTATAAGAAGAGGCCAACCCCCAGCTCCCCACACCTTCCTTTCAGGTACCTGTAGAGAGCATAAGGTCTCCCCTGAGCCTCCTCTTCTCCAAACTGAACAACCCCAGTGCCCTCAGCCACTCAGTTCCTTCAGCCAGAGGACAGAAACAAATACGTGCTTACTTGCAATCAAAAGCAAGCAGTCTGAATAGACATACTTCATAGGTAGTACAGCACTCTGTATTTCTCAAGTGACTCTTCCCTCGAAACCTGAAGCCTGTATGATGGGACTTGAAAGAATGTCATAACATTGATAACATTGAGCAAGGGAAAGACAAGGATGCACAAGAGTTGGATGAGCAATTATGTTATTATTCAGTTCAAATATTCATGCCTCTTACTGTGCCTAGTCTCTTCTGCAAAAATACCTGCAAGTCTATGGCTGATACAACTGAGAACCACAGCCAGCTCAAAACAGAAATGTGTTAGACCTTACTTATCTGAACACGCAGACGTTTGCCTTAACCAGCAGTTGCTAAGCTACACACCGAGTTAGTATCTTGCACTGCACCTTTTGTTCTTCCAGATAATGCCCGCTAGTTCACTGCAGTCTACCAGTTTTGTGACTATTTCATTATTCAAAAATCTTTATTTTTAGTAACTGATAAACAACCATGCAGTACGCAAGTTTAAAGAAAAGAAAAAAAAATCCCCAAAAAGTCACCTAAAAAAAATAGCAGGCTGAAAGCACATTGCTAGACTTCCTTGAGGAAGACTTGTAGGCTAATTTAAGATTTCCATTAACAACACTGGAGAAGAAGAGCAAGCTGGTATTTGTTAACAATACTAACCTGGAAGGTGTTGTCCCATGTCAACACACACGGCACAATGGAGTAATGTAGTGAAAGAACTGGATTACGTGAGGATGGAGTCAGGGAGACATGATGATATTTAACAAAATACAGAGACAAGAGTGTGCAAACAGTTCACCAAAAGGTGCTACAAATTCCTATAAGCTGCGGGAACACCTATCAGCAACGAAAGAGGACAGTAGTACGTACATCATTACCAAGATCACAGATCAAAATGACCCAGAAAAAAAGGCAAAGGAGGTCCTACAGTTTTCCTCTCTCAAATAAAACACTTTCAGCTGCAAAGAGAGATAGATAATGCCACTGCACAAGGCACTAGCAATATACCCACTAGGGAGGGGGAAAAAGTGTCATTGTGAGCATGTCAAAAAAAAAAAAAAAAGATCTAACTGGAACAAGCACATAACATTTTTAGGCTAAGAAGGGAACAGAGACCAAAATACAAGAGAAGAGTTTGACTGAAGCAGCTTAGTAATACAAACCAAGTGAAAAAAAAAAAAAAACATGTTCTGAGATATATATATACTGATATATATAATGCCTGCCATGCTAAAGTGAGTTCAAACTGTCAAGTTTTTCCTCTCTTAAACTCACCATTTAATCATAAATGTAAAAAAAAAAAAAAAAAGGCAAATATGCTCCTTAAATTACATACCAAAGTACCACAGTCATACGTTACCTCCTACCTGCTACTTTCTAAAGCAACCCCCCCAGAATTTCCTCAACAGAAGAAAAAATTTTCTCAGCACGAAGTAAAGCTATGAGCAGAACAAAAACAGTGGAGCTATACTGCACAGAAATTGCAAAGCCACATTTTCTCTGAGTTTGAACTGAATCCATACTGGTTCTTCTGGGCAAGGCTGTCTGCTCCAGCTCAGTCTATTTTGACTGAACCCGGGAATAAAAGGATCTTGGTAGCACCCAAAACTTCAGTTAAACAAACAGCTGCATTCTCCCATGGCGTGTTTAAATGAGATATGCCCCTAACCCCTCCAAACCCCCAGCTGAGCAGCTGACAGCCACAACAGGCATGGGGCTGGCCTTCAGCAGAAACACAAATCCTTCTGGCTCCGCTCAGCTGCACTGACCAGCGCTGAGTGCAGCCAGATGCGCGGCGTACACACAGCCCTACACACCAGCAAACCAGTTTAACTTCTGCTGGCTCCCTCTTACAGCTGCGCCAACTCCATCTGGGTGTAGTGGGATGACTCAGACAGAAAAACTTCTACTTACGAGGTCCCATCGCCAGCTGTCCCCTTCTGCCAGCGGGTGGAGGAGTCGCACCTCCGTCGTACTCTATGGCACATCTCTCTCCCTGGTATAAAGACCACTAAGACTGGGGAGGAGAGCTGTGGACTGGGGAAGTCTTCCTCTGTCACTTCCCCCAGAAGCTGCCTCTAATCCTTTATCTGTCACACGCTACATTTTTCAATAGATGACACGATCTGTGGCTGGTTTGGTTCACCTGCTGACCAAAAAACTCCTGCCAGTATCCAGGTGTTGAGTGTAATTATATGCTTGTGGGCAGGGGCAAGGAAGCTTTCACAGCAGCACCTCAGAGGGCAGAGGGGGGATTTCCAAACTGTCCTGAATCGCCCCCGATTTAACTGCAGTGACACGGGGATGCTTGGAAAACGAGGACATGACCTGGAGGCATATCTGTCGCAGTGAAAGGGGAAAACGCGTAGATCATAATGCAAACAGATCAAGAAAAGAGCCACGGTAGTAAAACTGAAGGAAAAAGATTGGCTTAACAAACTGTCAGCACCCAACGAAACTGACTGCTACTTTTCCCTCTTAAGACCTGGAGAGTACACAGTACTTCTCTGCTTTCCCAAGGAGTAATTGAAGGGCTTTAAACTGAAATGTGCTGTACCCTGCACTATTAACACAAGGGTAGTACTTATCTGAGACAATTTCTTTATGGATACAGCCTGCCTGCCTCTCTCTCACACATACATAATGTTTCTGAAATTATGATGATTATCCATCATGCTTTGAATTTCATAAAGGTACAATTCAAGCATGACCTGAGCAGGTAGTGGGGATAAAAGGAAAAAATAAATATATATATATATGTATAGAAATCACCACCATTATGACAAAGAACTGTCATGCAGATTTTTTGGCAGAAGAAAAGCAGCATCAAGTTTTCTGACAATGAAGCCTTGTATTCCTTCAATGCAAATATTTGCACTAGATAGAAGATTCACCCTACTAACTCGGGCTCTTGTTGAGGCACCCGAGCTGGAAGAGGTACCTCAAACTCTCTTAAAGCTGCCTGTGGAGGAGAAAGGGGCACAGGCAGGTTAGCAATTCTGATCAGATAGCCCTTTCACCACTGACAGAAGCAGAACTGCCAGCATGCATGTTTCTAACGTCAGTACCTCAGCTGGATGCCTCTGGACTGGACGTGCTGAACCCGGGCCAAAGTCTGTAGTAAGACTCTCATTACAGGGTAGTAAATATGTATCTATAAACAGGGTAGTAAAAAATATACCTATGGATATAAGTAAATGCGTATCTCCTTTATGCACAGTAATTGCCTTTCACATTATCAGTTTCTTCTCAACACCAATGCTACCAGCATAACATAAATGCAACAACTAAGAGGCCAAAATAGGAGCAACTTTTGTCATTTAGATATCAGCAATGTGTAGAAGGATATTTAGGGCTTCACGACAAACTAATTGAAGTAAATTCCTTGCCAAAAGCAATGATAAATTTATGAATATATCCTGAGCTGGAAGGGACCTACAAGATGAATAAAAAAAATCTGAATCTACTCCTTTGTCCCAAATAAAAACATGTAGGACTATCAAAAAGATTATCAGCAGAAGTTGCCACACATCAGTTTGCAATCAAATGTGCCTTTTACTGAGGGCCCTATGCCCCCAAAAGCGATGCCAACGGAAAGACATCCTCCGATTTCAGCCAGTGACAGGTCACATGGCAGACAGGAGCCTCCTGTCTCCTACCTGTTTGCACAGCTTATAGTTCTCAAGGCTGAACAAACCAACAGACAGTTGGTTTCTTCAGGCTATTGTCATAGCTTGAAAGTAAGCTTCAAGGCTGCAAAATCTCAAATATTTGCAGATTGACTCAACACATCACAGTGCTCCCTGCCAGTTCCTACTCCCGCAATGTGCAAACTCTTTCCAACCATTCTGCTTAACGTGCAAGGGAAAAACTCAGCTCCTACATGATGTATTCGGTGTAAAAGGTAATTCTTGCAGTTGGTCAAAAGCATTAAAAAACTCCCTCAGCTCTTTATTTTTCTTAGAGTCTTTCCCTTCTCTTCAAAAGGGAAGAAAATGTTTTTTTAAAAATCTTAAACCAGACCAGAAGGAAGCAGAAATACAAGTATCAACCTTGATGCCTTTGACCAGCACTTAGCTGACGCTGTAATATTGTAGTCAGCCTCCAGCCATTTGGGATAAACATCTGTTCAAAAGCAAAACTCGGCCAAGAGCAAATTTCACAGCCTCCTTACAGAAAAATGAGTCTCTTCTGTTCTGAATATGACACACATGGAGCGTGTAGCTGTAAGTCAGTCCCATGCACAATGCTCATGGGAATTCACGATGAAGCCATTCTTCCTCTAGAATTAAATCCCAAGGAAGAACATTCCCAAATATATTTCACAGGATTATAAATCATAGCTGTGCCTGATGTTTGCTTCTGGTTTTGAACTACTCCACATACGGTGAGATTCAGTTTAACATGAGGCAAAATTCTGTGTGAAAGCTCCTGCTGCAAGCCCAGGCAAGGAAAGTTTAGGGAGGTACTGAGCCGACCAGATGTAAACGCTATCTGCACTGTAGGGTGCACTGAATTTCCCTAAAGACTACTGACCAACCTGCCTAGATCACAATCGATTATAAGAGCTGTGAAGGGAACTTCGCATACAGCCACAGGCAGGAACTTTGACGTTTGCCTGCTCTGCTGCAGTATCAGTGTGTGGAAATGCCCAAGGCACACCCGCTCAGAGGGTCCCCATGCCTAGCAGAAGCCCACTCCACCTTGCCAGCTGTCTCTGAAGAAAGCTCATGCTGCCTCCTGCCAAGCCACCGGGAAGTGTTGCTGCAGGCTCACTGCTCAGTCTGTGTGCATCTCCCACCTTTGCTCTGTGATCACTGCTTCATCTGTGCCTCATATCACATTCCTGCAAACAGAAAGGCCAAATCCCAGACACCTTGAGTTCTGTTCCCCAGCTTCACACTGGCGTAGGAAGACACCTACCTAACAGGTACAAGTAGGGAGTGAGAAATAAGACTGCAAATTACCATACAAGTAAACCACTCCATCAAGACTAAATTGTAACTGCAGAAAAGACAAGTTTTGCCTGTGTGTAGTTGGCTTTGTCCTGTGCTTCCACGACCTTAAAAAGTCTTCAGTCCATGCAAACCCATTTTAACACCTGATCACTCTAAAAATGGACAAAAACGCAAAGATAAAGTAAAAGCCAAGCTCCAGCATACAGAACAAACTGTTCAAGTTTTTACCATACCAGGCAATATTCTTCCAATAAGAGCATCTAGCAACCAAAAGGACTCCTCTTCATTCTTTGTAATAAGAATCAGGTATCCAGCTATGAAATTCATGCCCTGAAAAAGAAAGAAGAATTTTAAGATGCGTACACTTACCTTAAGAGTTTCTAGTTCATTTGTTTTGACTAAAGGCTAAGTTACCGCAGTTTACAAAGGGGACGTATCAAGTAAAGTCCAGTAATAAAGGCCACTGTTTGAGTAAGCTGTTAAACCCGCAAGATGACAGCTAGTGAGAATTATTAACAAAGCTCAAGGAGAGAAAATTAAAAGAAACAGCTTAGTAGTCTATAATTTACTTTAAATTTTCCCTTTTTAAAAAATCACAAAGCAATGTCCTAGTGTAACTATTGACTGTTCTGACCAGAACCAAAGCATAGCTGATTTGGATGTGCAATGCAAACATAACACACCTGCAGGTGGGCCACGCAGCTGCAGAAGGAGAAAGCCTGATCCAAACGCTCCTTTGTAAAAAGTTGCAGCTT
Organism: Anser cygnoides; assembly: GCF_040182565.1. Lineage (NCBI taxonomy): Eukaryota > Metazoa > Chordata > Aves > Anseriformes > Anatidae > Anser > Anser cygnoides. The sequence continues at coordinate 147,979,556 of NC_089873.1, read as the reverse complement.
TTATGAGCTGTTGCTGCTTAGCTCATCAAACGACTGTATACAAATCATTTGTTTCCATTAGTACCTCCAGTACTGCCCATGGTAGGCAATGGCTCTGGCCACTGCAGCTCCTGCCTTTCAATGTAAAAAGGAAGGGGAACAACAGGAAGGAGCGAGGGGGAGCTACCAAAAAATTATGAAAACTAGTCAGCCCATATTTGGCCTATTCTGACTGCATAGAGAACACACAGGCTGTGAACTGGTATTCCGCATAAACATACTGCCTCAGCCTCAGGCACTTTTTTTTGTATCCACCATAATATCACTAAGTTATGGCAGTATTACTAATTTACATGCATGGTAGTTCACTTTCTTGGATTCCTCATCTTGAAAACAAACAAAAAAAACCATTTAAGTGTATCTTTTCTATTGTAAACCAGACGACAACTGCAATACCACAGCAAGCACACCAGCATGACAATTTACAAAAGATGTCTCTGAAAACGTTCCTAAGCTAACAGGAAATTATCTTTAAATATTTACAGGCTATGAAAGCTGGTGTTGGTTACATTGCCGCCTTCAGTTTCATCCCTTTATTTGGCCTTCTCCCTGTTCTCTCCCCTTCCACGCTTGACTTCTCCAGCACTGGCTATGGGCACAGGCAGCAGCGCTGTCTCTCGGTCTCCTGAGTGCTGCCAGCCACAGCTCTGAAAAGATGACGGCCACCAAGAAGGCCCTTCACAACCTCTGGAAGCCAGAAGTTCCTATCTCAGCTGAAATCTCATTTCTCACATTCAGCAGATTTGACTCGCCTGCCCCACCACACAAGGCCTTGCAACGCTCCCACAACACGGAAATATTAGGACATGGCATCTTCCCCAGGGCTTCATTTTCAAGCTTTGAGTCACTCAGCACTTGTTACTCAGACGGCTTGGACAGACCTTGTGTGGCCTTACACGGTGCTCGCCCTTCTAGCCAGGGAGGCAACGATTTGTTTCGAGGCTGACAGCTCAGTAACTTGTCGCCATAGATAGATGCAGAGACTGCTTGGCATTTAACATGGCATACACAGAAAAATACTCTTAAGCATAAATTCACAGGACTCTTGATTTTAGGCAATGCCATGGCCTTGTCACAGCATGACCATGCAAAGCCCAATACGCTCCCAAATAGAGGGCTAAACATCAGCAAATACTACAAATCCAGTAGGATTATGAAAATGCCTGCTGAAGAGTCTTCAGATGGCAAAAAGAACTTTGCAAAATACTAAAGTTCTCTCTTTTTTTTTTTTTACTTCGATTTTTCTACTGTTTACAGCGTCTTTCCTATTGTGCAGTAGGCATCACAATATCAATCTGGATGAAGTCTGCTGCTTCACTAGTAGAAAACATCCATTCCTGAAACATTCCCTGATTTACAACGTGCCTTGGAAAGCAGATGCTGCTGGCCTTTGGTTTATGTTCTAATTATTTAGCCAGAAAAAGTAACATTCATCCTGTGAGGACACCAGAGGTGAGGAGAAAGGAGAAAAACTAACTAAATCATTTTTTTAAAGTCACCTTTCATCTCTAATGTTCATAATGCCAAGTGCAAAGATTAGCACACTGATTCAACAATATACCAAAACTTTCCAATAACAATTGGACATCTATTTTGTTTAGAAGCCAGCATGGTTTAGAAGGGGTACATTTCTGTGGGTATAACTACCTTGATATAGGGGCCTGACCCTTGCAAAACAGACTATTCACAGTTCTATTCCTTCTATTATTCTTAAAACTTTAAACATCGTATCTTAATAAATTTATAATACTGAGAACAACAAAATGGAAAAATCAGGCATCTTTTACTCCTGTTTCAAATCTCTGCACTACAACTGGTTAGTATACACAAAAATAATGTTTTAGTGACTTTGGTCTAGCTTTAAGCCTCTCTAAGTCTCCTACTTTCCAGACTTCAGTAAATATAATTCATAATCTTCTAAACTTTGGAACAATTGTTATGTTCTGTACCAACTTCCTCAACTAGCATGAGACATAGCTTAGCACTTGCATCTTTAGTGAAGAAAGGGAAGACTTTATAAGTGGAATTCAAATAAATTTTCTTCCTACTTGCCTGTCTATACTTGGAGACAGCACCAAATAAATGCTACCATTTCCCTCTACCCAATTATCCAAAATCCTAGATGATAGATCACATGAGCACTGGTTTTCCTGTATTTTGAAAAACGTTCCAGTGAAAACAAAGACAACTGAGATCTCATGACGACTCCTACACACCAAGGACTGTTCCAGGAAAGACGGCAGGAGGGAGGAAGAGGGAAAGACAAGCTCTCTTTTTCCTCCTGTCCAAAGCAGCTAATCTTGATGCAACTACGTGTAATGAAACACTTGTTCTGCACTTAATGAATCAAACCAAATACAGCCTAAGTAGCTACAAAAAGACCCTGGGGAAACTCACAAGGATACCTGAACTTGCTTGAAGTGATTAATTTTTTTCTCTCCCAGGGCCATTTTAAAAACAGAAATTGCTTGTGGATCTGCTTCTGAAAGCGCACGTTCAAACGGACAAAACCAATTACCATTGGTGAAATGCAGCATTGTTTAGAAACAAACAAACGGGGAAAAAAAACACAAAACAATGACTACATACCTGACAATATCCTACTGCTTTATTGTGGTGCCCATATGCTACCAATACATTGTAGAGCGTGTGCTGCAGGCAGGGATCAGCCGTTCTGCGGAATTTTATGTTATCTGGAAATGTTCTATTCATGTCTAGACAAAAGGGAGAAAAATGATCAAAATTAGGAGCTGTTCCCTCCTTGGCTTTCAAAGCAGACTTTTACAGCCTTCCTGAAGCACAACTGAAACCTCATTAAACTGTAGTTTTGGTGGATGAATTTTAACAAGAACCAGCTTTACCTCTGTTTTGGCTAAAAGAGCATCTACACTTGAGGATAATCCATTCCTAGAAAGACTAATCCTATTAGGGTACAGAAAACAATTTAAAGCAGGACTAAAGCAATTCTCGTGCAGAATGGACTCAAGGTCTGGCTGCAAAAGCTTAAATGAAAGCAAACCACTCATTTAGACCAACAAAGAGAACTCATACCAAATTTATCTAGCAGAGCGGCCTGAAATGAGTTGCACCTCTAGGAAAACATTCTCATAACAAATCCAATGATCTTTCGGTTGACTTATCATTCAGGGAGCTTCAACCAAACAGTCCCAAACAACTAAAAAAAATAATCTTGGTCCTCCAACTGAGCACGTCTACCTGAAATCACTGTATTTTTTTTTCCCTGTGATGGGACCATTGGACAACCTGTTCCTTCCTTTGTGCAAGATCACCAAGAAGGAGATTGATTTGTCAACAGTGCACATGGCACAGGCTCAGCTCAATGCTAAACCAAGGAAGGACTGTGCAATTACTGACACTTCAAAACTTTCATTTCTTCTGGACCAAATGCGAATAACAGGACTCATCTCTCTTTACAAAGGCCTAAAAACTAGGCATGCAGGTTTGAGCTAGTCACCCAAAACTCCCTTTGGTTGTTGGAAAGAAAGAGGCAGAGTTAATTTTTAGCTTGCTTCACTCTGTAAAGAAGGAAGCCAAGGTTACTAGTCCACTTGCACGTCTGACTTTTAGAAGTCCAAGTCAGGGGAAAAAAAAATTGTTTTAAAAGTAACATTACTTTGAAGATTTTCAAACCTTGAGACATTAATAAAACAAGTTATTTTAGTTAGCTTTAACAAAAACAAAGAAAAAGTGAATTACAGTAAACAAAACAACAACAAAATCCGTAACAGTATTACTGTACAGATATTTATGTCCTAGAGTTATCAGATCCTATCAGCTTTTCCTGAATACTGCAAGAAGTCTACTACGGCTTTGACACAAACTTGAGTTGTAAGCAACCAAAGGAAGAAAGTCGCCCAAAATTATGATTAGTTTCATGGAAATCACAAGCATTAAAAAAATTTTACGTTAATCACTATTTCTTCCTTTTAAAGTCAATAAATCATTTACAGAAACAGGAGGGTTGGAAAATATTTCACCTCACCGCTCATGTGACTTGAAAGAAAAGCTCAAGGAAAAAGATAATTTTTAAAAGGACTTGAGTAACAGCCAGGCTAACTAAGGATACAGTTGCAGGAACAATGGGATAACTAAGTGCTGTCTTTCCTCTTGGTAGGAAGAGCAGCATTGTATTTGCATAATCGGAATAATTTCTTGTTTATTGAAGTATAGGCTGGGCTTCACAAAAAAAAAAAAAAAAAAAAAAAAAAAGAGGAATGCTGACATTTCAGCAGTGGCTCTTCCCCCCAAGCTGCGCAGAATAAGGGCAAGAGGGGAAGAGGAGAAGTCCCCTACACACGGAGCAGAAGCAGAACTGACCTTTAATTTCACAAACTGGGGAAGGCCTAAGGCTTAGAGCATCAGCTCCTACTTGCTTTCTCATTACAGAGCATGATTTTCCATTAAGGTTGGGAGAAACCTTTCAGTCCCACGAGCCCTCTTTTGTCAGATCATTACCGTGAGCATAGAGCAGCAAGAGCAGGCAGTCCTCCTTCCTCCCCTCTCCACTCTCCCCTTCTGCTCCCACCAGCACGTTTTCCCCCCTCCTGCAGCTCTGAGGCTCCTCCAAGCACACGCCAAGCAGCGCCAGCCCACTCGCCAAGCTCGCACGAGCCAATGTGTTTTGCTGTTTTATCGGACTTGTGCCAGAGATGCCTGAAAGCAAATGGCAGAGGCAGACGAAGACAGATGTACCTGACTTGAGCACTGACCCCACTTTACTACAGCTGTCACGACAGGGATGGCTGAACACCTCCTTCTCCCCATCCACACTTCAGAGCTGACCTGCTCTCCACTCACCTACCTCCTTCTGTTAGAACAGATGTTAGCGGCCAAAGGAACACAACCTCAAGCTACTCCAGTTTGGGGGAAAGATCACCAGAATGGACTGAGCAGCAAAATCAAAGTTAGTGCTTTTTACTGCTAAATAAATCCCAAAACCATGACAATCTTGTGTGCAGACCTGCTGACTAGATCCAAGCTATGCACAGGAGCATGGGGCCAGGAGGAAGGCCACAGAGAAAAGACTAGCTGTTTCTTTGCAGTACACTCAGATTAAATCCCAAAAGCTTTTTATTTCAGATGATCCTTCAGTACTGGGAGGTGGCGGTGTTATTCTGCTGTGAAACACAAAACCAACAGCTTTCCTCTCCTGTTGATTTATCTCTGTGCAGCAAGCATGAGAAGACCGTTGGCTTGCTTCTTTCCTTCCAGAGGACTGCGGCATTTTCACCTCTCATTCAGCAACACAAACATAGGCAGAAATCCACATTAGACTCAGTTGTGGAAAGAGATAATCTATTTTAAAACCCTAAATTAGAAATGTAGATGCTATTTCTGGAGCAAAGAGATTTAAATGTGCACTCCATTAATGTTTTTTGCATCAGTCTTGTGCTTTTCACGTTTAGGTTCCTTCAAAACCCAGGCATGCCTACAAGCCAGACTTCTTCAACTTGCTACCCTACCCTTTCTGTACTTATCTTCGTATCGATGGGCCTCCCACTCCCAGACACAATGCCCGATAAATTACACAAGCATTTATTTATTTATTTATTAGCATGCTATACTCCATGTGGGTAATAGCCACAAAATGGAGCACAGGAAGTTCTGCACCAACACTCGGAAGAACTTCTTCACGGTGAGGGTGACGGAGCACGGGAACAGGCTGCCCAGGGAGGTTGTGGAGTCTCCCTCTCTGGAGATATTCAAGGCCCGTCTGGACGCCTACCTGGGCAGCCTACTCTAAGAAACCTGCTTTGGCAGGGGGGTTGGACCCGATGATCTCTTGAGGTCCCTTCCAACCCCTACACTTCTGTGATTTTGATCACACTTCTTCACTACTGTTAGTCTGTAACTTGCTTCTGTTCTGAATAGATTCCAGGCAAGTAATTTTTTTATTTTATTTTTTTTTGCCAAGTACAAGCATTCAAAAACTCCAGTGAAAACCTAATCTCATTATTCTGGAGGTCATCAATTACGATTTCAAAAAATAAAATACATAAAGGGTATTTTAAATTTGTTATAATTGGATATTCAGGACTTATCTTCAAGCTTTACTTCGTAACAATGAGAACTAGTAATTGTTCTGGAGATTTGTTTTTTTGGTTTGTTTTAAAAAGTTATGTTGAAGTTTGCTATCAACTAAGACTAGAGAAATCAAGCCTGAATCACCCAGTTTCAAGTAATAGTTCAATAGCTTACAGCAATCAAGAAAGCAAACTGGGATAGGATTTTCTACAAAAGGAGATGATAATACCACTGCATGGGATTGAGAAGCATCCTGTATCTTGGTTATTGCATAAACCCCAGTCCCTTTCACATCCAAAAGGTGATACCAGAATTGGAGAGAACACAGAAGAGAATGACAACAATCACAGGAATGAAACGGCTACCATACGCAGAAAGGCAAGAAGGATTAAAGCTCTTTAGTCTGGAGGGATATGCTTATGAGTGAGGCAGCACAATGATCTGCAAAATCACGAGCAAGTTGAAGGAGATGAAAAAGGAGCAACACCATGTTTTTGGTGATTTTTTTCCCCCTATCCAGTGCTATTAACTACAAACATGACATGACTCAGGAAGTCCCCCAATCCACAGATAACTGGACACTAGGTAAAATACTCTGAGGAAGTATCACCATGCACTTTCCTTCTCCAGTTCTTCCTTTAACTGTTTCGGCAGACAGACAAGGAGACGAGGTAGCAGTTGGGCACCACCTGATTAACTTCTCTAACACAGAGCCCAAAGAGCTGACACCGCTCTTCCACATGGCTATATGCCATGAAAAGCTCATGAGAACGTTCCCAACCTCCACGAATAGGTCAACCCCCCTTCAGAGAAACTTATTCGTGCTCTGAGAGTAAAATGTTCACTGTCTGAAGTGTAGAGTCGATTTTATAGTTGGCTATTGTCTGAATTACAGTTCTGAACCTATTACGAATGATCCCACAACCGCTACCCGGCCCACACAGCTAGGCCCTCAGGCCAGCAGTCATGAGGTGCTGCACAGGCCGTGGGGACTCTCAGATATCAGACCCCAAGTTTGTCACCAATATAGCTCCCCCTCATGAAATGCTGTAGTGGGTTTACGTGGCAAGGTTTTGGTAGCAGGGGGCCACAGAGGTGGCTTCTGTGAGAAGGATCTAGAAGCTGCCCCATGTTAGGTAAGGGCCCCGCTGCTGACCAGAGCCGAGCCAGTAAGCGATGTTGTTTGCGCCTCTGTGAGAGCAGATTTAAAAAAGGGAAAAAAATAAAAAAGTGAAAACATGGATATTAGCTGCATGTGTACATGGGAAGACTTGCACACACTACATACTTACCTGAAAATGGCCTTTTTGAAGGGGGACTTACTGCAAAGAAGCTACATTAACTTAACGCCCAGGCCTTTTTGTAGCCTGCAGTTAGGCTTTGCATCAGGAGGACAGCCACATCTACTGGGACAACACCACTTGTCCAACTGAACTTTACTACAACAGTGCATGAACAACAAAGCTCAGTAGAAACATGTTCCCTTCTAAATATGTACGTAAACTAAACTATGAAAATTGCCATCAACTTTCAGAGACCTGCATTCCTTAGGTTTTTATTTTTATGTTTAAAGTAAGAAGTCTTCTCTCCCACGTTTCTCTTCAAAAATAAAACCCAAAAGTGTTCCAAAAGCAAGTGTCATAAAACAAAATCAGCAATAAAGCCCATCAATTAAGAAACAACAAGATGAAGAAGAAATCATTCAAAGGATAGTTTAGATTTATTGTTATTACTAATCAGATTTTTCTTTAAAATTAGACCATTTCTCTGTACAGTCCACCTGCATTTTTTAATTTAGTTACATCCCATTGAAGAGATATCCATATTGAAAATAAGTTCTAAATGGAAACGAAAATTTTTTGGAGCTTCTGGGCATGTAAAAGAAACAGGTAACTGGCTCTTAAATATTTTACAAGGGATTTTGAAGTCTTAAGTTGGCCTTGCCCTCCTGTCCCTCCCATTGAAAAAAAAAAGCACAGTTGCTATTCTCTTGTTTTTAAAGTGCAGCATTGTGTTGGGCTATTACTCTACAGCCGGGATGTATGATTAAATACAGCAAAATTGTCTGAAAATGCAGACCCAAGAAGTGCATGGCAGCAAGATTCCACATCCTAATTTAGTTTACTGTTAAAAACAACTGCTATGATGGGAAAACAACACAAGCAGAAATGAACTCAGACAACAATTTACACTAAAACAGTCCTCAGCTGAAGCTCCTGATAAAATTTGTACAGTCAAGAGGGGCATTAAGTTCATTAACATAAAATTTCCATTCATCTTAAATACTTTTCTCCTAACCGTCATATGTTTATATCATTGCTTCCTTTCTGAATGGAAATCTATCACTCTGAAAGTCTGAGGTCCTCTTCGTACTTTTTTCCCATCCAACCCATTTTTCTTGCATCCCTTTCCCTCACTTGCTCCTTGTTGATTTTCTCTTCTGCAGTTTACCTATCCATGCAGTCGCTCTTCCAAAAGTTTAGTTCCTCAGTAATTCAAAAGTAGATCTTTAGCTTCTGACATTATTTTTCCTCCCCCGCGGAAATATTTTAATTCATTGTATAACCAGTGTGAAAAGCTTCCTGCTGTCATGCTATGACCACTTGTGCTATGGTCTAGTTTCAGAAAAGAAATTGCTTGCATCTCCCACTTGCAGCAACTATACACTTTGCTCTGAATTTTGCACTGAATACACTTTGCTCCTTCTCCAGGCTCTTAGTAAGGATGGCTACAGAAACTCAACTTAGTTCCCTCTGTATAGATAAAGTTAGAGCTCTGCTGTGTCTATCCCTAGGCGGGATATGAACCTGGAGATTTGTGGTTAGTCTTCATTTGCAGGAACATGAGAGATTATGTTCCAAAATGCCTTACTAAGGCGTGTAGTCTCAAAAGCCCACGGTGCTGCTGTGGAGGGGGAACTTGGCATAAAACAAAAGGAGTTCTAACGATTATCCAACTTCAACTAAAATCAGTAAAATCCCAGCTTTAACTACCTGGCTTTTTTAAGATGGAAAAAGAAAACAGCAACCACACCTGCCATTCTTACGTAACAGCCTCAGCATTGTGCTTGTCCAAAGCACAGTCCTACCTCTCAACTCAGCAAGCGGGCAATCCAGGCAGTAACAGCTTCTCCGCAAAAACTTTGCTGCAGCAGGTTGAAAAATGTGGGGACGAATACCAGTTACATTGAACTTTTACTTACTTGTCCCGTCCCTCCCATCCCTGCCTCTTTCAGACACCCAGAGGGCCAGTGCAAGGTCGGGGTGGTCTAACACCTTGTCACCCATTTTTGGCCACTAGTCAATGTACAAAGAGTATAAGAAACTGGACTAGTAGGAGAGTGCTATTTACCATCCTACTCTTCCCTTCTTTCAAGGATTTACATTTAGTGATTTCATGCATCAGGGGGTACATCCATACTGCTGTAACAGTCCTGAGCAGATTTCTCCACCCCTCAGTTTGTCAAATTCCTTTTTGAACCAGTTCATGGTTTTGACCTCAGCAGCACCCTCCAGCAACAAGCACCACAATTCAGTGATGTGCTCTTCTAAATCCACAGCATGGCAAAGTTCATTCAGCGTCCTTAGCTCTTGTTAGACAAATTGCTTCAGTTAACAATTGTTCCCCATTCACCCTCTCTACACCCTTTATAATTCATTTAGGTCTATCAGCAATTTTTTCCTTAGCAATCTTTTTCCTCGAGCTGAGATGCAAGCGTAATTCATCTGCCTTACACAGACGCTGTTCCACAACTTCAACCATCTCTGCTGCTCTTCCAGGTCCTTTTGGGACAGAAATAAGGAGAAACAGATGCAAAGGCAGGTCTCACAGTACAAAGTTAGAACTCATCATTCACCTAGGAGATGACATAACAACGCCTTCTAGTTTGTTCTCTGTTCCTTTCCAAAAAAATTCTAATCTTCCTTATGTTTTTGACCACACGAAGAACCTGGAAAGATCTGTGCTGTTAAAGAGCTTATGGCTAATCTAATTTACATGCTAATTCAGCGCTTAAACCACTACTACAGAAACCCAAGTTTTCCATGACATAACTTGACCTCTAACAATTTAAGGATATAGGACAGTAGATAAACACAGTTTTAATTATCAGGACAATAACCTGTTTTGATTGCTTCGACCAGCTTGTCATTCTTCTCTCCTTCGAGCAGCCTGTGGTAGTATCCAGGGTTTTGCTCCATGTTGGTTTGGGCCCCACTCACGATCATCCAGATCAACGCACGGTGTTCATTGGGGATGCCTTTCCTGATATATCTCTTCACTGCAAAACAAGAAGTTTTTGTTTGTTAGATTGCTTTGAAAACATCTCCAGCTACATTTTTCTTTTGGAATGAGCAACAGAAAGCTGATAAGTCACAGGACAACTCTTGACTAGAGAGTATTAGGCTTTCTCCCCTATATCACCACTTAGGATAAGCATTTTCTTCTCAGCTACACAGTTTATTTTTGATTCTTGCGTAAATACTTGCCACTCAAACTCCCCAGGCTGATCTCCAGACCCATGCTTTTCTCAGTCCTCTATTGCCTCATTAGGATTTTGAATCCTTCCCACTTTCTGACTGGAGATACGAACACCAAAAAGCTTCTCCTTGATCTTTGTCCTTTATCATTCAGACAAGCACTAACTTTTTTCTTTCCCTAATGGCCTCTGACACGTTACCACTGTTTGCTTGATTATGCTCTAGCATAAATGGCTCTGTTAACCTAACCCTGGGATTTCAGCTTAGCACCTAACCACTGAAGCCATAGCAGGCACAGAAGTATGAAATACGTGGCTACTGTCTAAACTCATTTAGAAGGGATGGAAACGTGAGAGAGCAGCAGATGATTTGTCCCAGAATAACTGGGGAAATCTTTTCAGATCTAAAATAGCTGTTATCTCCTGCATCCTCGTCTTATTTTTTTTTTTTAAGCAGATGATTCAGTGTGAATAACTAGGATGCAAGATTGCAGGAAGAAGCATCAGGCTAATAACAGCCAAAGCAGCTTCCTCCTGGGAATGGAATGAAAGATGTTAATAAGGGAACCAATGCTGCTCATCGGTACATAATCCTACATCAGCATTACCCCTTCTGACCCCAAAAAGACAGCCGAACTTCTGCTTTTTTCCAGAGAGAAGAAACTGACAAAGGAATCAGGCATTTACTACTGAATGAATGACAATTAAAGCACCAGCTTCTCTTCTCCGAATTCAATGGGACTCGAATGAGAGTGGGGAATTCTTGGTAGTTGCACAAAATATCATTACCTAACCTGGTTTTATCCAGTTACATAGGTCTGTAACTCATGATAAATGGTGTCTGAATTAAAGGTCTTAAAAACAGCAGAGCAAAACGAGTTTACAGCAACTCAGCCAGCGACCTTCTACATGCCTCGTTTCCTCCTCTTTTTAGCTGCCTATCCTTTAGGAGCCAAAACTGCTTTCCCAATGTCAACGGAGAGATCTGTGCATCTCTAATGGGCATTCCACCCACCTAAAATCTGGCACTTTCTCTCAAAAAAAAAATGTTCCTACCCTTCACATTTGCAATAAGCACCTGGCCTTCAGGGTACAGTTCTTAATTTAGCGTTCCCATGAGGATTTATACTATGGGTAATGGCCTCTCTTGTTCCAGCTGTAAAGTAACTTTAACTGCAACCTTTTTCTAGACAGACTGGAAATAATTCACTCGTTTCTGTTTGATAATCCCCATTTCATCTTTTTTTTTTTTTTTTTTTTTTTTACAAGATTTTGAACTCTGATGCTCAATAAATCCTATAGATGGGCACAGCAAGCACAGGAATGCAGCTAAGGAAGCAGCCCCATTTCAGCCAGCGTGAAGACATGTTCAGATGAGCCCGCAAATGCTCCTAGAAGCACACACACTGGGTAAAATCACTGGATTATCATATTTTAACACACAAATTGGGATGATATTTTTTTTTTCCTGGAAAAACTATCAATTCTGAAAGCACAGCCAGCAACCACATCCAACAACAATACGCATTGAATTCACAGAAGTGGGGACAGGCCTTTGACATTGGCACAAGGGGAAAGCAGCCCTGCAGCGCCCAGTACACTCATTATTCCTCGGTGTCATCATTCACATGACAATGGACAGCCAGAGGCTCGTATTGCCCCGAGCGCTTCCACATTATCTTCAGGAAATAGAAAGCCCACAACGACATCCCACACAGCAGAATATCCTCCCACTGTCATATTTAAGAAGCTTTCACAGATGAAGCCGGATTGTGCACGTGTCTTCAATCACACGTCCGCACCCGACTGTAAACCACCGGCTTGATCTCAGAAGCAGCACTGCTGAAAACCACCGAGCCCTCAGCACCTGCACCCAGATGCTCTCCCATAGCATGCAACAGTCTAAGTTTTGGAGCGTGTGATAAAGAAATATCTTTACATCAAAATTTTGCCTCTGTTCATAGACGAAACACGAAACATCAGTTTTTAAGCAAATTGTTTAACACAGGATATGGTAATTCTTGAGGTTTTTACCTCAAGTTAAAGTTGTATTCACCTTTTCCCCTTCCCCTTAATGTTGTTTCACTCTACACCATGGACAGACCAAGTTATGCAGGAAAACACCATGTAAAAACAAAAATTATCCTGCCTAAAATATTAGAAGAGTGTGGTTTTGACAAACATCTGCACGTAACAATTACGATTAAATGCTGAGGAAAGTAACTCGGACCCTGGAAAAAACTCTACGGCAGAGCTGAAAGCAGCATACCAACAAAGAACTGAAGGTTTTGTTTTATGCGTACATCACAGAAGAAACAAAACAGACCTGTGCTGTAAACATTCAAGTTACTGTCAGACGTACAAACTGACTTTCCAAGATGCTCCTTCCTTCCTCCAACATCTGGGCAGGAACGGATGTGCTCCTGCGACAACCACTTTCACCTTTCACTGGATTTTACCAGCCTCAAAGACCAGAAAGTGCCTTCTGCTGCCCGACATTTTGACTAATCCACTTGCAGCCCAATTCTCTTACACAGCACACTTTTGGTCAGAGTTAAGCTCCTTTGGGTAATTATGTCAGTTTGTTGCCTGCCTGTGGTTGTCTGCCTGCCTGCCTACTGTCCCAATAAAGACAGCGGCCAAGCGGATGAAAGCAATAATTCTATCTTCTTTGTTACTGAGATCCTGTGAAAGAGAGGAGGTAAGCGACCAAACGCCAACTGGAACTTCTCATGTGCAGAGGAGACAGCATTGATAACAACGGCAGAAAGGGAAACACAACACCACAAAATAGCACAAAGGAAGAGACTGGAGAACGAGCAAAAGGAACTATCAGCCAAAACTCCCATGACCTGCCCTGCCGGAAGGCTCTGACCCAAAACAACAGGATACACTGCTTAATTACCCTTGTTAAAATGTAGCCTAATTAGTTTTCTTTACAGTAGACCAGAATTACATACGTCCATACCGCACATGGGCATGAGGCTAACGTGAGCAGCACGTGAACACGCCACATTTCCAAACTGGAAAATCAGCACAAGTCATCACTTCTTCCTGGCCAGCTGGGCCGGAGCGCTGAGCTCCTCTACGTGTGGAGACAAGTGGGTGTGGAGCCGCAGAGATGTCACACGTACAGCACCTCTCCCCCAGCTAGACACAGCAGCGCACCTTTCAAAAAGGCCCCAGCAGAACTCAAACGGGTAAGGGTTTGCAGATACACCTGTTGGGTTTAGGGGAAAAAGCAGCAAATCAAGCATTTCTCAGTTCTAGCTTGTGGTTGACCTGCAGCCGAGGGAAAGTCGATCAGAACCAGAGGTTTGAGCTCCAGAGCAAGGAAGCCAGGTGCTGGAGTGCCTTACCAGGCAGCGAGCACCCCACAAAGCAGACCTTCTGCTCCCCAAGGGCCTGCAGGGTCATCTTGTAGGATAAAGCACACACCGAAGCAACTGCTTAGGTAATTAATTCTGTGCTTCACAGAACTGACAGGCTTCAGTCTGAATCCTGGTATCAGAGGGGAAGTATTTCAGTCAGTAGTTGTACAGGTTCATCTGCTGCTCTCCTCCGCTGAGGTATCAGCTGATGATGGTGAGGGCGGCTTATTGTAACAACTTCAAATTTACACTCAGACTGCACTTCCTCAACGCTACTTACCCCAGTCGCTCTCCTTATAATTACACATTATATATTACACAGATACATGAGAATGCAGATTTGAGTACCTTTAGCAAAAATTAGCATCAAAGATGATACACCAGCCTGCAAGGGCTTGCTACAGCCAAAGCTGTTGCCTGCATCCACTCAGTGGATCTACGTTATCCCATTTTTCACAAACCGCAGCAGGCTTTTTAAAAATACAACACATTAGCCTGTTTGGGAAGATAAACATGACATAAATGGTTGTTATCATTATGTGTCTAGAGGGACAGCACCACTATTGGTACTGAAGCTTAGTGGACAAGCTGAGAGAATTAGTCAAAGTTTCGCCTCTGAAATAAGACCAAAGGCATTCACACAGCTCTGTCACAGGAACGTTCTGCGTCTGTGAGGCTGGAACAGGCTACACAAGAGCAGAGAGATGTGAGCAGCTTGCACAAATTACTAAAGGTTTCGCCCGTCACAGTTCACCCATTTTAAGAAAATAAGAAGATGAATAAAAACCCAAGATTATTTTTTTCCACAACTAGAACACTAAATTCTGCAGAAACTCAAAATCCTCAGAATACTGCAAATAACTCAGAATCCTTAGAATACTACAAAATAACTCAGAATACTGGAGATTACTACTATATTAAAAATGAACACCCTAAAAAAATCTTCTTTATCTTTGAAAGAACAATAAGAAGGTATCAGTAGTTACTTTCTAGTTAGCAGCATATGATCTAGCAACTGTAGCTCAAACCTACATTTTCTGGTGTTCCTCAGCCTCAAAACTGACATCCTTGCACTAAATACACTGTTCCACTTTAAATGTCTCGCTTGTTATCGTTCCATTCCTGATGCCAAGGGGAAAAAAAAACAGCCAGAATTAGCACTCAAAGTCCGCACCTGAAGCAGAGCTTTGAACATTCAGCTATGTTACAGCCAGTGCATTAACTTCTGGTTTGTTTTACTCACTTTTTCTTTAACATAGAGAACTCCAAAAGGTTTCCTAAAAGAAAGCAACCTGAATAACGTAATTGAGAGCAAAGGGAAAAAATTGATGCCTATATGGAAAAACAACCAACCCAAAGGGGGGGGGGGGGGGGGACACACACCTTCAGTCTCACAACACCCCGTCCCCTTCTGATTCCCTCCATGTATTTATTTCTCCCTATCATCTCTCTTGTAAGATGAAGAAAATCTCTAGTAATGTTTCCTTTTTGAACTGGCCATAAACTGTTCCATCAGCATGTTCTCCAATGCTGCGTTAGCTCCCGCATTAATTTTTGCTTTGTTCAATCTGTAAGGTGCTTAGTTTTAGCTCTCCATACACACCCTTCTAGCAGCGAGGTGAACATCGTTTTACAAAAGGAGGATAAAATGAACTAGAAAATTTCAGCGATCTAAAAACCGCCAAGGAGTCAATAACCACTCTGCTGGTAGAGACCTAACGTCCCCATCCCGGGGCTTCCAGACAATGCCTTCTGCATCATCACACGTCTTTTCAGAGAGAGCACAGAGCAGAATGCAATGTAACAAACAGCTGTACACCAGCATCTGGAAGTGCCAGTGGCCATAATCTCTGGGTTACAGATGTAGTAAGATATTACAGTGTATGCCAAAGAAGGATTACTCCTTTGTAAGCTGTAAATCAAATCAATGATCCCCCTAACAACAGGGCATTCGTTTACGTATTGTTACTGTTTATAATAATATTTTTCATTTGAAGGAGAAAACAGTATTCAACATTCAAAAACCCAAACCAACTGAACATAACGTATACCGGTTCCAACATAATGCTCTTTTACTTGTAAGCAAACATACAGCTCACCTTTTAAACTCTTCTGTATACTGTTTTTCCCCTTCAGGAGCTTGGACCATTTTATCGCTCTTCTAGTGAGTACCACTAGGTATCTGGAAAAGAAAGCTTCGTAGGATGCGTAATCAAAGTCATCCGGCCTTTCAAATCCATATGGATCAACCCTATAAAACAAAAAAAAAGAATTCTTGTACAACTGCTTCTACATACCTTCAAGTGAGGAAAAAAAAAAAAAGTCAATTATACTTTAAATAACTTCCAGATGCTATTTCTAAATGCAGCTCAAAACTCTCTCCTCCCAACAAACACTTTACGCAGACTGTTACACTCTGCATAGCATATCAAAGCTGCTTAAGTAAATGAATTTAAATATGCACCGTTCAGTCAGTTTTACAGATTTCACTCGTTTTAGAAGTAAAGAATTTTTAGAGCAAAGGATCTGGTGTGTGCAAAATTGACCCAAATTACCACTGCACAGAAGTCCAGGGTGCATTTTTCTCTATAACACTGATAAACAATTAAAAAGAGAGAACTGACATTGTAAAAGCATAGCACAAAAGCTCAAATATGGACCAAACTCACTTTTCCACGCAGTTCTGCACAGAAAAACGACAACAAAAAGAGGTAGTACCATGGTACAAAGATTATTTTTTAAAGGGGTTGTTTCTGAAATACGGTCAGAAGCTGGAAATTCGGGAAAAAAAGTCATTGTGGCCAGCTACCTTCTGCATATGTAGGATCAGAAATGCTTATCTTAACATCTTCACCAGTTTTTCAGTAGGAGGTCATGTTATCTCGGGCAACGTGGAGCTGGTGGAATCACAGAATCATTAGGGTTGGAAGAGCCCTCCGAGATCACCTGGTCCAACCATCCCCCTGCCACCAATGTCACCCACTAAACCACGTCCCTGAGCACCACGTCCAACCTCTCCTTGAACACCCCCAGGGACAGAGTTTCAGAACCGCCAGCCCGACTCCATTTCGTCTCGATGCACCCAGCCACTTTTGGAAACCAGATTTGGGGCAGCTCCCCTGACCGCTTTACACCTGCTGCCGATCCAGGGATCAAACAGGCAGAAAGGTTGGCAAGAGCCCCACGGGGAAGGCTCGCATCACGCCTTCCCTTCATTCAGAGGCAGAATTTGCCCCCGGACAGGCAGTGGCACAGCCTTAGGTAAACTCAGGCTGAGGGGATCTTCCTGGAGGCGAGGCACGGGGCAGAAAGGGAAGATTTATTTACGAGGCAGGCAGGGGAAGAGGCCGCAGGACGGTGCCGGCGCCTCGCCCAGCGCACACCTGCGCCGCCGCCGGGGGTGGCCAGGTCCAAAAATTTAAAAAAATAGGAAAAAATAAGGAAAAAAAAAAAACACAAAGCACACCACCAAAAGTGACCGTACTGCCACTGCACACGGGCAGGCGGGGAAGTTGTAAAAGCGGCGTTCCCGAGGGCTGCCCCCCGGGGAGCCGGCAGCAGGGGGCTCACCGGCCCGGGCCAGCCCGGGGGGAGCGGGCAGCCGGCCCCGGCGCCCACCGCCGAGCCGAACCGGCCGCGGTCCCTCCAGCCCTACCTGTACGCCCAGTCCCGGCCGTCCTCTCGCCCGGCCATCGGCCGTCCGCGCTCGGCCCCCTCCGGCCGGGAGCCGCCGGCGGGCTCTCCTCAGGCCGAGCAGCTCCGCCTCGGCCGCCCCATTCGGAGCTCCGGCTGCCCGGCCCGGCTCCGCCGGCTGAGGGGCGGGGGCGGCCGCCCGGACCCGCCTCCCTCCCGTGCCGGGGGCCGGGCTCTGCCCCGGCCGCCCCCATGCCAGGACGGGGGCTGCCGGGGGTCCCCGGCTCCGTGGAGACCCCCAGAGGGCGAGCGGGGCGCTGCCTGGGCAGCCCCTGTCCTGCGGAGGCCGGAGGGTCCGCCGCGGCCAGCCGCCATTTCGGGGTCCCGCGGCGGCGCCCGGTGGCTGGTTGTGGGGGAAGGTCCCTGCATGCGCCCCCCTTCCTTTGGAGTATGTGCGCTTAAGTGTCTGCAGGCATTAGTGCTTCTAATCAGGACTCGGTGCTGGAGTAGATATACCTCATTAAAAGTCAGTCTTCTTGTCTTCGGTGCACTTTATCCCACTGCAACAAACAGATGTTGATCTGGTGCTGTTTGGATGGGTGTATTTCACATTTCTGCGACTTCTTGAGAAATTGTCAAAGATCTCAGTGCAAGGGAAATGTTTCAGAGGCGGTTGTGTTAGATTTCGAATTCACTTGGTTGGTTTGAGCTATTTTTTCCCCAACTCCTCAGGCTCTGATACAGCCTTCCATTTAACTTTATTTCCCCAAATAACTCATTGGAAGTACAGTCAGTGCTTTGTTACATTGAAATACGATTAACTTTAGCTTCTGCTCACTTAGTTTCCACCTCAAACTAACAATCTACGGGGGCAGATTGTCGAAGACGTGCGGAGTAATAATACCACAAATATTAATACCCAGAAAGGCTTCCCTATTTCCTGAACCCGCCTCTAACATTAGCATACTGCTCCTCGCCTTCTGAGGCATGGAACAAACCCCAAAACTCACACAGACTCTGCACTGTCTGGCTGCTGGCAGCATAACTCGTACCGCGCTGCAGAACAGACGGGAGAGAGGGAAATTATATTCCTGCTTGTCCTTTTTTAATCAAGTTCTGACTTTGCACCAAGCAAGCACTTGGAAAATTACAGCTCCTGCCAGAGAAACATTATCTAGTCCAGCCAGCAAGTCATAGTTGCTGAAGACAACAGATGGGATTTCGGGAGGGAGATCAACAGTTGTTCCTTCCCAGCACACTCCTCAAGAAAGCTACCTCCTCTGTGTGGGATCAAAGGCAGTCACCCACACAGCAACGTGGATGCAGTTGGGCTCCGACAACAGGGAAAAAAAACACAGAGCCTTGTACTCGTGTCATCTGCCGTCACAGGCGTGTAAAAGTTCCCCCTTGTTCAGCAAAACGCAATACTTTTCGTGAAATCCGATGGAAAATTCTGGGCAAAAGCAGGAGCGCGACCTTTCTGGCAGGGGGATGGTCCCCGGAAAATGGCTGTGCGGCGTCACGAGCACGCCGGAGTACTGGCAGGGCTGGAACCCGATTACAGAGCAGCGAAGGCAGAGCCGCCGGCGCCTCTGCCAAGCCCGCGCGCTGACACCCTGCCAGCGTTGCCTTGGCTGAGGGTGGGCAGGGGTGTGCTCCGCAGACTGCTCTGCCCAGACACTCGGCCACAGCTGCTCAGAAAACGCTTGGAGGAGCTGGGACTAGAAGGAGGAAACGCTGTCCCACCGAAGGGAAAAGGGACCCTCGCCTTCCTCCCCCAAATCCCAAAGCCGCAGCACTCAGTTGTAGTTCATCTGAAAAGGGCTGGCTGTGTTGCGCATGTTCCTTCTAAAGTGGTTCCGTCAAAAATTCCCCATGAACAACAGGTTACGTCTCCGATTAATTACGGGCACACCTGCAGCACATCAAGGACAGCCTTTGTGTATGCCACGGTGCATTTTTACCGTCAGCAAGCCTTAAATGTTTTAGACAGTTACTGTTGCTTTGATGCAAGTCTAACAGCTTTGTGGTGCGCTCTGATGTATGCTGGTTTCACAAAAAGGCTCCCATTAAACTTCAGGTAGCTCCTATTAAGAATCTTTCATCTCAGTATCATGGCTGATAATGTGAACTAGTCTCCTGTCTGGCAAGAGAATACCTTGGTTGTCCTTCACAGGGTGTCAATGCTGCTCTCTTCTGGGCAGATCATATCGCGTCTTTTTTTAAAGGCATACAAAGAAAGAAATGCATAAAATCTCAAATCTGAAAACTTCATGTGCTTCGTTTTTGCTCAGCGGGAAAGGATACCAGTGACTTTTGATCCCTACTTTAAGGGAGCTGCTGACAGGGGCAGTGACAGTGCAGGAGGGGAGTTTTGGGACATTCAGCCCAGAGAAGCACCTTCCTGACTAGTGCCTGGCACATGGGGAATGAACCTGATGTGCCTCCCCCTGCCCCCTTGCATCCAGACCCTTATCCCTGAAATTTTTACATTATGGAAAATGCGTTTGGTAGAAATTCTCATCTCGCTGCTCGCCAGAGTAAGCCCTTAAAATAGGGACTTCCCTTTAAGGCTAGGCATTTAGCTCTGCTCACTGCAGGGCAGATAAACACAGCCGAGTAGTATTTCACGCGCTGCGGCATTCACAGCTTCACTCGCCTGTATTGCCCTTGCCCCGTATTTTAGCGAGGAACACTTCCATATTTGTGTTTGTAGAGCAGTTGTTATTAAATAGCAACACCAGCAAAATTTTCAGCCTTATCAGGAATAGTCGTAGGTAGCGTTATGCTACCCAGTCCCAGGGGCTCAAACAGCCACAGCGGTGCAGGACCAGACCTGGGAAATGGACCACATGTGCTTGGCATATCGGCAGCACTGAAACACAGTCCTGCTTCTCACATGCTACTGCCAAACCCCTTGCTGCTTTTAGGCCAGAACTGGGGGGGTCATCAACAGAAAGCCTTCAGTAACATTTGTGGAAGGAAATCCTGGAAGGAGCCACAAGGATTCTTTATCTGTCAGAGAATGGAAGAAATATCCTTATTATTTTCTGTATCATAAATGTGTCGTTTTTCTGTCCCAAGGCTCTTCTCACTGGCTGCATGAGGTCAATGATAACAAACTGTCGGGGGGAAGCAGTGTGCAATGGGACCGAGGCCATGGTGCACCTACTGTTTTTGACAGCACTGGTGAGTCTGTTTATTGAGAAGCACCTGTGAGAAACACCATTCCCAGCAAGGCCAGCAGGTCTGCTTTTCCAAATCCAGGCGAGAAGTTTAAAAAAACCCTAGCTATTCACAAAACAGTTAAAAACCCCTGTTCAGAAATAGCACATGCGGAAGCATTGGAGGGGACATGTGAGGTTTGCCAATGCTTTGAGAGGAGATGCAAGCTCCTCTTGAGATTCACGCAGTTCAGCACAGTATTATCATAAAATACTTCAAACTTAGGGGGAGTTTGGGCCTGTAGCAAATGCTGTCAGGTATGTTCACATTAAACACATTTTACAGATCTATTTGGAAGGAGCTATTTTGAGCTGTCTGCTCCTTCAGCTGCTCCTGAGAGGGGTCTTGGAGAAAGAAGTTTTGCAAGTGTCAGTTACAGCTGGATCGTGGCTGGGATCAGGAAGGTTGCTGCTATGTATTCCAGTCTGTAAGAAACAAAACTAGAGGTTTTCTCCTGAAGACATGAGTGAGACCTGCTATGCAGGGGCTATGCAAGGTAGGGCCTCTTCAGCTGGCAGGGTGGAGGGAGTGGGGAGTGGGATAGGAAGGTGATCCAGCCTGGAGGGACCCTTGGGGAGGGTCTCGTCCCTTGGAAAGAGTGCTGAGGGGAGATCATGAGTTCACCTTGAGCAGAGCAGGGAAACCCCATGTGGTAAAGAGTATTTAAAAGAGTATTAATTAAGAGTATTAAAAGAGTAGTGATTCCTGCATAGCAAGTGGTTAGGAAGTCGTGTCTGAGTATTAAAGCAGAGTTTGAAGTATTTTATAATGATACTGTGCTGAACTACATGAATCTCTTTAGCATCTAAAGAGTGATGACCGAAATGGCTTATGTCAATTCATTGTGAGATGCTGTGAACTCAGGTAACAGAACAGATCTGTCCAGACTGTTTAAGGAAGTAACAAGATAAATAGGTAAAATTACCAAGCAGCTATGAAGAATAACACACATCTCAGAGAACAGGCTTTTTACAATACTTAAGTATCTGGAAACAGGTACTTGGAATAAAAATATATTTCTGAAATGAAAATTTAAATTGCTGCTACTCAGAGAATGTATTGCTCATACAAGTTTGTGGCCATTAATGCTGGATTCTCTAATACCAACGCTGGCAGAACAAAAAAGAGTAATGCAATCTGCACGCACCAAAGAGTGCAATAGCTCTTGGCAAAGCATCCAGACAATGTTGCTACTCCTTTGCCATGAGCAAATACACACACAGGCACAAAAAGATAATTCTTACTGGTAACTGGATGTTCCAGTATCCTAAGTAAGCGATGAAACTTACAGCATACATTTCCCTTGTCTGTGTGGCTTGTCTTGTAGACCTTCATCTTTGTGTCTGTATTTAGTAAACCACTCCATGCAAGCATACCCTGTCTTGCTGGAGCTCTACTCTGCATTCATTTAGCTTGAGCTACTTTCATATGACGGGAAAAAACTGCTATTCCCTGCTCAGGGAAAACAGTTTAGATTAAGCAAATTTGGCAATATAGAAACATCCACTAAGAAGTGAAGAGATATATATATATATATATGTATATATATTAATCACTGGAGGAGTATCTTCTCGCCTAGGCACAACGTGCTGCAGGACTAGACAGCTCGTCCATCTGGCCAGGTTAAGGAATGCCACCATCACATCCTGACGCCTTTGGTTCGTGTTACCACCACCTACCTACCGGGTTTAGTCAACCTCCAGCCTACGTACGGACTGAGTCTCTGGACGGGTAATGAAATGCTGAACTTGCTCCATATTTTTGTCCCAGCAAATTGCGTCATGCTTACATAACTACTCTGTGGGCCTGATTAAACCTGCTCATGTGAATTGTTCCAGCAGCAATCGCTGAACTTTAGAACAGGCTGTATAGCAAGGACAGAAACATATAAATAATAATAATAATAATAATTTCCTCTCTTCCCTGAAGGCTTCACAGCTTCACACTGATGCAGGTTGCTAGCTGGCAGGACAAGCTACAAACCCACGTGCAGTCTTGAACACGCCAGTGTTTTGATTACTCTCAGTATGACTGTGGCCCCAGGAGTCAAAGCATACTGATATGAGCAGCTATAAAAAGGAGCTCTGAAGCTTGCTGCCTACCACCACAGCTGCCTGGAGAATCAACATTACCCGTGGAAAACTCTGCAGAGGGGTTTTTGCACTCAGCTGCCATCCTCCAGCTGAGTCAGACGAGAAGGCTCAAGGCTGTAAGTGACAGTGCTGGGAACAGCAGGGAAGAAAAATGATGTGGCAGTGCCCTCGATGTGAAAAACACTGCAAAAGTAGATGTCAGAGGTGATATGAAAACAATACTTGAACATTAGGAAGCGTTCCTAAGACAGAGACAGGAACGTCCTTGCGAAAAGTGAGCAACTCTCACAGAGCAGTGACCCTATGGAGTGGAATTGAATGAAACAAATGAGAAGTTCCTACTGGCTAATTGCTTGATGAATCTTAGGTCAGGCTGCAACTTCAGAAAATGTGTTTGTGATTCGAACTGACAAAGTATTTTCTAAATGGCTTTGGTTTTTTTTTTTTTTTCCTTATCTACTTGAATGGTCATAGGCAGTGTGCTGAAAGCAATTTAAATTCATGCTGGTGTTGTTTAATTTCCTGTGGCTGTGTGAGTGCCGTGCTTCTAACTGAACCTTGAAATTCCTCAGGGAACAGTAACTCCCTCTTCCTTCTCCCCACCCTCCACCCCTTTTTGTCCCCATCCCTATTGAGCTTGTGAAGATACCTAGCTGACTAGGGATGGGCTTTCGGGCTTATATCTGAATGTCCTCTCACTGCATACCATAATTTTACATTCCTACCTGGCTCTGACAAGTGAAAGCAAGCCTTCTGCTGGCCTTCTGCTGCGCTGGGACTTGTGCAAGGACTCTCGTTACAATTGTCTCAAGCACTATCCTGTTCCACCATCAGCAGGCAGAGTTATCATTACAGGCATTTAAATACAATCATTTCTTGTAAATGCATAGTGTAAGCTGTGAAGGACATTGTCTATTTTATTTAATTATCTCTTTGCTGTTAAGGGTTTCTCAAAAATCATTAGGATCATTAAAAAAAATCATTATCAACAATCATCAAAAATCATTAGGGGAAAAAAAAAAAAGAAAATGTTGACATAATTTGGTGTAAAAAGGAAAAGGATTAGGAAAAGGATTATAGCTGCCCATGCAATGGGAGATATCCATTCCTTACATGGAATAAGGCAGGAGTTTTCTGGGAACACAGATAGTCCTAAGTTTCTGTAATTAAATACCATTTCAAAATGCAAATGTGCCAGGACACTGAGTCTAGGTCGGATCAGCAAATTCCCTGTCTGTAACTTCCCAAATTTGGAGTGCTGAACTCCATGCTGTGCTCCCAAGGACACTGCTGTCCACTGTAGCCTTCTGCACGCGTATTCCCCATGCGCTTTTCAGACTCATGGGCTCAAAGAAAACTTAGAAGTTTTGTGAAAAAACAAGCTTGGGTTTGACAGCAGGAGTGGCTGAAGGTCCTTTCGACTGCAGGGTACAGCAATAACCGTCTGTGCAGATAAGCCTCAGTATTTGCATGTAATCAAGGTATCGGCTGAAATAGCTCATGTTATTTTTAAATTCCTTTGGAAGGTAAGAAACTTTGATTGCAACAGCCAAGATCAAATAATGACTTCTCTCTGGCATACTTTGCAGGTCACAGATTAAATCAAATGGCTAATACTGGGGGAAATACTCAATTCTCACTTGGTGTTAATTTGCAGATAAATGTCCCCTCAAGTTAACAGGAATAATTTCACTGATACATTGTCAACATTCAAATGATTTAATTTAAATTTCATTTTCATATTTTGAATATTTCTGATACTGGTCTTTCCCATCACAAAGCAATCAAACTGAGAAGGGATGCGTAGCATTGAAAACTATCAGCAACTTTTTGGTATTTCCATGGTTTGCTGCGTAAGTAGTTATGAAAATGATACATTTTCATCCAGATGTTTGATTTTTTTCTCCATTGAAAGTCTAGCTCAATGTCCACAATACAAAGGATGTTTCTTCAACTGAGAAATTTTATTTTAGCTACGTGTGAACTTAGGAAAAGTATGCAACTTATTTTGCTGTTATTATCCAGTAAGCCATAACAATCGTTGTGTGGACAATGCTGCACATTTCTACTGTGTCTGCAACAAGCATCTTGTTTTGCTGTATTTTCATATTTCTCAGCAACATTTTTTCAATAATTTTATTCTCAGAAACTATGATAGCGTTATCTTTATAATCATTTCCTTCTACATGACATCTCATTACCAGCAGCCTCATGAGCAACTGAGAAACACCTGGACACAGTCAAGTGGGCCTTAGGATAGTTATCTTTCCTGATCTATGATTATTTTTTTATTTGCAAAAATGCAAGGATCTTCTTATTAGATGTTGATGGAAAATTGACCATCACTGTCATAGCTGTAATCCATATGCAGTTGTAAATCAACCCAGCAAAATATTTAAATAATACTTAGAGTCAATGTTAGACCATTATAATTTTGTCTGCTGTGGACCTCCCTAATAGGGGCTGGTAGACCCCTGATGCTCTGCCCCACTCAGTACTAGTTATCCAATAATATCTACGTGTAGTAAAACCATTTTACATGTCAAAGAATAAGTCTATAAGTAATTCCAGCTGCGATCCTCTTAGCTAATGCTGTTCTGGAAATATCCCTCATACAATAGCTTTTTGCATTTCAGTGGCAGCATAGATGTCCTGCACAAAATTTGCTGAGAAATGCAGACTTCTGAGTATCTAATGGCTTTTCATATGTGTGTAAATGAAGCAATTTTCAGCAAAGAAAGGTCGGATTCAACCCCACAGAAGTTACAGGGGTGGGGAGGAGGGGGCTGAGTATTCATCATACCTCTCTTGATTATTTTCAGCTTTTTGTTGCAGTTTGACCCAGTCCCAGGGGTTCAAACAGCCACAGCAGTGCATGACCAGTAGGTGTGCAAGCCTCTCAAGGAAAGATGTCTGTCCTCCAGCACGAAAAACTCTCTTTCGGGCCTTCACCTAAGCTCAGAAGGTGATTTCTCTCTCTGGCTCCAGTGCCCAGCTCTGAAGACCACCAATCATTGCTGCAGCAGCTCGGAGCCCCCCAGGCTATATGCTAAAGCAAACCAGCTCCTAAATGTGAAGGTACAGACACAATTTTACTTTGTATTTGAGTACTGAGGGAAAGAAGAACATAGGAGCTGCAAGTAGAGACAAAGCAAGTTCAGTCTGCCAACCAGTAGAGAAGTGGCTGGTGCATTGGCTATTGCTCTGCAGAACACTGCAGAGTTGGGTTTTTGTTTGTTTCTTTCGTTCATTTATTATTACTATTTTTTTCCTGCACATCACAGGACCAAATGTAGCTAACAGCAAGTTTGCAGGTCACACACCTATACGCAAGCTGAGAATTGAGCTGTCAGATACCAGGAAGATGAACAACATCCTGAGAACTGCCTCAGACCAACTGAATGCTTCAGAAAAGAAAAAAAAAAAAAAGAGTTTCCACAAAGAAGGTGGTTGGGAGTCTTCTTCTAAGGAGAATTCAGCCTCTCAAAGTGCACCATCAGTATTCCTCAGGGTGCCTGGGGCTTCCTCTGTATGGAAAAACACCGGTAGCTCTTCAGGTTGCAGTGGCTGCCTTTTAGAGTACCGATGTGTGGTTACTGCAAGTGGCGATTATTATTCACAGGGAATTTTCTATTATGAAACGAATACCAGATTAGCAAGGTGTTGTATCTCCCACAGCAGTGACAGCGTGTCTCTGGCTGTACCATCCATATTCCCACCGGCGAAATCTGTCACTGATCCTTGCAGTCAAGCTTTTGTGGTGATAATAAACAACACTTACAAATCTCACAGCTGCTGTAAAGAGTCCTCATCAAGAGGACACTTGTAACGAGGCAAGAGACGGCCCTGATGTGCCGTTTTCTAGGAAGAAATAACAATTAGGTAACACTTACATAAGCAGCAATGGCTGTTTTTAGCTTTCCAATGGTCTATTTTTCCTTTCGAGCACCCTTCAGCATCTTTTGTAAGTACTTCTTCCCGTGTGTAATTGGCTTTGGCGACTTGTGCTTTGCTGACTCGCAGAGCTACCTTTGGATGCTCTGGTCCAGAGTGCATCCAGCATTTCTTGCTGGATGCCTTTGAAAACCAGGAGTAACATCAAATAACGTTTGAGAAATTTGCAGCAGATGATTGCAAAGAGCAAAACTGCGAGTGCTGAAATGTTGTTAAGATGCATGTCTTGCTGTTTATATTTGTGCACTTACCTTTAATTAAACTAAAAGCCTGTGTTGGCCAAAGGCGTCTGGGGTCCCCTCCCTGAACACGCACACTTCGAGGCAGTAATTGAGCTAATGGCCTGTACTATTAAAGACAGGCAAAAATAGTTTAGAAGCAGAGAGGCAAAGTCCCTCTGTGATGAGCGTGAGAACTGACGAGGCAGGACACCACAGGAAACAATCATATGGGGGTTTTGCGTCTCTGAGGGGGATTGCTGGGTTGCCACCCTCCACCCAGGCCTCTCACCACATCGTGTAAGTGACAGCAGACTCTGGGTTTATTTCTGTGAGCAGTAAGCTTGGGCGGCAGTCGAATGATGGTGACAGGGCTCTAAGCCCCTGGTGCTCCTGTGCTCTGAGAACCCCATAAGAGCATCTTCAACCTCAGCTGAGCCAGGAAGCCTTGTGCATCTTAGGAAGGTTGGAGGTAATGGCACAGAGAGTGTTGCAGCAATGCAGCTGGGTTTGGTCAGGCAAAAATTTTTTTGTTTGTTTTTCAGCCAAAAATCCTGTGCATGCAAAAGAATTTCCCAGAGGTATTGCCTCTGCTCTCCTTAGCTCTTCCCCCCTACTCCCCACAGGACTCACAGACCACTGTGGGGTCAAAGAAAAGTTTTGAACACCTAGAAATGAAGCAGAGCCTGTGGGTAGTGGGAAGGATGAGGATGCTCTTTGCAAAGAACCTTCTGAGCAGAAATCAAGAATTTTTTTCTCTGTATTATTGCTCTGCACTTGTGCAATTCTCCTTTCCCGGTGCTGTAGGAAAACCCAGCCCATCCACAACGGGGTTGGTACCACACTGGAGAACAGGAGGGATGGAAAAAAAACCTTCCCCTCCCCTCCCCAGAATGTTATACTCACGTGGGCATCGAATTGTCACCACATTTGAGGTTTGCAGCCAGAATGCAGTATGTGTGCTTATTTGGGTAGCTGATCAAAATAGCATATTGAAAACGTTTTTTGAATGTCTGCAAGTGTTTTTTGTTTCCTTTTTTTTTCTTTTTGATCAAATAAAAGTGAAGCTTCAATATGGAAAGACTACTGTATTAATGAAAGTTTTGTTTGTGTTAGGGGTTCTCCCAGGAATTAATGAGCAGCTGCATGTTGGAAAGACATCCCTACACATGTGGCTCTTGGGAGGGCTCAGAAATCGTTTTTGAAAAATAAATGGAAAAATTGACCCATGGAGCAAGTTCTCTATGCTTCTTGGAAATATATGATTCACATTCCAGCCTCATTTTGTAGCCCTTGGACAGGACAGAAATACAAGGGGAAAAGGTGGGAAAGTAGAAAGGGCAAGAGGGAAGCCAGCAATGGGAAATGCATGCATCACAGGATGAGCGTAGGGTAAGTGGAGTTTCCATTTGGGCAGTCAGGGGAAAACATGTCTTTCTGTGTGTATTAAAAACATGCTTTCCAACTTCATATTTTTACTAGGTGTTTGGCGAAGGAGTCCGGATGAGATTACAATACAGATGTGCGTTATGAAAACCAGATATAGAAAACATGACTTCCTAAAAGTATGTGATGATTCAGTGGGGGCCAGGCTCAACATTTTTGACCTCCTGGGGGAATTTCATTCATGATGGCCCAGAGACCAATAACACTGCAAGTCACTCCTCAAATCTTAGTCATGGACCGAGCGGTGTGAGCTTTGAGGTCAGTCAGTCAACACGGGTACCTCTTCGTGTTGGTGTATTAATAAAGGCCATAGGGGGAACGAGAAAATGGATGACAGCATGATCATTGCATACCCTTACTTCACTATCCTATCCTATCCTATCCTATCCTATCCTATCCTATCCTATCCTATCCTATCCTATCCTATCCTATCCTATCCTATCCTATCCTATCCTATCCTATCCTATCCTATCCTATCCTATCCTAATCCATGCCCAGCAAGCAGTTGCTCATGCACACAAAATTAAGCATTATGGGACGGGCACTAGGGAGGCTGAGGAGTTAAATCTTCATTACCGTCTTCACACGGTATTTGTATGTCAGATTCCCTTAAGGATGCCAGGCTTTTCCTCACCTTGTCAGCGAGCAGCCAGTCTCCAAATGGAAAACTCGCCATCTGCAGGCCAACGAGACCACTCGCAAGGACCTGTGAACAAGGCCCGACAAGCTCAGGGGGATTTCCTCTTAGGATTTCCTCTTCTTTTCTGCTCCGGCTGGCAAAATGATACTGCCCTTTGGGCGTTATCCCAAGGAAGTTTGGAGGGTCTGCCTCTGGAGCTTCATCTGACCTCATAAAAATGCAAGAACAGAGTTGATGATCTTCTACAGAAGGTTTCGCCTACTCTTGCTCACAGTCTCCCCATGGGTGGTCGGTGTCTCAGCTGTAGGGTTCCTGCCCCTCGGGCTTCCCAGCACAGGCCCTAGCACCCTCTCCCTGCTACTAGAAATCAGCAGTGGTTTCCCCACAAAACATATTTTTGGTGAGAACATACTGTTTCTTAACCATTTTATTTTTTTCCATGGAAACATGTTTTATTTTGGAAAGATATCAAAACACAGTGTTTTGGGAAGCCTGAGCTTTCTTTGTCAGGCTGGAGGAACGTTGCTAGAATGCGTTTTTCTATTTGAAATAAATTTCAAAGAGAAAAGTTGCTGTATTTCTGTGCCTGCCTTACTGTAGTGACCAGGATCACTAGTAAAAGGTCAAGGCCAGAATAAAATGTTTCATTTTTATAAACTTTATCCTTTTACCCCTTAAAAACAAGAGGCCGGCGAGGCAGTCTTGGTTTCACCCCATTTTGAATAGAAGCTATCCCACAGCCAGTGAAAGGAAAACATGTAAATACTGCCGAGGAAAGAGAGGATCTGCAGGCCTGCCTTCACCACCCTTGTAAACCGTGTCCTGAATGCCGTCACGCAGCACGCTAATGAGAAACAGCCGAGCCTTAGCATGCCTCCTGCCCATAACTCACCGCACATTTGGCTCGGCCGGGCCTAGTGACTGTGAGCGGGGCCCAGCCCTGTTTATGGCTTCTTCTGGCTCTTATCAGAGGTTTGGTGGTGGCCTTGTCCCACCCGTAGCTTCGGCCGTGGGGTGACACCGAGAGCAGCCACCAGGCACGGTGCAGCCCAGAGAGATGCCAAAGCTTTGGGTGGTTGCTCCTGGTTGACTTAATTCGCTCTTACAATCCTTCATCGGTCACAGGGCATGCAAAGAAGGATGTTAACAACATTCGTAGTGATCTCACTGCCTTCAGAAGTGAAGCCGAAGCTGTTTTTCAGCCCTGAGGAAGTGGAAGCATGTCTTGTTGTAGTTTGGGCTGTGGGATTTGACAACAGCTATTCTATTCTATTTTTTTTTTTTTTTTGCATTAAACTTGGATTTCTAAAGGAGAAGGCATAAAGAAAGACCCAGGGAGGTTGTGGAGTCTCCTTCTCTGGAGATATTCAAGGCCCGTCTGGACGCCTACCTGGGCAGCCTGCTCTAGGGAACCTGCTTTGGCAGGGGGGTTGGACCTGATGATCTCTTGAGATCCCTTCCGACCCCTACAATTCTGTGAAGACTGGATTTCATGTTTCTGTTTGCCTAGAGCTGGACACCGGTGTTTTGCATTAGAAAGCAGTGGTCACTTATTTTTAAAAGATATTTAAAAAATCAGTGAGCCGGTCTGCTGCTTCTAGATGAATCCCGAGGCACATCCACATACTCACACATATTGCAGGCTGCCGTGACCCGAAGAACTTATGCCTCAAGTACGCAAAGACAGGTGCAGGAGAGGATGTAGCGCGTCCTGCTCTCTTCAAAGCCACGGCATTTGCACAAGTGATGCTCTGCGCTTTATAGCTGCTCGCAGCTGCCCCACAAAGCTCAGCCTGCGCCAGCTCTCTCGGGCGAAAGGAGAGCGGTTTGCATACCAATGAGGTACGCACAGGCTCCCTCCTTGATAATGACAGAACGCCAACGAGCTCGTTAGTTGGCACGATTTTATTGTCTTCATCTTCCTGACACACGAGACTCGGTGGTACAAATAAGTAACCCACATACAAAGGGAAACAGTTGTATTAAGAAATCTGCATGGCATGACAACAGTACAAGCTTTCTTGTTATGTGATGGGTGTCATTTGAGTGAGTTAATAAAGATGTCTTTGGGGGATTTCTGGTCTTCTGCGATAATTTCCTTCAGTCTGAAGGTACTTAGAGCTGAGATACATTTGCTGGGACCCCGTTTGGATGCTTGGATCAGCGCTGCCCTGCACTGTTCCCATTCTTTAGGGGAATGAAAGATCTCAGTAACCGGGGCTAGCAATCCAGAGCTGTGTTCAGACAGCCCAGCATTTGTACAAGTCCCAAGGGACACAATTGTTTAACACTGGTGATGTAGCTCAACTAGACATGGCTGTTCCTTGGTAAGGATGCACTGGCTCTGCAGCATCCAAGAGTTTTATTTCTCTGAAACTTTTCAGAAGCCCTGGGGAGCACAGCGATGGGAAGCATCTCAGCCATATAAGAACTTTGTCAGTGCCCTGCAAGGGCCAGAGGGACAGGCGCTGCATCTGCTGTGGGGCAGGCCAGACAGTTGTGCGCTCTGTGGGTTGTGGTCACCGTTTCTCTCAGTCAAAGCAACCTGTGCTGGCTGCATTCACTGGTTCCTGCACACCGAGCCTTTTGTTCACAGCCTTTTTTTGGTAGGTACAGGGCAAGTAGGTGCCTGTGAAGCTCCCCTATATTTCAGAAAACTAGCTCAAGTTTTCAGAAGGGGCTTTGGCTGCCTAACATGAGACACAGTATGGAAGAAGCGTGATTTTAAGAGAGCAAGTGCTGAGCACTTCCCAAAAAATCAGATCCTTCGGTAAGGTGTCCCGTGTTGGACATCTGAAGTCACTTGCCACTGTTGAAAATATAGTCCCTAACAGCTAACTGGGGGTTTTTCTGAGAATAACCAGTTTGGTGCACTATAGATTATTATGGCTTTTTCTTCTCAGCAGTGTGCTTTTGCTACTGTTCTGCACACACCCCGGAAAGCCTGCTGTAGTGCTGGCTTGCCAAGTGAGAATCACACCACGCCACCAAGTTGTTCTTGCACCTGCAGCTGTGCACAATACAAGCAATGAACAGGGACAAATCAAGCACAGTGACAGGAGACATGAAACGATTTCCAAAACTGCCTCAGGTCCTTCAGGTTGTAAGAGGTTAAATACAGGCCTGCCAACTCTTTTGCTATTTGGTATTAAAAAAAAAAAAAAAAAGTCATTTGGTAGGCAGGAAAGCAGATTCCCATAAATATTTTTTTCTTTCCATATTGAAAGTTCTCATCAAAAACTGAAAAATGCTTCATTTTATAAAAAGAGATGCTTGTGGAAATGAAAAACAGAAATAAAACTTAGCGGACGTTACACATTTTGGAAAACGCATAGGGAGCGAAGTAGTTAAAATTGGTTCTGCTAAGAGCTGATTATACTTCTGTGCTCATTTCTAAGGTAACAGAAATCTCCTTTAGCAAAATGTTAAGTGGAAATGCTATGAGGATTCACAGTTATTATTTGTGAGGTTTCTCACAAAGAAGAGAGCTCCTTTTGGATGGTGTGCAGTCCTTACCAGAATGGGAGTAAGAGAAGAACTTGTTCTCTACATTTCCCTGCTATTTCCACCAGAGTGATTTTTTACTCCGTGTTCACCGGTGCTTGCTCGTGACCTGCTGTACAAATCCAACCATTAGGTGGAGCTTTTCTACAGCTGAGAGATGCGATCTGTGGCAGCTCTGCCTGGGAGGGATGCTGCACCGCAGGACTGAGTAATGCCCGTGTGTTGTTATCTGCTGGCTGCAGATGGGCACGAGAAAAGCTAAAATGGGGGGTGTGCTGTATTTTAATATGAAATCTTTGATTATTTTATTATTTTTTTTAAATTTCTTTTAGTATTTCTATTGCTGTCCTTTCAGTTGAAAAAGACGAGAGATGGCGGGAAAGTGAGATGCATCTAGAAGGCAGTTGACGTGGTGCTGCTGAAGTGAGGTACATCCAGAGTGCAGTTGACCCGGTGCTGTTTTTGGGGACCAAAGACAGAGTTGCTTGTCATTCAGTCAGAAATGCAGGCGTGGGACTGCTGGAGATGGCCACGCATTCAGCAACAGGAAGGGGACAGACTGTCCACTTCAGTGTGAAGTTTCTTTGGATAGCCAGACTTGGCTATCCACATTGCCCAAACCAATCCTTCTGTGATCTCCATATTACTAAGCCCATCCGAGAGGTTTCTTGCTGATTTGAAGAGTTTGGGAAGCTTTTCACTGTGGTCTAATTGGATGGGACATAATCATCTGAAACACTTTACTAATGGCTGCTGCTGGGAGCCTGCCTGGTTCCTCTGCCTGCCCCACTGCTAACCACGAACCCTCCCCTTGGAGGAACACTGACAGGCATGGGACATCAACCACCTCACTAGGAAGCCTGTACTAGGGTTTGACCACCCTCACGGTAGAGAATTTTCCCTAATGCTCAGTCTGAACCTCCCCTGACACAGCTTTGAGCCATTCCCACACGTCCTGACATCGGTGCCCAGGGAGCAGAGACTGGCACCTTCCTCTGTGCTTCCCCTCCTCAGGACTTGCAGAGAGCAACGGGGTCACGCCTCAGCCTCCTCTTCCCCAGACTGGACAGCCCGGGTGTCCTCAGCCTCTCCTCATGGGAGACTTGTTTGATTGACTGCATCTATAGTGAAACCAGGGCTTTAAGGAATTGTAACTAAAACTGACAAAAATAGTAATAATAGTAATATCTTGCTACATTTAGTGAGGACTATGGACCTGGTGCCTTTAGAGACTTCAAGAGATGCTGGCTGCCACTGTACTTTAGTGAAGCAGAAGGCTGTCTCATGGCATAGGAGCAGGACTGTTCAGCATTACACCCGTCACACAAAATTGCAAAAGCAAAGAGATGTGTCAGCAGAGGCAGCAACAATATCTGGTACTGGGTCAGACGCAGTGAAATGGCAGCCTGAGAGGGCTCCCTCGCTGCTTCTCCTGGGGTGAAGGGGGCTGGGAAAAGCTCTGAGGGACTGGAGCCAGGAATGGGAAATGAAATTTTTAATGTCTGTTGTGTATGTCTCCTGGGCAAGGATCTCACCAGGGTTGGTGCCTGGTGATTTGCACAGTTTGTGCCACAGATGACGTAGATGTACATCCTCCTCCCCATGCTCCTCTTCTTTCTTAAATATTCACTTCTGGAGTCTCTTTGCTTATCAGCAATGCCAAATTCCCCATCAGTGTGGTCAGGAGCGGCTTGTTTTGAGCTGCTAACTGCAAGACACTCCAAAGAGTTGCCTGTGCTCTTCTGATGATTGCCGCTGAGATTTGCACGGCCTCGCTCCCTCCTCTCTTGAGGAATTGCTTGTGCTAACTCCTGAAGCTCAGGGATGTGCATTACACCTAAGGATGCATTCAGTGCAAACCTCCATCATGCCTGAAGTGCACTTCAGGGAGGAACCCTCAGTTGGCTCGAATGGATGTTTTACCTCTTACCATCAGAGATGAAGGCAAGCTGTGATCTAAAAGTTAACCCTCAGGAGATGACTCTGCCCAAACAGAGGGTGTTGCACCTTATTCTCCTTGTGCTGTATCCATCAAGAAAACCAGGCATTGCAGGTGTGAAATGGAAGAGCCGAGGGCCCCCTGGTACCCACCGATTCACTCTCCTGGGGGGCACCTGCTGCACACGTGGGTAATTTTCTGCTAGACAGAATCCTTTAATTCGTCACAAGGCAGTGATCTTTCAGATGTGAATAAGAGGGGAAAAAAAAAGCCTTTAAGTTTCTTTTGAAAGATTAGAAAAAGAATAATAAAAGCGGCTTCTCCTATGCCAGCAAGATCTGCCTGCTTTTTTAAAATGCCAGCTAGCAGAGAATTTACTATTCAAGTCTGGTGCAGACGCTTTATGTTGTAAGGGCTTTTCTCCAATGGGAAATGAAATCATGGACAATAAAAAGTAAATTACAGCTTAGGTTTAGTACAAAGTGGCCTTTATGGTTGCCAGCCCATAAAAGCTGCAAGGGTGACATACACCTCCGTGCAGAAGGGCAGCGTTGTACAACCGATAAATTCCCTTCAGCGGGTTTTTTTTTTAGGACCAGTGCGGTATACAAATGCACTTCTCATTTTGTGAGCCTGCAGATGCCAGGAAGCCTAACTCGTGGCATGTTGTGGACAAGAAATCAAAGCCCAAGCCTCTTCAGCAGCCAGGGGATGCTGCTGCGTGCATGTCCCCTCTTCCTCCCAGCAGTGTCCCTGACCAGGCTGGCCCAGTTGTCACGTATATGACTCGTGTGCGTTATTCGGGCAAAGGGATTTGATCCCAGCGTGCTGCCAGCCCGCTCTCGTCCTCGCTCCTTGCTGGCCGCGGGTCGGGGCGGCCTGCCAGCCGGGCTGGAGCAGCAGCCAGGCCGCAGCCAGCAGGCCGCACGCTGCGGGAGCAGGACATCCGAAACGCTTGAGGGGAGCCAGGGCCACAGGGAGCAACCAACGCTTGCCCTCTCTCTTCCTGGGCAGCTCTGAAGCTTGGTGCCACTGAAAAGATTTTAATTGTTTTTTTTTGAGCAGCCCCACCTTTGCTGTCACGGAGCCAAGATCCGCATGGGGGTGGCTGTGGAAAAAATGAATCGACTCTTTAGGCCATGCCTTTAAATACCTGAACTCGTCATTACAGCACTGAGCTGAAGGGGTGCACAGGAGATTTTTGCTGTAACACCTCTCTGCCTGTCTGCTGTTCACCAGGGGCAGAGGAGCCTTTGGAGCAGCCCCGTCCTCATTTCTCCAAAACAAAGTTTGTCCCGGGCACGCTTTACGCAGAAGCCGCTGTTGTGGTACACACAGAAAGCCATGGCCCATTAGCAGTGTTCGGCAGTGCTGGCTGCCTCGTATTGCTCCTTTGCACATCAGGCTGTAAAATCAGCACTTCCTAAGACTTTTGGTGCTAGCTGCAGTGCCTGGCTGTGCCCGCATGCCCAAGGACCCAGGCTGAGACAGAAATCCCAAGAAGAGCTGAGCTCCCCCGGCAAGGTTTTCAGCCTCTTCTGCTGACATTATCCCCCAGAGAGGTTCTCAGAGCCTCTCAGCGTTGAGCTGCTCCGTACTCCTACACTTGTTGCACATTTGTCTGCGATAGTTAAGAATAACTTGAAATGGCGTATCCCTCCCAACAATAACGCATGCAGTATGTGGCCAAAGTACCAATAGCTTCACAGGAGGTTAAATCACTATTTTTCCAATATTAATAAGGCTGAAAATTTGCATTCACAGTAAGAGCTTTTGTAAAACCAATGTCCTTTGAGGATTTTTCTGCAGATAAATAAAGCGTTCCCTTCCTGCCCTCGCTACTTCTGCTAGCAGTGCCACTCAATGCAGCCGTAGACCAACAGTTCCCATTAACTGGTGAAAAGGCAGAGCCTGGAACGAGCGCTTTTTGACATAATTAAAGCTGACACTGCCTACCACCATTCCTGGAAAACGTGCTAGCAGAGTTTCATTAGAATAAGTAAATACAAATAGAGTTCACCCTGAACAGTCCTCTTTGTTACAAACAACACCCATTAGTTAGCAAGGGGAGTCTGGAGCAGGACTGAATTCACACTGATCTCAAAGCCCTTCTCATATTTAATTTATAAACTGATGATTAATTCAGTGATTAGCTAATACACTTGCAGTGATTAATTTAATTCATGTATTCAGGCTAATCTTAAGAAAAGAAAAGCCCAGCTTGGATAGATGCACATCAATGTCCTTGTGATTAAAAAATGATAATGTAATGCCCTGGAGAGTAAAGAAAAAAAGAAAGATTGAGTGACTCGGTGGCATGATCAGCTGTAAGTTCTTACTTAAGCTGTAGCAGTATTTTTCAGCTGTGATGTTTAAATGTGTCAGTTACTCTAATGATCAGTGGTTTAAAAGATGAATCTAAGGGTCTTTCACCGTAGCTTTCCACTGTGTACTTGGAGAATGACGCTGTTTTGGAGCAGTCCTCCAGCTCTGCTTCTCTGTCACTTGTTACAGCAGCTGCCTGCCAGCTAGCCTCCCTTTCAGCAATGTCTTTTTCATGCTTCACCAAATTATTTGATGAGAGTGCTTGGTACTTCTTAAATCCAGGACGTTTTTTTCTATTTTCAGCAGGACTTCCATCATATTTTGATGCATCATGCAATGGGGACAACTGGGGGGACTTTTCTGAATTAGACAAACAGGTCTCTTTTGGGACAGTGTCTTTTGGGACAGTGTTGCTTTTACGTTTTATGCCATCACGTGGCAATGGAGTTTGAGAGCTCTTGAGGTCACCTGCAGAGTCTTCTTTTCCTGAATCATGATTGTCCTTCTTCCCTTTCTTATCCGAAGACTGTAGCTGGTATTTCTCTGTTCTCAGGGGTACACTCCTCTTTTCTGGACTACCAGCTTTATACTTCGTTTTTTCATCAGACGGTGGTGTTGATTGCTTCTTTTTGGCTGTGACGGTCTTTTCTTGAGGTTTCACCTGCAGATTTGAAGATGGGGACTGGGACATCCCAGAACCTAGATCTTTGTTTTTATCTTTTACATCATTTGCATCAGGCTTTTTAAAACTTTCAGTTGCAGTTTCTTGTTTTTCTCCTCCTGGACCATTTTTCCCAGGCTTTGCTGATTTACTTGGAAGGGGTAACTGACGGTTCCCAGCACACTGGTGTTTATCATCCTCTTTTACAGCCTTTGTTTCAGGTGGCCTGATGTCCTCTGCTGATGGTGTCTTTTGCTTCCTCTTCCCTGAAGTAGTTTTTTCTTGGGATTTCATCCCTTTTTTTGAAGAGGGTGACTGGGGCTCCTCAGAATTTGGATCTTCATCTTTTTCTTTTACAGCATTAGTACCAGGCTTCTTAAAACCTGTAGCAGCTGATGTTTGTTGCTTTTGATCTTGTGGATTCTTTTCTTGAGGCTTAGCCAGTATTTCTGAAGATACTGATCGGTACTTCTTGAGATTTGGAAACTTGTTCTTCTCTTTTGCATTATTTGTACCAGGCATTGTAAAATCTCCAGACCTAGTTTGCTGTTTTTCTCCTCCTGGAGTTTCTTTCTCATGCTTTGCTGATTTACTTGACAGTGGTAACCGGTACTTTCCTGGGTGCTGGTGTTCGTTGTCCCCTTTTACAGCCTTTGTTTTGGGTGACAGGATGTCCTCTGCTGCTGGTGTCTTCTGCTTCCTCTCTGCTGAAGAGCTTCTTTCTTGAGGCTTCTCCAGTTTGTTTGAAGAAGGTGACTGGGGCTTCTCAGAGGTATGTTTAGTCTTTTTTTCAGCTGACTTAGTTTCAGGCTTTACAAAGTCAGCAGGTGATGTTTGTTGCTGAGGGGAAGATTTCTTGTCTTGCTTCACCAGAGGATTTGATGATGGTATTTGATTTTTAGGATCACATGAAGTATTCCTCTCTCCTTCATGACTCTTTTTATGCTGCACTGGATCGTTTTTCAAACCATGAAAAGTATTCTCCTCGTCAGTGGTGTTATTGTCATTGCTTGCCGTATTTCTTGGCGGCACTGAATAATTCTTGAAGCTCAACTTTATGTTTCTTTTCCCTGCAGTGTCATTTGCACGTTTCATTGGTTCATTTGACGAGGACAGTTGGTGTTTCTCATTATTGCAGCAGATGTTTTCATCGACTGTCATATCATGTTTGTGTTTTACAATATCTCTTGCAGGTGTTGGGCACTTCAAGCCCTGCCCAGTATTTTTCACTCCTTGAATGTTAGTATCACGTTCTGACGAAGACAGCTGAGGTGCCTGAGGACTATGAGCACTCCTCTCATTTGAAGAGTTATTATCATGATCCATCGTATCGCTTGGTGTTGATACTTGTTCCTCCTGAAATTTATGTAAGACACTTCTCTCTTCTCTCTCCTCTGTCTCCATGCTCTCATTGCCATGCTTCATGTCGTCATCTGAAGGCAAAGGCTTACGTTTTTTATATTTGGAGACATTATCAGTACCTTTTGCATGCTTCTTTTGGCCTGACACCAATTCAGTTGATGAAGGAAACAGGTTCTCTTCCTGCATATCAATTCCTTGCTTCAAGGTATCATCTGGAATTTGTGTTTGGTTCTTCTCCAAGAGTAACAGGGGCTTTCTTGCTAGCACAGTTTTATTTTCATGTTTTCCTGTTTTCTTGGTTGAAAGTGAAATATAATTATCAAAGCTCTGGAGTGTATTTGTCTCTTCAGCTGTAACATTTTCATTTTCTGTTTCATGATTTGGGGACAGCAGTTGGTTCTTAAAATCACATTCATTTTTCTTCTCCACTGTAGTATTGTTCTCATGCATTGTCAACTCATCTGAAGAGGGTAATGGATGCTTCTCATAGCCGTGACTGCCATGATCATCTTCCACACCACCAGCTCCTGGTCTTACCACATCAGTAGGTGGAAGGTCCGGGGGATTTACAAGAGTGTGG
Source organism: Anser cygnoides (assembly GCF_040182565.1). Taxonomy (NCBI): domain Eukaryota; kingdom Metazoa; phylum Chordata; class Aves; order Anseriformes; family Anatidae; genus Anser; species Anser cygnoides. The sequence goes on along the minus strand of NC_089873.1, from coordinate 147,940,044 downwards.
TGGATTCTTTGTCCTGCAACCCCACTCACTGGTCTTGTTTCAAGGTTTGATGAGGATGACAGCCCTGTTTCAGAGTCAGGCCATGGCATCTCGTCTGCAGTGGTCTCCTCACGCTGAATGAAATACTTGGACAGCTTGTGACAGGTCTCCAGGTCAGTCAAGGTACTCCTGCCCAGGACTCGATTGTCTCCATCATTCATTATTTTGTTTGATGAAGATAATTGGCCCTTCCCCAAATCCTCTTCTGCGAAGTGCAATCTGTGTTTCACAAACTCATCTGGCAAAGGGCCTTGTTTCTTTTCCCGGTCAGAAGAGGTGTGCTCTTCTGCAGCACCAGGCTCCTGCTCCTGGCTCTCCTTTGAGGAGAGCATAGGTTTGGTCTGATTCGCATCTGGATTTGACATGTGAGCATCGGAATTACCAAAGTCATTTTGTGGGCTGGGCATTTGAGGTGGCTGCGGCTGCTTGATTTTGGGTTCATTTTGCTTCTGGCACTGGGGTGTTTCATTCTCCTGTTCCTTTTTATTTGGGACATCACTAAAATTTTTGCTAGAAGTAGAGCGTACTTTGTCTTCACTGTGATACTTCTCTCCTTCTTTGGCTTCCTCAGAACATCTGCCTTTTAAACCTGCTGCCTCTTTTTGAGCTACTGGTGGCCTTTTACCCGCAGCTGGTGTTAAAAGAGTTAGCTGTCGGTCCTGCGTCACAGGCTCAGCTTCAAAAGATGCTCGAACTCTCGGAGAGTGAAATGGCAGGGTGTTTTCCAGGGCTTTCTGCTCCGGGATACATTTTTGGCCTGTGAAAAAAGGATCCTTTTCTGGCTGTGTGAGCTCTGGGTCAGCTTCCTCAGAACAATACACGTACATTATTATTTCAGGAATCTCATCTGTTTTAGTGTCCTGAGGACTTGGTTCAGGGGATCCTTCAGCTTTGCTAGAGTAAGGTGAGCTAGAGGGTGGACCATCATCCTTAACACGTTGCACAGCATTGGTAGTCCCCAGTAGTGAAGATGTATCAGGCCCAGCTGATAAGTTATTCCTGTTGAAGTCTAGACTATGTTCAGATGCAGGAGGAATGCAATCTGCAAGTGCTTTATTTTTACAGATGGTAGAAGAGCCATCTAGATTAGGATTAAAGTCAGGTCCTTGCGTTGTGGAATCTATTTCCATCTCAGCACTGTCCTTTGCATCAGGCATCTCCTTGGGTGCCATCAGTATCTGTCCTTTGTCCTCCCTGTCCTGGACTGCATGTGCTGGTGTTTTCTTCTCACCAGGCTTTCTCTCAGACTCTCCCTTTTCCTTCAGTGGCGTGTTGTGATTGAAAGGCTGTATCGCGGCATTATTTTTTGACCAGCTCCAAGGATGGTTAATTTCAGTAGCCATGCTGAGTCTGGGCATCGGAACCATGGAGCACACTAAATACTGGGACTCAGGGCTGTTTATATCTGTGGCTGCCAGTGCTGCCGTGCGCAGTACTCTGACCTCGGGTTTACGAATAGCTTTTCTGCTGGCGAAGTTTTTAGTCTTCTTCTCACCTTTGCGCAAGAGTGACGCTTTCACCTCCGCGGCTGAACAGAGGGAGCTTTGTTCAAATTGCTCCTTCAGCTTGGAGAGGACTGAACTCTTGTTGACTATTTTTGGCAAGCCACTGTTTGGCCCCTTCTTTTTCCAGACGGGAGACTTCTCCTTGGCTTCTTTTTCTTCGGCAGCCAGAAATTTCTTCAAAATGTCCTTCACTGTGTTTTTCCCACTCTGGCCGCTCCACCTGACCCTCTCGCTGGGCACTGTGTCTTCACCCTCTTCTGCCACTTTTCCATCTCCTCTTCTCTCCTTGCCTCTGTCTAACTTGTTTCCAGCCCTGTTCACCCACAGCCTCTCCTTAATGACCAGTCTGCCGACTTCTCTTCTTTTCTTGATGTAAGGCTCGCGATTGTTGTTTAGAAACCTGGACCGCAGGAGCTGAAATCGGGTAGGGTACTGCCCCCTGTTTGGGTCTGGAGATGGTTGTTTAAAACTCACCTGGTTTTCTTTACCTTCTGCCCATTTTGTCCTCTTGCTGTTGAGCTGCGGGTCGCAGGCTGCGAGCTCAGTGACGTACAGCAGCAGGCTGCTGAGAACAGCAAAGGCCCCTTGCTCTGTTGCCATCCTATTGAGCTTCTTCTTCAGCACCAAAGGGTCTATCAGCATCTTATCTCCACAAGAGTTTGTGCTTTTGGTGCTGCACAAGAAAAAACACGCATGTTCTTTTCAAGTCATCAACATTGCTGCTACCTCCTTATTTTGCTTAGTGGCATGCTACTGTGCATAAAATGGAAAAAAATACTATGACTTTGAACTTTTCTAGAGAGTTGGTGTTAGTGGCCTGTTAAAAAGCATGCAAAGTGCTTTACAAGCTTCGTGAGGCATCGTGTAGCGGAGCGCACAGGCTTTACACAGTTCCTGTGGCACCGTCGGCTCGTTCTTCTGTGCTTTGTGGCAAGTGGAAGCACTCAGGGGAACAACAACACTAGTCAGGGTGACTACATCTCCTCCGTACCACTCCTCACTCTAATTTGGTGTTACAGTGTCCTAATGCAAGGACAACATCAAAGCTGTTTTCCCCTCCTGCTAGGTAAAGCATAGGTAAAGGTAAATACAATGAGAACACAGCAGGAGAACATGGTTCTGCCTATGGGTTACTAAAACAGACTCTCAAATGATCCAAATAAAACAAAATATCAAGGCTGGTGAGCACAAATGTGCTACTGATGGTTTTTGCTAATGGTACTGGTTAGAAGTCAGGAGGTATGCTTCCAAAATAAAGAGAAAAAAAAAACCAACAACAAACAACAACACGTGATTTGCATTATTTGCATTTTGATAGAATTCAAATCCCAATTCAAATTTATGCTCTTAAATCTTCTTTCTGAAAGAGTACCACCACACAGCTCAGCACTACCTGACAAACCAACAACCGTGGCAATGTCACTTGGCTGCAAGACCCTTTAATCTGGGGCAAGAAGGCTGGTATGTTGGATCTACACTTGAGGTACTGAAGAATCAGGCCCTTGGACAGCTGGGGATTTAGGCAATGCTTTAATTGGTGTGGATCAGTTACTAAATAAAATACTGAACTCAGCACAAGAGCTGGAGTGTGAAGTCAATAACAATAGATGGGGCTGGAAGGGAAAAAAAAAACAAGAGGTGTCAGCTTTCTAACACCACAAAAGTCTGGAAGGCTACTTCACCGTGCAGAGAAATAGCTTCACGCACAGAATTGCAGCCTGCATACCAGGAGGGTATTAATTTTTATGAGCAGAACCCGAATAAGAAATTCTTCAAGTTAAACCCACATGTAGAAAACGAAGAGAAGCTGCAGAGGCTCATCCTTTGGGGAGTGTCAGGCTTGAAAAGCTGTGGAAGGCCCAGCTGTGCCCCAGCAGCTGTTACCCCATGGACTCGGAAAGAAACTGGAACTGTTCCCCCCAGTTTTATTACAGGGGCTATTTGGAAAGTGAGGGGCTGCTCCTCATCCGTTTGGGTGGTGACATTTGGATTCCATTTGGCTGCGTTTCAAGTGCACGCACATATTGAAAATTACATCCCTCGGCAGTGGGATGAAGTTGCCATCTTGAATGGAAGAAGGTCTATTTATAATGACTTTGTAGCTATTTTTAGAGGCCAATAAAAGAAAAAAAAAACCAACAACGTGACAACTGGCACATGTCTAATGTAACAAACAATACTTTGTTGGTTTTGATCGGGAATAAGCACATTTCAACATGTCACAGGTGCTCTCTCCCATGTGCACAATGTGGTAACATCTACCCTTTCTGCTACTGAACGCACCTCAGCTGAGGAAGCAAGGATTGTGAAGGGAAGAAGATCAGGTCCTCTTTATTATAATTACTAAAAGTAAATTATGACTTATGAGCTATAAAATCCAAACAGCTTCGTTAAAATATATTACTAGTGAGCTCCATTCAGGCTTTTCCTTTGACTCTGTGTTGGTAACATATAAATTAGCGTGTTCTTATATGATGCCTTCTGAAATGTAGAACTTATGGGAAAAGTGCATTGCCTTAAGTACCAAGCAAGGTATGTTGCCTGGGTTGAGTGTTTGATCTGTATTCACCAGCAAGAAACAGAAGATGAGCACCTCTAGGAGCTATGGCACCTATTTAGAGCATCTGTAGTTCTTCCAAGGTGATCTCACCTACATATCAGCATTATGACCATGTACATCTCAAAAGCATTCTGTGCAAGGGCTGTGGCACAAGGAAAGTATGCTGAGACCACCACAGAAAACGTGGGGTAATGATGAGACTGTGTTGTCTCAGTGTTTGGAGAACAGTGTGCTTTCCCCTCTGGGAAGGAGGTAAAAGACCAAGGGTTTCTCAGGTACATTAATTCGGGAGCGTGACCACCATTTTCAATGGGCCACGACATCATCCCTAATATTTCTTCACCACCTTTTCCCAATTTGCATCCTGCTGTTCTTGAACGGTGTGACCTATCAATGAAATATATTCACCTCTATATCACCTACACATAGTCAGCTCTAGTCCCACCTATGGCTGGGAGGAACCAGGCAGGTACCCGCTGTGAGCAGGGGGAACCCCAGGCCAGCAGCGACCTCTCTGGAGAAGTCACTACACATTGTTCTTAGTGCACATGATGCTGCTTTGATGTGCTGCCCGCTTCTGGAAGCGCTGCTGTAAAGAGGTGTTTTTCGGTGTCCGGAGGACAGACCTCTTGGGCCTCCACAGGAGGCAAGGCCATCTTCAAAAGTTTCCTGCCTCCTTGTCCCTTGAATAATTAAGATGCGTAAGACAGGCAGTTTGCTTATTTATTTATAGGTTCTTTGGAGACACTTATCATAGCAGTATCTGAGTGGCAACAGCCTGATACGCTAAGGGGCTGCAGTGCAACCCTATCCCAGAGGCCGTCCTGTCCTGGGGAAACCTCTGCAGCAGGTCTGCTGCCATGTGGTGGATGGAGCCAGCACTCTCCTCCATCCCTGCCCGCACCCAAGTGCACCAACCCACCCTTCGCTTCTCACTGCGTTAGGGCTCTGGGGGATGCAGAAGAAGCGGTGGTGGCATCTCACAGTGCTTGCTAAAAGCATCCAATGAAGGAGTTTCTGGTTCACTGCCTCTGACAATAAGGTGTAGGCCTTTTTAGTGTTTTTGATGAAATGATGGCCAACACGCCGCTCACCTCAACAAGTGCAGAGGTAGTGTTTTGTAAATCCAGTCCTTGTGAACCACCTTCTAAATTACATTCTCTTACTCGTCTCTGAAACTAAACTTGGTCCTCACCAGTCTGGACATAAGGTGAAGTGTGGAGGAAATGGTTATGAGTGTGCTTCATCCTTTTGTGATTCGTTTTTTTTAAAGGAAACGTCAAAGTACTGGAGAAGATCCTACCTGATGCAGGATATGTTTTTCTCTCTTCTCTATTGCTGAATTTATTACAGGTATGCTAGAGTCATCATAAACTAGAAGGAATGTTTTTAGGAAATCTTGGTATCCTCTTAAATCAAAAGCTACTGACACAAACGATCCTTTTTGTTTAACGTATCTCCAAAGCAAATAAGAAAGCACCTTGCAAAGCTGCGAAGAGAAAACATGCTAAAACAACAGTGTTTGAAGTAGCCCATAGTACAGAAACCTTTTTCATATGGGTATTGTCATGCAGGCTTCTATTCATAACAACATGGATCACCTGCTCCTCCTTCTGCCACATAACATCCCAGTGACAATCCCTGCAATTGCTTACATGGAAAAAGGAGTAGGAAAGTACTTATGTATTTTTAGCTATCTTTTTAAAACACGCTTCAGCAGCTGGAGAAAGATAGGAGAAACCAACACCACGTAGTCAATCACTCTCTGTGGAGATTAGAAAGTGCTACACAGACCTCAGTTTTTGAACTTCTGAATTAAAACATGAGGTTAAACACCAGGGACAAATTCCATGCTTAATTCTTCTGTGTCATTTCACTAAGGATTTGAGATCTGTGCCCATGTTGCTGGTATATCAGAATCTCCTTCACCCAGTGCTACTGTTTACTTTAGATGCAGATGTATGCAGCTTTTAGTTGAATCATAGTTCACTGGTTTTCTTAAGACAGAAAGAGAAAGAGAAAAATAGGAGGAGGAGGAGGAGGAGGAGGAGGAGAAGAAGAAGAAGAAGAAGAAGAAAAGTGAGGAGAAAAGTGAGAAGAAGGAGAAGAAGGAGGAGGAGAAGGAGAAGAAGAGAGGAGAGGAGAGAAGAGAGGAGAGAAGAGGAGAGGAGAAGAAGAAGAAGAAGAAGAAGAAGAGGAGAAGAAGAAGAGGAGAGGAGAAGAAGAGAGGAGAGAGAGGAGAGGAGAGGAGAGAGAGGAGAGAAGGAGAGAGAGGAGAAGGAGAGGAGAGAAGGAGAGGAGAGGAAGGAGAGGAGAGGAGAGGAGAGGGAGGAGAGGAAGGAGAGGAGAGGAGAGGAGAGGAGAGGAGAGGAAGGAGAGGAGAGGAGAGAGAGGAAGGAGAGGAAGGAGAGGAAGGGAGGAAGGAGGGAAGGGAAGGGAAGGGAAGGGAGAAGGGGAAAGGAAAGGAAAGGAAAGGGAAGGGAAAAGGGAAAGGGAAGGAAAGGGAAGGAAGGGAAGGGAAGGGAAGGGAAAGGGAAGGGAAGGGAAGGGAAGGGAAGGGAAGGGAAGGGAAAGGGAAGGAAAGGAAGGGAAAGGGAAGGGAAAGGGAAGGAAGGGAAGGGAAGGGAAGGGAAGGGAAGGGAAGGGAAGGGAAGGGAAGGAAAAGGAAAGGGAAAAGGAAAGGAAAAGGAAAGGAAAAGGAAAGGAAGGGAAAGGGAAAAGGAAAGGGAAAAGGGAAAGGAAAGGAAACGAAACAAAACGAAAAGAAAAGGGAAAAGAGGAAAAGAGAAGGAGAAGGAGAAGAAAAGAGAAGAAGGGAAGAAAAGAGAAGAAAAGAGAAGAGAAGGGAAAGGAAAAAAAAAAAGGAAAGGGAAAAGAAAAGAAAAGAAAAGGGAAGGGAAAAGAAAAGAAAAGAAAAGAAAAGAAAAGAAAAGAAAAGAAAAGGAAAAGGAAAGGAAAAGAAAAGGAAAGGAAAGGAAAGGAAAGGAAAGGAAAGGAAAGGAAAGGAAAGGAAAGGAAAGGAAAGGAAAGGAAAGAAAAGGAAAGGAAAGAAAAGGAAAGGAAAGGAAAGGAAAGGAAAGGAAAGGAAAGGAAAGAAAAAGGAAAAGCAGTTGTAACTGTTTTCTTTCCAGGGTTTCTGTTTCTCAGACTTGTGAAATGTATCACAGCTGTACTGTTGACCTATTACAACTGCTTGAAGACCTCAGCCAAAAATTATGATACTGATACAGCAACATATAATCTGTTCAGTCTAAAAATAAATAATGATGCTTAGGAAATAGTGTAAGCACTGATTTATTTACAAATATTTCAGCCAGTTGTATTTTTAAAAAAGTTTGTTCTGAAGACTGAAGAACAACAAAAGTGTAAATCAGGAAGTTTGGACACGCTGATGCTTTGCTGAGCCTTGGGGGTATTTTTAGTGTTGGCTTTTCCTTTTCTTGAAGCTTGTAATGTAACAATACCTTGCACCACAGCGCTGATGCAGGGATCAGCGGTTCATTAAAGGATAATCCGTGAGATATTAGGTTTACAAGTGTCACAGACACATTAGATTTGAGAACAAGGCAGAACAGCAGTGGTGAAAGGATTGTCAAATATACAGAGAATATCCCCATAAGTGGGCACTGCCATTAGTTTTGCAGGAAAGCATTAGTTCTGCAAATTAATTTTGTATGTGTAATTACTGGTCACAGCTGTTTAGAATGTGGTATTATAGCAAGTTAGACTGAAATCAATCAAAAGAGGTTTTATTTATTTTTTTCCATTTGAGGTTATCTCACGGGTTTAAGTAGCAATCATTATACTCAGAAATCCCTACATCTGTAAAAAAAGAACACCATAAAAACCTAGTTGCTCTTGAATTATTCAGCTATCTTCACTTGCACACAGTCTACATACAGCCTTCCAGACTGACTCTCAGCTAGTTCCTTCATCGTTAAAGTCAGTCAATTATCTACAGGGTCTGATATAGTCTTTATAGAAAGAGAAAATGGCAGAAACTGCTTTACTTTTCCTGCGTGGACAGTCGGTAAAGGTTCTCGCCCAAGTACTCTAGCCTCTCCCTTTGCTCAAGGTCCTGGTACAAGCCCTTGGGAACCTTGCTCAGGCCGTACACCAGCCCGTACAGGCAGCCCGCGATAGATCCAGTCGCTGCACTTTCTCCTGCGGGTTCAAGCACAGATGCAAAGTTCTCTTAGGGTCGCCTTTAAGTACAAAACCACAGCCCGCACTGCACAGGGGAGGAAGTATGAAGCCACTGATGGAGCGTGGAAAGGACATAATGGCCATGCTGGGTCAGCCCCAAAGGTTTGCGTGACCCCATGTCTTGTCCCGTGTCTAGGGAAGAGAGTAACACCAAGGCCAGCGTACAGCAATGCCTCTGCAGTGTGTGCTCCTGAGCCAGAGTGGCCTCTCTATCTCCTGGCCTTCATCAAACCTTTTCCCATGGGTCTGTCAAGTGCTTGATCACTTTTTGAATGCAGGTGAACTTTTAGCATTTACAACATCCTTTCTCACTGTTTGAAAGGAGCATCTCCTTTGGTCTGTTTCAAAGATTTCACCTGCTCTTCGTATTTGATACTCTGTAGATCTTGTAGTGGAAGAGACAGCATAGGATTGATCCCTCTGTTTACTTTTTCTGTGACGTTTGATTACACAGATTTCTATTATATTTGCTCTATGTCGTCTCTTTTCCATGCAGTGTGTGTGTGTGTGTGCATTGAGGTGGGGAGTGGGGAAGAAGCAGGACAAGACAGTTTGGTTTTGGCCTGGTTTCCTGGAGGAACAAGGGACAGACGGTCACTCTGATGCGACAGTCATGCATGTCTGTCTGCCATGTGCTCACACACGTGGTTTGTGAACCTGTTGATTGGTTTTGGAAAATGTGATTGAGGGCTAACACTAGTGGAGGATAAGCAACAGGGAGATGCATGACAGATGAGCTCTGGCTCACTCTTTGTCTAACGTAATCTCAATCACCTTTCCAGCATTAGGAAAGGGAAGGACATGTCTGGTCAAATGAGAGACTGAGTGGCCAGAGGCAGAGGCAGGGGCATGGCCAGGAGAGTGGACAAGGTCATTGCTGACAGCACAGACTCATTACTAATTTGGCTTGGGGAAAACCCACTGCAACCCAACAGCTCTTGCAAGCAGCTAGCTATCGGCAGGAACACAGGAGGGAACAGTAACTGCAGGAGTCCCTGCTACATGGAAAATATCCTGATTTGGAGACTGTGTCTCCCATCCTAACACCACAGCATGACACTGCATGTGATTTAAAACATCTAACCCCATGATAAGTAGCAACAATGCTCATTGTGGTCCTTGTAGGTTCTTGTTGGCCAGACTCTGCAGTGAGGGGCCACCACCTCCCACCACCATGGCGCAGGTGTTTTCGGTGCTGGGATCATCTCCCACAGCTGCCCTGGCCCAGGGTGTGTGGGTGCCAGTGAGGGAGTTATCTCTTGCAAAAGAATAGAAACAACTTATTGTGTGCCTCTAAGATTTATCTGGCAGGAACTTGATTGGGCACTGGTTTATTTTTCTGCCTTACTTGCCTTCACTATATACAGTTAAAAGGTGGCTTTGCCAAAGGTGCTAGTATTTTGGTGTAGAAAGATGCCAACCCTAAGTTATATTGGACTTACTTCTCATGCACCTCTGGCAAAACCGTGGGACTCAGATGAAGTAACATTTGACAAGGACCATAAATAGCTTGCACAGCAGCTGCTGCTAAAAGAATGTGATTGATGGCCCACAGAGGTTGTGGAGTCTCCCTTCTGGGAGATCTTCAAAAGCCTCCTGGATGTGGTCCTGGGCAGCCTGCTCTGGGCGTCCCTGCTGGAGCAGGGGTTGGAGCAGGTGATCTCCAGAGGTCCCTGCCCACCTCAGCCATGCTGTGACTCTGTGATGGTGTAAAACCAGGAGACACAGAAATAACCGGTGACATGGCAGGTTGGTCAACAGCGGCCATTCACAGGCAGGTCTCACTCCCACCTCCTGTGAGGACCCTGTGGCAGGAAGGAGCAGGGGATGGGAGCCGCGGCCGCGCCCTCACCTCCGTGGAACATGGAGCGGTTGCAGAGCTCCGTCCAGTCCCCGCCGCACCCCAGCAGGGCGTCATAGGCGATCATGGGGGCGTCGTGGCCCCGTCTCCCGCCCCGGCCTTCGGAGCTCCACCTCCGGTACGTCTGAAGGAAAGATAGAGTCATCAGCGTGGGACAACAGACAGGGGGATACGTGCCACAGCTTACCACCCTATATCTCACTTGCCTACCCTGTCCCTGTGCCATGGGAGTCACAAGGAGGTATTTGGTACTCTTGAGCTTTGATCTTTTCTGCTCTGGGACTGTTTCACATCGAGAAGATTGACGGGTACCTCAACTGGGGCAAATGTCTTGCTGCCAATTGCTGACATTTTGTATGGGTGCAAACAGCATATGGGTGCCTGAGCTTTCTGCTGATGACTGAGTGCAAAACAACTTCCTGCATATTTAGCTTGCTGAGAGCAGGCTCTGCTGCACTCCCTCTCTCTCTGCTGGTTGGTCTCTTCTGGAAGCAGCACATCTCTCTGAGAGACAGAGGCCACCATGCCCACAGTAGAGGCGCTCCACTAGTAAGGACATGAAGAAACTTGGCAGGTCAAGCACTTGGCTTGATATAAGCAAGCCAAGAATGCCAAAAAGGATCAAGAAAGATTCTAATTTCACACCCTAGAAGTCCCTATTCTTTCAAAAATTAGGGTTGGAAAGGACTTACATTATCGTTCTTCTTTCTGCCTCTGGGAAATGTTCTCAGCTTCCCTTGTCACATGTTTGCAAAAGTTTAATTAGCCAAGTTTTATGTGGGCATTGAAAAAGGTTTGATTCGGTAATTTCTTTAGGGACTCAGTTTCAGGCTGTGTTAACTCAGGTCACTTTCTCTGACTTTTTCTTGCCAAGCTCATTCTTTCCCCTTCCATTGAACAACCTTGCAAATATAAGAAACGCTTCTTTCCCAGGAAAAGAAAGAAGGAAAAAACAACCAAACCAAACCAAACCAAACCAAACCAAACCAAACCAAAACACAGCAAGGTTTGCAAAAGACAGCTGGATTTCCTCTAGAGGAAGTACCTCCAGAACTCACTTCTACCTGCCCAAAATCCCCAATGAACTCAAGACTCTGATAAATTTAGCATTAAAAATAACTTCATTTAAAGGAAATTGGCAGCTTTCATTCCTGGAGTTTAAGTTGCGTTATTGTAAGTTAGTTGCAGCTGCTTAGCTGGCCTGTGGTTTCTGCGATGTATATGAAGATTTGCGCTTATATCTACTCACTTCAACCTCAATCAGTATATACTTTGTTGTGGTTTATCTGCATTTACATCAAACAGGGCGGAGTTGGATTACCTTTAGTCTGTTGCCTTTTTTTTTTCTTTGCAAACTAAAGAGGGTATTTATTTATTCTGTCCTCTAACACAAGCAAAATTTAAAGCCTTATTTCTGCAGTTTTACTCTGGTGGAGCAGCACTGACGCAGGTGCAACACTACCAAAGGCAAGCACAAACCGTGGAAGTGCTATTCTGGGTGAGCACGCCGGCGTCTCAAGTTTCGCTCCATTTAGCCCTCACGATCGCTGATGTTCTGCACACATCTGATGTTACCTCACTTTGCTGGGAATTCTTTATTTGAGGAAGAGTGCTCCCGGGGATCGATCTGCACCAAGGCAGCATTTCTCAAACTTTTCAAAAGTGCAGCCTTGCACTGTGATTGGCAACAGCCCGGCTTCCCTTGGCAAGGGCAAGTGAAGACCACAGGGTGGATGGATGCGGGTGTGACTATGTTCCCCCTTCTGCTGCCAAGCCCTAGAGGCAACGCACACATCCCCTCCTCGCTGCAAACCCCTGCAGTCAGTAATTACAGCTGCCTCTGCCTTCCTCACCCTCGAGCGGATGACCTGCAGCTGGCTAGCACTCCCTTTTCTACCATTTTCTATCCCTTTCTGAGCACCTTTTGGGGTGCTGGTTTAAACAACTTCATCTTAAGGGGACAAAGTCCCTCTCACATTTTGTTTGTCATGCAATGTGTCCAGCATTGGGAAAGCGAGCAGGGCAAGGGTGTGTTTGCAGAAGCAAGGCTGAACCTGAGTGCAGTGCAATTTCTGCCTATTTACTCTATATCTAACATGTACAAAACATATATTGCTGAAAAATGATTTATCCTACTATGAGCTGCTTGCCCACCTTGTGTTTATACATTAAAGAAGGGGTAATCTGTTTTTCTTCCCCCACATTTCCAGTTACCTCCAAGTTTAGGCTGTGTACTTTTTTATACAGAATGCAACCTTTGCTGCTTAACGTTTGAAGTGCATTTCTTTTTTATAGAGGGAAATCGCCTTTGCAACGTACTCAGATCAGCCACGTTTGAGAGCTTAACTTTCACAGCTCCTGCAGCTGCTGTGTGCCTACAGAAACGTGCCTCTGGTTTAGCAGGAACCTGCCCAAAACAACCTGCTGGTGAGAAGGGGTGACACATATTTGTGGTTTATTAATTGCCTGCAGAAAGGCAATCAGACACAAAATGGTTTGAAGGGAGTGCAAAGGCAAACAGTCCTGGGAAACAGATAGGCAGGATGGTTGCCTTCTCTGTGATTATTCTTTCCATGGCTATAAACATGCTCAATTTGTAAGCAAAATGAGAGACTTCTGCCAGGCTGTGGTCTTTGCATGGCAGTGGAGTTCAAGCAACATTTTCCTTTCTTGTGCATGAAAATAAATAGTTTAGCAGATCAAGCTAGTTGGGTTAGGTAATACAAAGATAAATTTTGTTTCTGTATTAGGAATAAAATCAGTTCTCTCTTGAATACAACTGTGGGGAGATTCTATTCAGTTTAATCTCTCATTACGCTCTTCTAAGACTCCAGTAGAACTGGAAGAAACAAAAAAACTAGTAACATTCATGGCACAGAACTGATAAAATAAAGCTGGAAGGAGATTTAATCTAGTCTTTGTATTTAAAGCATCCAGTGTCAATCTATCTTCCATTGGCACCTTTCTCTGCATAGATGAACACCTAAAAATATACAAAGTGGCTTCTCAGAATAGAGCTGTGCTTTAATAGTCTGGAAAGGGGGATTGATTTATGGGAAAAGGTGACAAGAACCACATACTTTTTGCTTAGCTGCTAAGTGAAGAAACTTGAGAGGTGCCAGCATGTTATCAGAAAGCTGTAAACACCAGTGAAGAACGGCATTATTTCTCCTGAGTTAAGAAGTTTTAACCAGAAGTCATAAGTCAAAAGAAAGATCACATATGCTATAAAATAGTATCCCATGAGATGTGGTGAAACACAATCTCTTGAGACACCTAAAACTAGTTGGGACACTGCCTGTGTTTGCAAATAACTGCTTAGGAGGGCTGTCTTCTGTTCAAAAGACCATAGCTACACCCAGCTCCTAAGAGATTTCTTTGGGACTTGGGCCACAGCTTTGCTAGGCTCTCATGAGAGCCTCCAGCTGGATGTTTTTCTTTTCCAGCCTCAAACAGCCCTGGCTGATGGGAGTTTATTTACAAGTTTTGTACTTGCGCTGAGTATCACCACATTTGACATTAGGACTTCCTCTCCCACTGCAGGAACCTTTAGCACCTCAGGACTGATTGCAGCTGCTTTTTAACAACAACATTTAACCTGCACCAAGGATGGGAGTTTTTTATTCTTCCTTGAAAATTTAGGAAAAAAGAAAACACAAAGACTTTCTCTCTGCTCTGGCACTGCAAAAAGTTGTAAAATATTGGTGTGTCCCTTTGAAAATACCTCTCTTAGTTCAGAGCCTTTCTGGGCATTTTCTGAAGTTGCAGTTACCTTTTCTCTCTCCTCTGCATCATAGTTGTCCGGAAAGACAGGTTTGTTCTGGTTTTCCTCATTGATTTCTCTCTCCTCCAAATAAAACTGCCACTTGGCTTCAAAGTAAAACCAGTGTTCCTGATATTCTGAATGCAAAAGAAATTAATCATGCAGTATTTCATCTCAGCAGCATTTTCAGTTCTATTTAAATAGCTTTTAAAGAAAATGATCACATTGACTCATACGGAAAACTGGTTATTTTCCAGTAACATACATTAAACAGGCATATATACTAAGTATGCATTTTAATATGAAGTGGGACATCTAACTGGAAAAAGAAGATGTGAAAGAGAAGAAAGTATTTTCAGAATCTTGTGCTATTTTTATGATATATTAAAATTACATTAAGATACATCAAGATAAGATTTGGAGAACTTACTGAGGAACACTCTAAGAAAAAAGACAAGAGTCAACAAAAAACAGAGAGAAAAAATCAAATCTATGCCATTTTTAAAATTCCTTTACTATGCCTAAAGATTATCTAAAAATGCTTACATGTCCTAAATACAAATTACCTCCTACCTCAGTTATCAGTTTTTATTCATGCAATTTCTCTAATATTTCTGTTCATTACTGTGATCTTTCAGGAAAGGGCTGATAGAACGACCAAAATTTCCATTTTTTGTATATTGTAATACTTATTGAACATAGTAAAAGGGATAAATAACACATACATCTACTATTTGTGCCCATACAAATAAGCCTTTTTTTAGTAACCACAGGTCTTTCTCCTTTTTTATGTCACTTTGAGAAGAGTATCTCTAATAATGTTTAACTTTGTGCATGCGAATAATCTTATTAAATTCAGTTTGTTTTTAAAACAATGCTCAACCCTTTATAAAGGCTTGAAAAGTTGCAGAAGTCACACTGAACACATACACACACCTCTGCAGAATTTATGCCTGAATGAAACCCTGTCTGGAAAGCAGATGGGGTTCAGGAATTAGAAATCAGTGAGATGGACAAGACCTCTAAGTATGCCAAGGCAAAGCAGTGAATCAGTATGGGACTACTTGTGTACAGTTTAAAATATAATTAAATGTTGCTGCTTTTTCCCTGGTTCTGTCCTTTCTGGTCACTCAGTTCTGTGCTGCAAGTGACTGAGGAATGTGCACACAACCAAACTATTTTTCTGAAGGATGTAACCAATGAAGAAAGACTGAGAGATCTGGGGTTGTTTAGTCTGAAGAAGAGAAGGCTCCAGGGAGACCTTACTGCAGCATTTCAGGACTTTAAGGGGGCCTATAAGAAAGATGGAGAGAGATCTTTTACAAGGGCATTCAGTGATAGGACAAGGGGTAATGGTTTTACACTGAATTTAAACTGATTTAAGTTAGATATTAGGAAGAAATTCTTTACTGTGAGGATGGCGAGACACTGGCACAGGTTTCCCAGAGAAGCTGTGGCTGCCCCATCCCTGGAGGTGTTCAAGGCCAGGTTGGATGGGGCTTTGGGCAGCCTGGTCTGGTGGGAGGTGTCCCTGCCCATGGCAGGGAGGTCGGAACTGGGTGATCTTTAAGGTCTTTCCAGCCCAAACCACGCTGTGATTCTGTGGTTTTGCTTCTTTTCCTAACAGGCCATAAAGGTGTCCTTCTTTGCTGATTAAGATCTTTAAAGCAGTTCATTGCCAAGTAAACTCATCCAGGCTGACTTGCGTGACCTGATACCTTCACAAAATTGTGCCTCCCCAGCCCCACACTGAGACTAATCTCCAGCTATGTGGCCCTGATGACCGGGAAACTAGTTCTCAGAACTCTAAAGAAGGGGGTGTTTAGAAAAACAAAGTGAAAATGCACTAACAGCCATCAGAGAGCATTTTAAGAGGAAAAATATAAAATCACGGTATCATAGAATATCCTGAGTTGGAAGGGACCCACAAGAACCATCGAGTCCAACTCCTGGCTCCACACAGGACCACCCAAAAATCAGACCCTATGTCTGAGAGTGTTGTTCAAACACTTCTTGAACTCCGGCAGACTCAGGGCCTTGACCACTGCCCTGGGCAGCCTGTCCCACTGCTCGACCACCCTCTGGGCGCAGAACCTTTCCCTAACACCCAGCCTGATCCTCCCCTGTCCCAGCCCCATGCCGTTCCCTCGGGTCCTGTCGCTGTCCCCAGAGAGCAGAGCTCAGCGCCTGCCCCTCCACTCCCCTCGTGAGGGAGCTGCAGGCCGCCATGAGGCCTCCCCTCGGCTTGCTCTGCTCTGGGCTGAACAAACCAAGGGACCTCAGCTGCTCCTCATACATCTTCCCCTCTAGACCCTTCACCATCTTAGTTGTCTTCCTTTGGACACTCTTGAATGGTTTTATGTCCTTCTTATACTGTGGTGCCCAGTACTACACCCAGTACTTGAGGTGAGGCCTCCCCAGCACAGAGCAGAGCAGGCTAATCACCTCCTTTGACCAGCTAGCAGTGCCGTGCCTGATCCACCCATGGGTACAGTTGGCCCTTCTGGCTGCCAGGGCACACTGCAGGCTCATGTTCAACTTGCCATTGACCAGAACCCCCAGATCCCTTTTCGTGGGGCTGTTCTCCAGCCTCTCGTCCCCTAATAGGTACATATACCCAGGGTTTCCCTGTCCCAGGTGCAGAATCCAGCACTCGCTCATGTTAATATCATACCATTGGTGATTGTCCAGCCCTCTAATTCGACAAGATCTCTCTGCAATGCCCCCCTACCCCTGAGGGATTCCTCCCAGTTTGGTGTCATCCTCAAACCTTTAAGTCCTGCATCCAAGTCATTTATGAAAACATTAAAGAGAACTGGCCCTAAAGTGGAGCCTTGTGGAACCCCACAGTGACTGGCGTCTTCACTATCCAGTGAAGAAAAAATTTATTGGTTGAAGAAAACTACCAAAAAACACCCCATCGGTTAGTTCCAAAACTGCTTTTGAAAATGCAGATGACGCGACAGGTTGCTTTGTATTTTAAAGCAGGCATTTTCCACTTTCCTTTTTTCCACATGACCATAAAATGTGAACACCTCAGAAATGACTATTCTCTATATAGCACCTTGATAACCAGGGGTGTGTGATTGTTGCAATGCACAGGCTCAGTAACAAAGGGGAAAAGCATATGCAGGAGATGTTGGTTGTGTGGACGACCTGTGACATGGTATGAAACCCTAGCCATCAGACCTACTGAGGCTCTGCCCCACCCAGTCTCATCCAGCCTGAGACTACAGTCACATTGAGATCCATGGGATATCTGGCAAGTAAATGCAACTGAATAGCAGGGAGGGGTGCTGAATCAAGCCCTCTGTGACTGAACATGGTGTTTGTTATCCAAGGGGGATAAAGAAGCCAAGAAAGAGTTTCCTAATCAGGAGGACTCTGTTTGGCAGGACTTCTTTGCAGTGCATCTCACCAGCCAAGGAGCTTAAGTTTAATGCAGAAGACTTCTCTTGCTACCAAAATAGGACTAAGCTCAACAATACAGGCACTACCCGGACGGCGTGCCTCAGGAGTCCAACACACATACCTCCATGCAGGGGGGGTCCTGCTATGGTGGAGTGACAGGGACCTGCTGTAAAGTCGTTCAAAGAGGAGCTCACTCACACTAATCCTGCACCTGCTCCTCATAGGTCTCATCTAAAAAAAATCTTAGTGTGCAATGAGACGTGGTTGAAAATGCACTTTCTTTCAGGAAGGTTCCCTGCTTCTTTCAGGTTTTAAAGCAGCAGCTTTCCTTCCCATGTAAATCTTCATTTCTGGGTGCTTTTGATTATAGATTTCCACAGAATTCAGTCTTTCTCAACAGTCATCCCTTGAGATTAACAGGAAAATTTTCCTCAATGTTTTAATGTAACTATTCTCATCTGTCCACAGCAGGTCTCACTGTTACAAATGCATCACTCCCAAGCAAGAGGGAACTAAAACACCTTTGTACTGAAGATCGCACCCATTAGTGAAGTAGCAATATCAAGTTGAACAGTTGTGGTCCACTCAGTTGTTTTAAAAAAGGATACAACAGGTTGTATCTTAAATATTTGTTCAGAATATCAACAAGTCAAATCTGCATCTGTGGTCAAAAGCTAACTCTTTGTCAAGAGGCATCTACAGGTGAACTTTTCCTGGCAAAATGAGGAAAGTAGTGGATTTTTTTTATAGAAGATATTGGCCCGTGCTAACTGATGGAAGAAGTGAATAATTCATATCTCAGCAGTCAGTTTGCTTAATAACCTGCTAACTAACAGTTCTTCCTTCCCCACCACCCCATAGCAATCTTTGAAGATTTATTAAAGATCAAACTGTGCAGTACGGAATTATCATTTCTCTTTGTATTTTTGCCACCAATATTTCAGACACCTAACAGATGGTATGAGAAGAAGACACCACCTGGAAAGAGCTTACAGTCTAACCAGATGATGCAGGAGGACAGCCTGTGGAGTCATGAGCTTGGGGAAAATAGCAAAAATGGGGAGAGTTAGCAGTGATGTTTCTTTAGTCTTTCTAGCTGAACATGTTTTTGAGAAAATAACTCTTGGTTCAGACATTACCTGCCATGTGGCGAATGGTCTTCTTGCAGTATTCCTCGGCCATTGGCACGACCTTCATCATCTCTCTTCCCCACTGCACCAGAGGCTTCCCTTGTATTGCATAAGCCACAAAGAGAGCTGTACACA
Organism: Anser cygnoides; assembly: GCF_040182565.1. Taxonomy (NCBI): domain Eukaryota; kingdom Metazoa; phylum Chordata; class Aves; order Anseriformes; family Anatidae; genus Anser; species Anser cygnoides. The sequence goes on along the minus strand of NC_089873.1, from coordinate 147,921,434 downwards.
GTGACCCTAGAAAGCCTGGAATTAATAGATAAATATGATTACCACCATGTGAACTGAGGTTGTGCCATCCTTGTCATGTCCCTAGTAAAATCATTAGTAAGATGCCTCATGACTGTTGGGTAGATTAACAAACACACGTAACCTACCCCTGTCTGTTTACTGTCTGGCTCTTGGCATGTTAAGATTCTTGGCTAATACATGGTGTCCAGTGGTTTACAACTTATTTTGTATAGAAGAGTGCTTCTGTTCTCACTGGTGTAACATGACAGAAACTGAGGTAGGGGTCAAAAATAAACATAATCCACTAATGTGATACTGAAAGACTTCTAATTGAGGTCACATGGAATAACTGACTTGCACAAAATGATTCAGTTGCTTATGATTCACCTTGCTTATGCATTCACAAAATGATTCACCTTGCTTATGGATTCATCCAGCTTAGTGGCTGTGGTTGTTGGATATAACTACTTTCTGGTGCATTTTACTCTAGGGGGACAAATCTGTTCCATCTAGTTGGATCCACTTTCTTTGGTCTGTACTTGTCTTGAAGAAGCAGTTGTCTAAGTAATACATGTTGTCTGCATGCCTAGCTAGGCCTTCCTCTTCAGATACAAATATATTTAAAATTAACTTTTTATTAATGGGCAATCAACTCTTCAATCATGTCAGAAACAGAGAAGCATGTTTCTCATGTTTCTTGTGATCCTGGCATTTTGTCAAATGCAACAAAACCAACCTAGAGCAACATGCAAAAGAAGGCTAAGAAAACAACTCTATCATTGAAATAAGCCCCAGGTGAGGAGAATATTGTCATGTGTACTTCTCTAGATGCACGGTTCAAAAAACATTCTCTCGTGCATAGAGATAAGCATGAACTTGATGTGTTTTGCTGAAGGTAAACCCAAATTATTTTAGGAGGTTATAGCTCAAGAGGAGACAATTACTACTTCTTTCTGCCATAAGACTTGCAATTCTAGGTCAAGCCAAAGGCATGTCTAATAGATGCTTTCAGAATTATTAAAAAAAAAATAGAGGCAGAGACAGCAAAAAGGGCCTCTCTTGGACAGACAGCATCTAACCCAATTGCCACAAAGATCCTTAAGAGTGTCATATTCAGTGCGAGGGTGGCAGAAAAGGGTATCAAGGATGAAGCCAAGGGCTAGGAGGGGACATCAGGACAAGCCAATCCTGTATCAGTCCTGACTAACATTTCAGTTGGGTTTTCCCAGTCTCTGGCTTATGAGACTCACAGGTAAACTTTCCCTGGTACCTCTCAGGATGTTAGTGATGTCCCTCGTGCCCCTTCCACCACTCTCCTCACTGTACCCCGCTGTGCCACTTGTCTCCTTTCCAAGCAGAAAAGTCTTTCTGGACTTAATTTATCCTCTTATGGAAGGCATTTGATGACTTTGATACTCCTTGATGCCACTTCCTGGCTCTGGTAAGTTCTTTATGAGGTGGGATACCCAGAACTACAAGCAGGCTTGCTGCTGCTAACACACTGTGGATTTTGTATATTGGTTAAACGGTATTTTCTGCTTTGCTCTAAATTCTTTTCCTCTAATTTTGTGCCATCCTGCTGGATGTTCTGACTACTTCAGAGCAGTGAGCATGTTGAACATGTCACCCTTCATTATGGTTTTATTTAATGCTGTCTAAAGCAGACAGAATGAATACATGCTTACATAGCATAAAACTATCAGAATGACAGACTTGAATATTCAGAGCAACATTAAATGTAATTACTTTTGTTTTGTTTAGATAATAAATCATATTGTGTCCTAAAATGTGTGGAGTTAGAATTTTTTGGCTTTCTACCTTTACCTGCGGTGATTGGATGTGACAAGACCTTTCAACAGAAAAATATTATTATCCCCTGAACCATAAACTCGCATGATAACAGTGAGTCATATGGTTGTACATGAATCCTAAAATTTGATCAGAGCGAGTGACATGAATATGCTTTGGATGAGACAGGTTGTGTTTAGTTACTGGCATTTTAGGAAGGAATACTCCTATGCTGTGGTTTCTGTTTGTATAATATACAATCACATACATAAGCTTGTATGTAGGACTTGGAGTTGGACTCAAGGAGTCCCTTCCAACTCGGGATATTCTATGATTCAATGATTGTACAAGTGGTATATACATACATATACTATCCAAGCAAATTCATATGAAAGCCTTGGAGCCTGCAAAGCAAAAGCTACAAGTGGATTTACAGGAGCTGTGTTAGTACTCATGGAAGAGAAAAGCTTCACAGAAATGATATGCCCGTCGACATTACCTGTAGGGTGGTTATGAGTCATTCGTCCACACTCAATGCTCACTTCAATAAGTGACTCGAGCCTTTCTGGTTTCCAGTATCTCATCCCTAAGCACATGGCTTTTGTAGATGCTCCAAATCCAGAGCCTATAGTAAAACAACAATGGTAAGCATTTAAAAGGAGATGGATGATACATAAATATGTTGATAAAATCTGAAGCAAGTACATTTTATTATTTCAGCACTTGTGTGGGAGCTCCCTAAGAAGCGGGAAAACAGCATGCAAAGCAAGTTACATGTTTTGAAAGTTTCATGCAAGGAATTTTGCCTACACACAACCATTCTGATATTACAAATTTATTCCAATACTACTACATTACAATGTATTTTACCAGTATATTCCAGTATTCTCAGGTTCTATGAAGAGCATAGCAGGTACCAAAGAGCAGCATGCTAGCCTGTTACCAGTACGTTTTTTATTCACACTCTCATGTCATCTTTACTCATCCTCAACTGACACCTCTTTTTTTCTCGTTCCACATGCCAGGACTGGAAGCAGCAGTCTGTAAAACAGGTACACTTTTACTATGCCCTTATTTTAGTAGTCTTCCTTTTGAAAGCACATTACTAAAACCCTTTCTATGGGTATCACAGCTGATCTTACAGTTTTGTTGCATGTTTCATCCTAGAGAGCCCCACAGATAGTTCAAAAAATTCTCTATTAATTACAAAAATAATGTGTCAGAAAAAGAAATTAAAGAGTCCAAAGACAAATCCTCCAAAGTTAGAAGGCAGAACTGAGGTTTCCTGTTCAACCTGAAGTCTGTGCTTTTGCGCACACTCATCATGGTACAGCCTGCACTTGTTGGAAATTTCTGTCTCATGCAGTACAGACATTATTTATTGAGTAGATAATTCAGTATTTCTTTAAATCCTCAGCACAGAGTGCATGATTCCAGGTGTTCGTATTTTAAACTCCTCATTGAATGGAGAGTTAAATTTACTAACGAGTTTCTCTGCAGTACTCATCACAGTAATATCAGGATCCCACAGAAGTTTTAATGAGCTTATCTTCCCTAGGCACAAGTGAGGTGATTATCTCCCCTTCACAGCTGGTAAGCCAATGCCCAAAAAAAGCATATACTCATTGCAGGGACTCATTCTGAGATGGATAGGGTACGATTTTTCAAAGTACTTAGGATTTTTTCAGCACTGCCTTTGCTCAGTCACACTTCCCAGTGACCTTGGGTAGAGCTGAGAGCAATCAGTGTTTCTCTGCTTGGCCCCTGCAAGATAAGGGGGAATATTTATGCCACCTAATTTTAGCATCTGTGGAACTTACATTAGGAGCACACTCTTCCTGTCTTTCCCAGACAGGCAGCAGGGAGAAAGGTTGCCTCTGTTAGCCAGTATAATGGCAGAGGAGGAGGAATTCACAGGTCAGAGTGAAGCAGCAGATGCCAAGGAGCTAGGGTCAATGCTTTGGACACCTACCTCCAGAGGAGCCCTCGGCTGCTCCCCAGGCTCTGCTTGCTGTGGCTGTGGAGCTCCAGGGGCTCTTCTAGAGCACTGTGCTCCCTTTAGTTTCATCCCAAGGGACTCCATCTCGGGTGCTCCAAGATCATGAGCATGATCAAAGTGCGATAGCGGGGGTTGCGGAAAGATCTGATGCAAAAGTACTTGCCTGATACAAACTGAAACGTTAACACAAGCCGCCCATTGGCATCTCCAAATGAAATACACACTAACTAGAGTCTTACTTACTCTCTAGAGAGGGCTTGTTTTCTTCCCAGAGAGGACCTATCCTGAGTGGACACCCTGGTTAAGTGATCTAACAAGGTTAGATGAAGACATTTCTTCCTATCCTCCTGAGAGTTCAATGTGAAAATTTTTGAGTGCAGTAACTCTGCCACCTCTTTAACCTTAACAGTCTAAAACGGTCAAATATCAAATAAATATTACATGAAAGGAGTTTCCCAAATACTATTTTATTCTCTGCAGTCTCAGACCTTTCTTCCTCATCCCTTCTGAGCCATCATGATTATAGTGAGAGATCCTCTCCAGCACACCATTGCTGGCCATTGCTCCTGGTGGACACCTGTGCTGCAAACGGCATTCTTTCCCTTGAGGGTGAAGAGGCATTGCAGAGAGATCTTGACAAATTAGAGGGCTGGACAACCACTAATGGTATGACATTTAACAAGAGCAAGTGCTGAATTCTGCACCTGGGCAAGGCAACCCTGGGTATATTTACAAACAGTGGAACAAGAGGCTGGAGAGCAGCCCCACAAAAAGGGATCTGAGGGTTCTGGTCAATGGCAAGTTGAACATGAGCCTGCAGTGTGCCCTGGCAGCTAAAAGGGCAAACCGTACCCATGGGTGCATCAGGCACGGCACTGCTAGCTGGTCAAAGGAGGTGATTAGCCTGCTCTGCTCTGTGCTGGGAGGCCTCACCTCAAGTACTGGGTGTAGTACTGGGCACCACAGTATAAGAAAGACATAAAACCATTCAAGAGTGTCCAAAGGATGACAACTAAGATGGTGAAGGGTCTAGAGGGGAAGATGTATGAGGAGCAGCTGAGGTCCCTTGGCTTGTTCAGCCCCGAGCAGAGCAGGCCGAGGGGAGGCCTCATGGCGGCCTGCAGCTCCCTCACGAGGGGAGCGGAGGGGCAGGCGCTGAGCTCTGCTCTCTGGGGACAGCGACAGGACCCGAGGGAACGGCATGGAGCTGGGACAGGGGAGGGTCAGGCTGGGTGTGAGGGAAAGGTTCTGCACCCAGAGGGTGGTCGGGCACTGGGACAGGCTGCCCAGGGCAGTGGTCAAGGCCCTGAGTCTGCCAGAGTTCAAGAAGTGTTTGGACGACACTCTCAGACATAGGGTCTGATTTTTGGGTGGTCCTGTGTGGAGCCAGGAGTTGGGTTTGATGATCCTTGTGGGTCCCTTTCGACACAAGATATTCTATAATTCTATGATTCTTGTTTGAAAGGTGTCTTATCCACTACTCAGTTCCAGTTCCTCCAAGGGACATAATCCATGCTGGTTATCTAAAAGGTACGGGTGTTGTGCTACACCAGAGCTACAAATTAAAGAAAATTGCAGTGTATTCAAAGAGAAGGATGCACTACAGACTGGGGGTCTGAAGGTGGTTGCCTTTGCAACTTCGTTGTGTTCCTCTCTGTTAGAAAGCTGTATTGAAACATTTTTCAGAATTAAACAAGCAAACTTGTCAACAAAAAAAAAATCCATCACTTGGAATAACATTAAGCCTAGGAAGGGTTTCCTGTGATTAGTAGCTATTAAGTCCAGTGTATCGATACCATGTGAATCAATGAAGCAAGGGACAGCAAGATTAGTGCCTACCAGGGGTGAGATATACCTGTGAGAACATAAGGACTGTTCTCCACAGTCAGACCAAAGGTCAACCTAACTCTGACAGTGGCCAATGGAGAGGATATTTAAGAAGGGGTAAAAGGAAAGTATAATGACACTGCCCCTTTGTACTAACTATAGTGTTGACAATTTCCTGTCGTGATCCAGCAGGCAGCTGTTTCTTCATCTTTCTGCTTGGTAACCCTGGAAGGATTTTCCTTGGGTGAATTTGCGCAGCTGTTTTTTGAACCCACCGGAACTGTATCATCTGCATGTTCCCATAGAAAACAGTTGTGCAGCTTAATTAGGTGCTGCATGAAGTCCTTTTACTTGCTTTGAACTCATGACTTGTTTTCATCTGAGGTACCTAGTTCCTGTACTGGAGGAGACGTGAGTTTTCTCTACCTGTATTAACATTCTCCAACCTGTCTATGATTTTGCAGATCTACTTCAGACATTAGTGTCTTTGGAAGCTGTTTTTGACTAACCCAGTCATCCTTCCTCATGTCCTTTCTAGTTCTCTTACATCCCTTTGTAGGGAGGGAGGGACCAGATTACATATAGTAATCAAGAAACAGGAGCTATATAGTGGTGCCAGTGTGTTTAGTGCTTTGTTCTCTGTTTCCTTCCTAGTCATTTCTAATAGTATATTAATTTTTCGGCTCTTATTGAGCACTGAAGTGATGTTCTTATAGAACTATTATAGCTCCACGATCCCTTTCCTGAATGGTTACAGTTAGCTCAGCAACTGCAACCATGTATATAAAATTAGGATATTTTTTTTCCCATGCATATGACTTTTCATTTACCTACACTGCATTTAGTTCTGCTATTGCATCACAGTTATTCATCGCTGTGAGGATCTTCTACAGCTCTGCACTTTATTATTTTTGACAGCAGACTTTGCTGACCAACTATGTACTTGTTTTTTTCAGATAGTTTGTGGACGTGTTGAACAGCATGGGGCCAACACAGCTGCCTCTTTCTCTCGGGAGAAGACAGACTGCAATCTCCTGCTCTTTGTTTACTGTCTTTTAACCAGTTATCTATGCTTATGAGAGCCTTTCCATCATTCTTAGCAACTTATTGCCTTGTCACTTGGTGACTTGGTCACTTTGGTGAGGGATCTTGTCGAATGTCTTTTGGAAATTCAAACACTGTCTTTACAGTGTCTCCTTTGTTCCCCAGTTTCTTGGCTATTTCATGAACTTTCTCACAAATTTCTGAGGTGTGACTTCTCTCTACAAAAGCTGTGTTATGTTTCTATGAAAACGCTATATCATCTTCATTCATGCACTACATTATTTTCTATTATTACGGAATTCCTTTTTTTTTTTTCCAACTCTATATAATAATGCAGATCAGCTTAATGGCTACTGAGCTCTGAAGAGGATGCCTCTTTTGTGACTACAGGCTGTTCTGCATGAAAACTTAGAGCCTGACTACTTTTACTTCCTGTCCTTCTACAGCTTATCCTTCTCTTCATTTTTGCTCCCCACCATCCCGCATTTAACTTGCGCTTACCACCATTGCATACCATCATCAAAAGACACTGTTCATAAGCACCACTAGAGCAGCTGGCTTCAGTAGCTGCACATAAAGTCATGCTTGGATGCTGCATGCTCAGCCTGAAATACATTTGATACAGGTAGAGTCAAGCTGGCTTTTAAATTGACTTTTGCAGTGGCTCCAAAGGCACATTTCTGGCCTTATTCAGATTTCTGGTTTTGCTCTCAACCATCAGAGATTCTCTTCTGAACAATTCAAGTTTTTAGTAATGAAACAAAGCATTTTGACCACTTCTCAGAAAGAGCAGACTCATCTGTATCAAAAATTTAAACAAATACTAACAATAAGAAGCAAACACTCCTTTCAGCCTAGAGCTTATCAATGACATAATTTGGATATGAGCTCTTAAAATGGAAGGTGTTGGACAGCCTAGGACAATTTTTCTGGTAGTCACAGGAACCCCATCAGCCTTTAACATAGTTTGGGTACCGCTGCATGATTGTGTTAATGAACCTGAGAGCAGGTGGCAAAGAAACACACAGGGCAATTTAACTTAGGAGCTCAATGTGCTGGCTATACCCACATAAATTTGAGCAGAGGAGCTTCATATAAGCAATTTGAAATTACTTAAGGTACAGTTTCACTGTTCCATGAGGGCTAGCACATGAATTTTTGCTAGAAGTGAGATGGCTAGAATGATCGTAATAAAGCAGCTTGTGGGTTCCAGCCCATCCAAAATACCACCTCACTGTTAGACATTGAACATGATTTTTTTTTTTTTTTCCTCAAGAGGAAGTTTGTGGAAAGTCATTTTAAAAGTTGTGTCCATAGCAGTGTCAGGCCCCATGGTAGGCTGAGCATCTCCAACCCAGGTGACCGGTATTTTTGTTCTCAGAGTGAAAAAAAAAAGCCACATAAGATGTTCAGGATGGCATTTTTTGGACCAGATGCAGATAGTGCATTTTAGCTGCCAGGTCTGAAGGAATTTATTTCACACACTTCTAGCCCAGAGTATCCCAAGAACAAATCTTCAGCTATAAAAGGCTGGGGAGGAGGAAGGCTAAAAGAGGAGATGTGGCTCCAGCACTGCAACAGGCTGGGGAGCAGCCGTGCTCCACTCCTGACAGTGCTGAGAGCTGCTCAGGGCCAGCAGCAGCTCCTATGATTATTTTGACTGAATTTTACTCACGGTCAGTCAGAAAACACATGATGACTGCCAGCGGGGCCCTTTCTCAGATCTGCCCGGCGAATGATGGGGTGGGCAGGGTACACGTGGAGAGGATCCTTCCCCTCCCAGCAGCTGTTGTAGGGGCGGGGGCTGAGTGGGTGATGCTTTTTGTATCAAAGAAAACTGACTGCAGAGACCCAGAAATAGCCATGGCGTGGTGCCACCGTGTTTTTGTCACGGTGTTGCATCAACGTGCAATGCCGTTGGGTGGTGCCGATACATACCACAGTGATACCACACCACTCTGACACGGTGCAACGTCTATATTATGTGAGCTGCCATCGTCGTGTGGCAGTCTTTCATGATTAATTGCACTGCTTAGGTGCAGCTGCATGCATGTTATCTAGCTTGAAGTAGAAATTCCATTTATCATAAAATGAAATAATCACAAAAAGAAAGGAAGGGTCATGGGGAGGGAGACAGTGCTAGGACTATTAGGGGTTAGCATTGCATCCTCCTGGAGAAAAGTAACATATGACTGGAAAGACCCACAACTACAAACATTTAAATGAAAAAAAAAGGCAGAAAATATTTCTTAAAATAACCATTAAACTCAAGGCCAAAGACCTGGACCCCAAGGCAGTGAGCCAAGAATAGAGTCTCTTTAAATAGATGTTAAACAGGGAAGGGCTCGTTTACGAGAGGACATAGTGCCCTAGAGCAGGAATTCCTGGCAGACCTCTTGCCATCCCCAGGCGAACATGGAAATGTTTCAGGGGTAGCAGCCTTTGACGCCGGGGAGAGAAAGGAAACAATTTCCCCATAACCCCAAATCTTGAGAGCGTGCACTGTACAAGCCAGCATCTCTGAATGGGAAGCGGTACCGTACCCTTTTCGTTGAACGGTGTGTGCCAAGCGAGAAGGTAGTTGTCTGGTTTCAGTTCCCTGCAGCCTTCGATGGTAGCGGGGTCTGGCCGCCTCCCCGAGAGCTTGTCAACAGCGTCCACGTAGCGTTTCACCAACTCGCGGTACAGGTCTTCCAGACACCAGTAGTCTGGGCAGAACGGGAATAAAAGGTTGTCATACAAAGACAAAAGAGAGAGAGAGTGCTGAAAACAACCGCAAAAAGCTAGTTATGGTTTTAATAAATGTTCCTACTCCCCAATTCCAGTATATCGGGTCACATTTCTGGTGCCACGCTATAAACACTCTTCCATCCGTGAGAGCAGGCTGGAGAGAAAATATTCTTGTCTCTCCGTTTTTACATTTTCCTGCTTTCCTTTTCATTTTTAATTCCTTTAATTGAAAAGACAGGGGTGTTCTTCTCCTCGACAGGAGCTTCTCAGGGGTTGTACCTCGCCTTGGGGTGTGCGGTGCTCGCCAAGGTGTCTCACCCCCTGGGGACGTGCTGCCTTGGTGGCTCTGCCCGCACCTCTGCGCTCATTTGCAGGCATGAATCCACATTAAAAACAAAGCTCCCCCCCACATTTTTTAAATTGCCACAAAATATTTTAATGAGATATGCATAATAAAACACAAAAGCAAATCAGTGATCCCATTTGTAAGTTTTTCACGTGTTGGGCTTTTCAGGTGTTGGGCCTGAAGAGTCCTGCCCCTGGTTCTTACTGAGGAAAAGCCTCCACTGACTTCTCCTACAGCTTTGTACGCAGCAGGAGCTGAGGAAGCTGTCACAATTTGACCATCTATATGTTTCCAGCGTACTCGAAGAAACCCCTCCTAACACTTGGGTTGCCTACAGATCAAATGACGTGGTAAGGGAAGTTCTAAAAATACCTTCTAGCGTTTTGTCAAAGATTGGTGATTTCCTGAAATCCACAGAAGAGGTTTAATTTAAGACTATGTTTGGAGACCCATAGCCAGAGCCACTCTAAAGTGTCATCTATGCAGAGAGATGAGGAGAAAAGACACAGGGTAAAACCCAGATTCCCCTCCTTTCACAAGAAAAATGCCCTATTGATTACAGTGGCCATCCTACTTACAGCCCTGGAGGAACAGGATAGTTTCAAGCTGCTGACTCTTTCCAGATTTAGGAATCAGGTGTCAGTTTATCCGGATATGAGCCAAGAGCAGTATTTACCGCTCGGCAGCACCCACAGAAGTGCTGTCCCCAAAATCAGGGTCCCTTGGTCCAGCACTGCCAGCTGCCAGAGCCCACCACGGGTCCCTCATGTGGGGCCAAGCTGGTGCCTCAGCCGTCAGCCAAATGGGGCAGGCTTCTTTAGACATGAGTGCTCATTTCTTAAAATCTGTGTTTAATCAGAGAGGAAAAGGCTTTCCTTGTGGTGGGGGTAGGTCCCCTGCCTTTGGTGGTGCTGGTTTTGTTCCTCCCTCACGGGACAAACGACTCCCGCAGGTAGATATTTCATCTGTCCTTCGCTCTCAGATCAAACTTTCCGTCTGTGCACAGGGTGGATTTGGGGCCAGTGCCAGCTGGCTTCAGCCTCACAGAGCCACCTTTACCTTCGTGGGCATCACTCTGTTGGCTTTGGGGCTCTTGTGGGTGGGTCCTGCCTCCCTTTTGGGAAGCAAAGGAAAGGACTTGATTTCCCACACTCACGAGCATTGCTCTGAAATGAAGGTTTCTCACTAAAATTTCCCTCTCCTTCTTGTTGCTTTATCACCAGCCCACACCAGCATCTTTTTTAAAGCCCGTCTGATCAGAACAAAGAAACGAGAGCGCAGGATCAGCACAGCTGATATGAATTATAGCGAGACCTTATTTTTCTCTTTAAAGAAGGGCAGCGCTCCTGTTGTGTTTAAGATTTATTACTGTACAGATAGCCCGAGTGACTTGACTACCCGTAAGTTATGGTTTTGGAGAGTTCAATAAGCAAGAAACATATGATACGGATTTAATCATAGCCTATATTCAGAAATATGTTAGTCATCTTTTTTCCTTCATAGGCTGACATCTTGCCCTTATCTTTAGTGTATTAGCTACCCCTTAAACCATTGGCTAGCTAATAGCCAAGCACGAAGTGCCCGACACACTCTTCAACTGATCTCTGCACGCTAAATTTAGAGCACACTAGAAGCAGGCAGAGATAAAGCAGCGAAACAGAGGCACAAGTGAAATCTCATTGACTTCAGCAATACTTAGCTACATTGCATTACTTTTGCTAGCTATCCAGTGCTGCTTGTGTTAGGAGAAGTCATGAATATTTCTAGAGATTAAAAAAGTTGATTCATTTTGAGGAGATAAAAAAATAGCTGCTGTCTTCTGATGTAGTTTTGATGACAATCGTGATGGTCTCAGTTTTAGCTCAGTGGGTACGGTGTTGATACAAATATCGTGACATCTTACAAAAGACTGCTACTTCCTCAAGAAAAAACAAATGTTCTCTCTCAAACTGTTGTGATTTTAGAAGACATATATTAATAATTTTCTCTGTTCTGATATACTTTATTATAAACATCTTATTTTAGAATATGTTTTTGGACTAAAGATACAGAGCTCTCCCTACAAAGCAGCTTGCTCCTTTTCTGGCTTTGCAGGCACAACCCTGTGCCTGCAGGGCAGCAAAGAGGAGATGGCTCTCAAGATTCTAGCCTGGATGAGATACTGAGGGGACTCCACTCCAGCCTGGAGCAGAGAGCACACGGACATTCAAAGTGCACTTGGAAAAGCTCTAATCTGTTATAGAAAAATTTATAAGATTATATCTTCTAGGAGATCTTTTATAGAAGAATTTCAGACAGGTTTATTTCTGGTGGCTATTCCGTTCCCTGACATATGCAGTGTACACACAAACTATTTAATATTTTTGCTATTATGCCGGACATGCAGTATTTTAAGTCTTTAAGCTTTAACCAACTTCATAAACCTAGACAAAGTCCAGGGCGAGCCCATCCACATTTAAGAAATCAAAATTCCTGTTTGTGTGGTGGCCACAAGTTTATGCTCGTGGAGGAGATGAGCTAATACGCATTATCATTCACATCAGCAGCATTTCTGACACATTTTCTCCCGACTTCCACAGCACTCAGGCTTGTTTTAAGGAAAGCAGCAGCTCTACAGCTTTGCTCCTTGCCAGACTGCAGCTGTGAGTCCCGTCTTACCTACCTGTGATGACAGCCTCTGCTGTAGCCATGTGCATGAGAGTGTTGTCACTTACTGGCCATTTGTCTGGAGAGAGCACCAGGTTCTCAAGCCCTCCGATTTCCTTCAGCTCCTGCTGGATTTTTGCACCTAAAGCATTGTCTTGTCGGGAGAAATTTCGGTAACCAAGAGCATCCCCTACCCCGGCCAGTACAAGCGCAGCCTTAAATTTATCCATCCCCGAGACACTTTTTGCTTCCCTTTTTCCTGAAGCAGCCACTGAATCTGGATCTTCCTTTGTTCCTTTGCCTTCGGCTCAGCTCCCCCGACACTTTATATCAGCCATTGTGTCACCCCGGGAGCTCTCTCTATAAGGCAAGAGCTTCCTTTTCTGGCTCTGCAGATGCCATCTCTTGTCTGGGACCCAATGGAGAGGAAATATTTCATAAGCCAGGGATTTTGCAGGGGCTTTGTTCAATGAAACCGCGAGAGCATGCCCACAAAGCGAAGTGCAAAAACATCGTTTCTGCAGCCCAGCACAAAGCAAGCCAGGAAATACTTAGCCCTACCCCGTGTAAGTAACTCTACACCCAGAAAAACAGATGGCTTCACAAGGGTGTTTATTTATTTAATAACTTGCAAATTAATACATTTCCCTCCACTTTTCTGATACGCTCGAGTCAGTCTCCCTTTCAGGGACTGGTCAAGAAGCTGAAAGCCTGGGATAAAAGAGGTTTCTGAACTCAGGAAACACAAGAACGATGGCTTAGGTGGCAAGAAACCCAGTAAAATACAGTAGACCTCTCGCATTTCTAATGCACATCTCCAATGGCAATATTTCATCAACAACCTTCTTGCTCTGTTCCACATATACCAATTTGTTTAGCCAATTCACTGCACCCTGATGAGCACTCAGCAAGATGCCAGCTTCAGTCCCACATCTCTTTCTGCCTGGCAAAGAATGACTTTTTCCTAGGACAGAGCTTAGGTGCAGCCCACATTTGGACTCTGAAAGGAAACTATTTGGAAAGATATATTTAAATGGCATCCTGTAAATCTAGGAAAGCTCACATATGAAGAAATCACACTTAGTACGAACTTAGTTATATTAATACCATCCTTCCAAACCTGATACTTGGGAAATTATCTGCTTCATTCTGTTACTGCAGTTTTTCCTGTACTTCTGCCATGCACTGTAAGAAAAGGCTTTGCAATCTGGCAGCCTTCTGAACATGTTTTGCCCAAATACAGGTCTCTGCGTAGGCTCAGGGTCTTCCTTTAAGGGGTCTATGGAAACTGCCTCACATTGTGGCCCTGAGTTGCTACTCATGCTGCCCTAAGGATTCACAAATTACTAAACTTTAGAGGTAGAAATACAAATGTAAATATAAACACGTAGATATACAGAAAGCTTTGACTTAACTTCAGTTGGCTTGACTGCAATTTTGATAAAGGATACCTTGGGAAAGATCTTTGTTTTATCTTTTTCAGAATGCAGTACCGATTGCTGTTCAGATGGACAAGGCCAGCAGCGTAGAGGATGCACTCTGCTATCTCCCAGAATGATAAGCAGTTAATCACAGTCTGGGTATCTGACATGAGTAAGAATACCACTGTACTTCTCAAGGGACTTTAATGCAGTTTTTGACCACTTGGATGGAAGATAAGCCTTGCCATCCCTGTTCTACGTTATAAGAAATAAGATGCAGAAGTGGAGGAAGTAGCCTTGGTTAGTACACTCTTGTTTTACAGATTAGGACTTGGGTAACAGAGGCTCTGAGTTTTAAGAAGAGGACACAGAGTGTTCAGGGAGGTTGTGGAGTCTCCTTCTCTGGAGATACTCAAGGCCCGTCTGGACGCCTCCCTGGGCAGCCTGCTCTAGGGAACCTGCTTTGGTGGGGGGGTTGGACCTGATGATCTCTTGAGGTCCCTTCCAACCCCTACAATTCAGTGATTCTGTGTCTTCTTTGCTAGGAAAGAACAGCTGTGAACTGAAAAAGCACAAAATAAATAGCAATTATGCCTTTGGTACCAGGGACACTACATAGGGATGAGAGGCAATGCAGGGCCACAAGCTCTACAGCACAGAGATGGCTTGCCATGAGCATCGTGGGTCTGAAAGAGAACATTCAGATGGAAAACTACGGCCAATTTTTACCAAAAAAAAACGCCACATCAGAAGTGTGGTAGCTCCCAATCTGACGCCTCATTTACAGGTCTGTGCATCCTGGTGTGGCCCCCCCTTTGGTACTCCCACAGAATATTGTGATTTCTGGGAAGCTGAACTTGCAAACCAAGGGTAGGAGAAACCACCTGCTGAGGCACTGCAGAGAGCTACAGGGGCCTTATCAGATGAAAGGTTCCTTTCTGGAAATGGGCAAAGCTATTCTTAGTTTTCCATTTATCTCTTCCTCTTATATGTGGCTGGCAGTTGTACTGCCCCTTTGCCTCCCATGGACTTTACCCTCTTGCATGCACACTCGACTGCTTCTAACACAGCCCAAATTAGGAATAAGGTCTTTGGCTATTAGAAATAAGGCTAGAATCAAAACCCAGAGAAAAATTCAGAGACGTTCTAGCTTTCCAACACCACTAAACAGAACACGCAACAAAGAATTAAGCATTTGTTTAACTTGTAAATTGCATATTATCTCCTTTTCATGTGTTAACTTCCAAACACTGTGAACTTTCTCAACAGAGGTAAGTTAGGCACGCTGATATCTACTCCCCCTGCCAAAACCAAAAAACCAAAAACAATTATTTGTGAAATATACTTGCATGTAAGCAGCCGAAGTACAAAAACTCCATTAAGATGGTTAAGTATTCACTTATCCTACAGACTCACTGTAGGGGAAAAAAAATAGTAGAGCTGGCAAAAAATGTTTGGTATATTTTAAATTAGATAAAAATGCAGCTTTGGTGTCCTCTCACCAATATGCATAGGACTGCTTTCAGACGGGGAGAGTACAAAAAAAAGGCACGGGAAGGCAGTGCAGAGCAAAGCCTTCGTGTTTGTGGCAACATGCGGTTATTTCAGCTCAACTGCGCTGGAAACTGTATGTTAAATATTAAAGCCTGCATTCAGCTTATGGGGAACTTGGTTCCAGCGGATACCTCCTCTACCTGCTGGGATGTGAATCAGTTCTTTCCACCTCTCAGGAGAGGGCTCTAGGTCTGCGCAGGCACCGCTGTCTTTTACGAAGCAATGGGCCAGTCAATGGAGCATGAGCTGAGGTGGCTGTGACCACAAGCCCTTCATCATTTTAAGGCAAAGACTATGCTGCAAGCCCTTGACCCGTGAGTCTGCCAGCCAAGCAAACACAGCAGGGAAAAGCTCCAGGTTCCAAGTTCACCCATCCCAGGGAAGCAGACCTGTGCCCAAAGCATGGCTGATACCAGACAGGGCTTCTCAGCAGCTCTGCCTCCTGCTTCTCGCTAGCCTCGAACCCATTCACTAGCCCTTGTCAGAGCTGCAACTTTGCAACCACTGAAGTGAAGGGTTTCACTCTGGCACCAGGATCATTTCTTTAGGAATGATGCTAATTATAGAACACGTGAATTGAGATCCAGGAAAAAAACAGACTGGCTTTCCTTAATTGCTTAATAGTTGGGGGGTGACTCATTTTTATACCACTTCACACCACTGCCTTGAGAGAAAAATTTTCCTTTAATGCTGCAGCAAGGACTGCATTCTTCTTCACCCTCTTGACAGAAAGCCTGCCATCACACAGTGTCTGAAATATGGGATTTTGTGCATGTGGGCGGAGAGGTGGCTGCAGTCACAGCCCCTTCTGCCAACAGTTCATAAGAAAAAAGCCCTGTTTAAGAGGTGCCATTCCCACCTAATTCTACTTGGCACACTGTATATAATGCAAAGGTCAGAAAACATGCTTTGGTGAGTATTTTCAAAAAAAAAAAAAGACCTCATGGTTGCAAAACAACTCTTTTTCAGCAGGGCTGTGCCTCTCGATGTGCCAGGTGCTGGGCTGGCATCAGCTGGTGGAAGCTGGTGTTGGGTGCTGGGTGCTGACGCTTGAAAGGTATTGAAGGCATCGTGCCATGGTTCGAGTATCTGCGTCAGCAGTTTTTGCTGTTACAGGCAAAGGAAGACAGACTCGTACGATACCAAAGCAGCCAGCGGCTGGTGAAACCTTCGGCTCATCTGTTTGCAGGAGGGAGACCAATAGTCCCACTGCTCTGCTCACCCGCTGCGATACTTGTGCTCGGTAGGGAAGGCAACCACTAGGACAGCCACTCCAGCGTAGCGCAGTGTCACAGAGAGGGCCGTTTGCTTTGTCTTCCTTCAACCTTTCAGGTGAGAATTAAGGGCAGTTGAACACATACATCTGAGGGTCTTCGCACAGACTTCTGAACGTGCTGCTTCTCCTACAGAGCTCAGTGCATAGGAGTGCACAAGACTTTCCCTGCAGGTACAACTCTCGTTGCCTGTACAAACTACTGATGCACACTGGAGCTGCTTAAAAGCTTAAAGGTGGCACAGACGAACAAAACAGACATCTGTTTTAAGTATAACTGCTGAAAATCATGAGTTGCATCCTTGCACTCTTCTGGTTGATGGAATAATAATGCACGAATCCAGTAAATTAACTGAAAACAAACAAACAAACAAAATCCCCTCCCCAGTCTTCGCAAGGCTTCCCTTCACAAGGCTTCCAAAGCAGAAAGCTGATAAAACCATACAGACATCTCACATGACCGACTTCAATCCTTAATGTTCCAAGTCCCTTTATTCCTTTTTCCATTGCCACAAAATTCACACACGTACAGCTTACTCAGCAGCAAATCCCTCAGGTGCATCGCATGAGTGGACGCCTGCGGGTCTGCTCTTCTTGGCATGACATACATGATAAATTACATTTAAATTTAGAATTGGCAAGTACAAATCCTATGGCTCAGTTTCAAATGCTCCAGGAAGAAAACCCAAAAAATTTGGCAACAGCTTTAAAAAATACATACAGTTTATCTAGGAACTAATACTGTATGCAATGAACAACTTCATAAATGGTAGAGAAATCTTGATTATAAATTAATCAGCCTAGGTGTTACTGCTATAGGAGCTAAAAAGCAAAGTCAGAGTACCCTGTAAAGGGGAACAGCAGACAGTTGCAAATACTGGAAATCATAAAGAAAACATCATTTGAAAGCTGATCATTTGCATTTACTTTTATGATCATTCAAGCTTGAAGCTGTCAATCCATGTTTATGGGAATGTAAAATGCACAGGTGGTTTCAAGTGAGTAGGAGACTGGGAAGAGTGAAAGAAAAAGATCTACTACACTGGCTGATAGGGAGCAACTCCTACCTTGAGAATATTTCGCCCAGCCTTCCTCTGAGGGAAGGTGTTTTCCACAAAGGACCTCACAGGAATGAAGCTTAGGGGAGGCAAACAATTGTGCGTATGTAAGAACTAAATACTCTAAGCACCTGCTTCCTCAGATTAACAAACCAAAAAACCTCAAGCCACATACGTTATGCTCCACTTATCTCAAAAGGAGAAAGCATCGTTAGGTTGATTTGAAGGAGTTCTCAGCACGTACAAATGTTTCGCAAGCTCCGGCGCTATGAGGCTATTTTGTTACATCATATACCAATGGATTAAACTATTTCTGCTCAGTTATATTATACCTATATAGTTTTAAAAGATAATTGTGTCAGTAGCAAGCATTTCACTGCTTTTGGCTAGACAGAGGCAGTTGATGCCATGGGGTGTTACACACTTATGCTCCAAAGCCTACAGGACAGAAGTGACTTGTTTTGGGTAGAACAAGTAGATAAATCAACTGCATTAAGAGCATACTACTGCTTTTATATCTCAGATGACTTCTATAGAATCTGTGGAATACAGGAGTTACATAAGCAAATGCCATCCTAAAAAGGACATAGTCAGAAAGTAGTAATTGGGGTCAGCATTACACCCCTAACTTCCTATACAAGAGAAGCACCTGAAGACTGAGACACTGACATCTAGCGGCTGTCATGCAAGATCTGACATTTACAAATACTGCTTGGGGTAAAGAGACTAACAATGAATCAATAACTGGGCGTTTCTAACTTGCTTGCTCTATTCCTATACATAGAAAATTTGCTAATTTGTTCAAATTTGTCCTAACCCTGCTTTCTAAACATCATACACACCTGAAATTTTCTCACGTAGAAGAACGTGAACTTCGTGTGCATGTACATTTCCTCTTGCAGACTGCGTTGACAGAAATGAAACCTGAATGCTTATATGAAAATCTTAGATTTTTTAAAAGAGTATTTTAAGTATTTATACCCTCACGACTATGAAACAAAATGTCACCATGCAATACTTAAGTTATATAACTCAATGCAGTACCTTCTCAAAAAATTCTTGCATCTAAGCAGCTCTGATTACAGCATATGTACTAATCATAGTTGTATTTACTCTTTAGCCACTCTTTAACAAACTTTTATAGAGGCTATGACAAACTCATTTTGATGAGGTAGTGTTTAGAAGAGCCCTGTGTGAAAGCTTGTTGAATAGTTTCTGGAAAAAAAAAAGTTGTGCTTAAGCATTGGAAGACACTGTTGGGGAAAAAGAAGACTGACCTCTGTACGCTTCATAATAGGTAGCTGGTGAGAGGAGAGAAAGAAATAACTGAACAAATTTGGATTTGGTGAAAACTGACTCAATTCCACTACTCTTGAGCAGTATTGCACTAATTTACTCTTTTTTTCCCCTTAAGCATTACTGAATATACAAAATATCCAGAGGCTAACATCGTTAATGTGAAGTTTCCTTTACATGAAGTTTCCTTTCCTCTGTTTTCAAAGTGGAAGCCAACTGTTGAAGTCTTTGGGCTTATTCATGTTTACTTTCTGTGAGGCTTGTCAGGAACTGCACTCATAACTTGTTGCATCTTGCTAGAACTGAAGGTGTCTTTCAGGCTAGAAATAAAAGTTATATTCTACCAATCCACTGTTTAAAATAAAGGAAATACATAACTGAAGACTAACAGAATTGATAACCAAACGAATTATAAAAGTATCTTTGGTTGGTTAAGGTCTATTTTAAAATGGTTAATAAAAAAAAGCTGGAGATGCAACAAAGCACAGAGCAGCAACCCCTTCCTCAGCAATGCTACTGCAACATGTCCAAGCTCTTCAAGAATTCAGTAATGAGGAAGTTAATCTCATTGGGAGAAAACAAAAGGCTGGGTATGCTCAAATCTATCTAAAGCTTAAAAATATAAATTCAAAATTATGGCAACAAGTCAAAAAACTCTACATGAGGACACATTCATAGAGCTAGCTTTTATAAAAATACAACATACTACATAAGTTTTACTTAGGGATTTAATTTATATACCACAAATACTGCTTTTCATATAAGTACAATATAATACAGTTTTATTTATTTAACTGCTGGTGTCCACTTTGGATCATGAACTCAATGGCATGCTGTGCTGTCAAAACTTTAATAAAATGGCCTCTAGTTAAACTTCTCCAAAGTATAAAATCATGCAAAATCTACATCCTATATGATACAACCAATACAATAATTGAAGCCAATAGCCTACAAACAGCCTGGACTATCTTCTGGAGTTTGTTCATGAAATGTCCACGAGCCATCATTTTCTTCAGACAGAAAGGAGGAATTTCTGCGTTGTCTCCGGAATCTCATCACAACCACCGAAACCAGCAACAATGTGCACAGTTATCAGCCAACAAGTCTTCGTTACCTAATGCAGTTCAGACTGTGCGTTTAGTCCACATTACGTCTGGGGTTAGGAAGTTTTACGCTTTCCTCCTGTGACTACAGGTCGTGCATATTCCACAAAATCATCTATAAGAACAGGCCACGCTCCTAAAGAGAAGTCAAGCAGGTCAGAAATTAATGTATCATTATTAGCAGTAAGTTGGCGTAGTCTCTAAATAAAAAGGATCAGAAGGTCACTTTGACTTTTCTGGCCTAGATTAGCTTTAGAATCATAAAATCATTAAGGTTGGAAGAGACCTCCAAGATCACCTGGACCAACCATCCCCCTACCACCAATGTCACCCACTAAACCATGTCCCTAAGCACCAGGCCCAACCTTTCCTTGAACACCCCCAGGGAAGGTGATTCCACCACCTCCCTGGGCAACCCGTCCCAGTGCCTGACTGCTCTTTCTGAGAAAAAATGTCTCCTCTTTTCTGACCTGAAACATGCATGACATGAAAAACACCACAAAAAAGCTCCTAAATAGTACAAAGAAACATTGCATCTCTTCTTGCAGCAACAGTTTTTAGTACAAGCAAAATGCATTTAAAGCATAATGCATGCTACAAAGTTTGTAAACATTAGTTGATAGAAAAATCATGTCATTTCTATTAGTCATTCATAACCCAGTAAATATTTCTGTACACAGCCATCCCAGTGTAGGATTTGTAAGATTAGTGACAGTGTACGTTTCTTTTAGGTTAATTTAAAAAAAAGCTTACATAGGCATTCTTGCAAGTGGAAAAAATGTTTACCCTTGCATTTAGCAGCACTTTAGGTACAAAAACACAGTTCTACTGTGACTCTTGTAGCATAACAGGTTCAAAGAGCATGGGCTGTATCACTGTGTGACAATATCTTTAATTCCATCTACATGTTACGGCAAACTTATTAGTTTTGGCAACAAGTATGTTACCCTAAATTTGCAGCTAAACCTCTACATGTAAGAAATTGAAACAAAAGGTTTCAGCATGTCCTGATGTTCATTTACAGTAGTATTTCAGTTCTGCTGTACCAACTTTTGAAGATAATTCAAGTACTGCTTACCTTCTTCATCGTAGTTGGACATATCATCTGCAATCATATTTCCAAAATCTAACAGAAGATTCCAAGTATCTTTTGGAATTGATCTTTTATGATGTTCCTGCAGAGGAAGAAAAATGGTACTGTTTAATACAAACTATTTTCAAATTCCATGGTAGTATGGCAGTACTTTATTTTGACATATACAGAAGCAGATATTTTACATTATTTATTTTTAAAAGTTGAATGCTTCCAAAGAAAACTATAAAAACTACTACTAAAGGATGCAAAAAAATGGAAGTTTCTGATATTTTGTTTGTTCTACTTTTTGCTTTTAGGGTGTGTTCCTAACTTGCTAGGGTAAAGAATAAAACAAATGTACTTTTATACTTCTACATGATGGATCTTGGTGTCCAACTGTTTCAACTCAAGCCCTTTTTACCACAACCTTTTTTACCCACCCTTACACAGTTTGTTTCAACCCGCTGGTTATATTTGCACCCGTTTTCCTCTTCTCACTCCCAGACTACCTTCTGGATCCAACATCTCAGCCTCTCAAACTATTATCTCCTTCACCATTGCGTAACATCCGCATTTTCTCCAGTTGTTTTCTCCAGTCTCCTTTTCCCCACTTCCTCCTATTTTCCCACACGACCTCCTAGTCTGATTTCAGGTATGCTCCTTTTGCCTCATTCACATGGAACAGTTTCAAGCCCGGCCAGTTTGAACAGCACCCCGAAAGGTTTCAGTACTAGTTGGTATTCTTTCAGCTTTTATTCAGCCCTCCCATTGTCATTTCTCCCTCTCAACCCTGTTCAATGCTGTAAGTTCTTGCTCCTTTCCCCTATACTGGCCCTGTAACTTGGTCAGCAGGGTCAAGGATCTGGTCATAACCTGCCACCTTCTCTTCACTTCCATCCCTCCACACCACATGGTCCTGCAGAACAACCCAAATCAGCCCTGGTGCTCATCCGACCCCTTGGGAAGCCAACTGATTAGCCTGGAGGAAAACACTCAGCTTTTGCTGGATCTGTCTTCTGCCAGCTTAGCAAGCAGAAACAGTTCATAAAGGATGGTCAGTAAAGCACCGCAGCTGCCGTAAAGGAAATCAGCAGAAATATACATGGGGAAACACAACTTGAAGCAGTTTTGAGCTGTAGGACTAGGTCAGACCACCTAGAACTCACCTCATCTGTTGATACTGCTATAGTACTTGAAGACATTAGGGGAGACTAATCAGGAATTCAGTGTCAGCCCTGATACCTAGATCTGGTTTGCAACAAGAAGTTGTAGCTGCATGTAAAGAATTAGTGTGTTTCTTTTTTTATTTTTTTAAGCATTAACACTCTGAAATATTTTGAAGAACAAACTGTATTTCTAAAATCCTGGAACTTGATCAAAATGAGGCTGACATCCACCACAACAGCAAACATGCACCCTTACTCAAGTCAAATGTCACATTTTTTGGGGCCAAGATATAACAAGCAAACAGATCTTCTGGAAAAGGTTCCTTAAAAAGAAAAACAAAACCACACCCTGAAGAGTCCTAGCTTGCTGTTTTCTTAGGTTGAATTTTTTTATTCTAAACATTTTTTTCTATTGTTTACATTCAGGTTAAATACTTGTAGCAAAATAAGACTATATTACATCTTCTAGAGTACTGCTTGAAGCAGAGACCCGTAGAACAGTTTGTTGTAACAAACTCGATCACATAGCCTAGTGGGATATTGCATTTTGATGTTTTAAGTGTTAAGTGTATTAAGGCAGTTAAAATCTGAAATGTTTTCATAAATTCTCTTGACGAAACTGGTACACATAGTCAGTGAATAAAACATACTATCCAAAAACTTCAGAAAAATATTCTAAAAGCATACACAAAAATATATGAATATAGAAAAGACTTATTCTCCTAAACTACAAAATTAAATTGAAAACTAAAGATAAATTACACATTATATGCATTTTTTTGATAGCATGTAGAAATGCAAATGTAGAAACATGGATAAATCAATTGGCTCTTTAATAAGAATATTTTGTGATTTCTAAAGTTTAATTTATGCATCTTTACTCCACTGCCCACAGAATTGCA
This sequence comes from Anser cygnoides, assembly GCF_040182565.1. Lineage (NCBI taxonomy): Eukaryota > Metazoa > Chordata > Aves > Anseriformes > Anatidae > Anser > Anser cygnoides. Next base: position 147,898,206 of record NC_089873.1, on the reverse strand, counting down.
CTGGTAACAAAACTATCAAGATAAGTTCACAACTATTATCTAAAAAATGAGTCAGAATAATTACTTGGACAAAAACTTTCACTAAAAAGTCATCTCTCAGGTTAAGTCAGTCATAACAGAATTGACTTTGTAAAAAGACACAATTTATGCATTAATACCACAAAAGGCAGAGCATGGTAAAATACATGGCTCACAGCAATCACAGCTGTCTTGAGAATAAAGACAACATAGGTTCAATCTACAATTATGGCTTCAGTTCATGCAGAAGCTTTCTTAAAGTGGGTAAAGTGGGAGGATACAGGACTGTGCAAGCAGAACCCACTATTGCTTTGCTACATCTGTTTGCTTTCTCCTCAACTAGAAAACTATACAAAGATGATTTAATTTGGCTTGATTTAAGACTACCTTATATCAGTCTTCAGAAAAGTTAAAGGGAAGTATTCATAGGTCCTGTCTTTTTCTTTATTGTAAGCACAGCATCATAGAAGTCAGACTACTGTGGACTAAGGCGGGAAAGAATAAAGGACGTACTTACCAACAAGAATTTATTCCAAAGATCTAGAAACTTAAATCTTCCTGACAAGACTAAATTCCAATATGCAATTGCCATTTCTAGATCTGCAAGAGACAAAGCAAAACATTTAATATTACAGCATATCATATGCAATAAAACTGTTATGGTTAAACAATTAAGGCTACATCCAGTGTATTAAGATACAAATTTATTACATTCTTTTGAAATTCTTACAGTCATTACCAAGAACTGCTCTCTGCAGTAACCCAAAAGGCAGAAGACAAGCAGTAATGGTAAAAACTGCATATTGAACGTTACAGTCATAAAGATTAAAGTCTCTTTGTCACCACCCAACAGTGCAGGATTAAAATCACTCAATCTAGAAACAAAACAATAGTTATCAATAACCCTGCCACAAACTTAAAGAACACGCCCATAAAAAGAAGGCAAATATTAATAGAAACCCAAACATTCAAGTCTGCAGGTGCCAACTACTGTTTATTTACCACATTTTAGACACACCTGACTTGAAAGGGAATTTAAGGACAAGAGGGAATAAAAAAAGATTTGTCTGGGTATAATAATTCTACAACACCCCTTACAGCAATATAATCTTCTGATAAGTGTTTGTAGAAGAAAAACCCCTACACCCAGAACTGAAAATGTAAGACCAAGCAAGCAGATCTTATTCCACACCACGACGAGCGATGTAGGAACAAAGCTCAGCTCATGCATGCCAAGAGGAGGATGCAGCACTGCCACAAATTCAAGCAGAACAGTAACAACAGTATTAGATACAGCATTAGGGTAGAAATAAAATTTTCTTGAAGGTCTGTTTCATCTCAGCAATCCACAATAGCTAACCACTTCTGTCCCTGGTCCCACCCATAACACCACTAAATATAGTGGTGCATGCACACTGCTGTGCACCAGCAAAATAAAGGCATATCCTTTCTTAAACCACAAAATGATTTAGTTTTTGCTTTCAGTGTAGGTTAAGCACAAACCAAATATGAAACTTAACAGAAAGGGTTACCATAGCAGACGAGGAGGAAGGCTGACCTACCTACAAGAGAGGGGTGTGCTGCTTGGAACTGCGCATATCCTATTACAAACCTAAAGCCACCGCGCCACCTGAAATCAAGTTTCTCAGCACATCCAGTTCCCTAGAGTCTGTACGGTGGAGGGCTGAGGCCCAAAGTTAAGCACAGCAGTTAAGATGATGCAGACAATTGCCATACATCTGATACCCAGCTATATGGAGCCAGTGTTTCAGGTGTTTGTTCGAGTATGATCGGAGCACAAAATTTTATGTCCTAATAAACTTTCTTCAGTCCTACCAAAGTCAGATGTCTTTGCCAACGTGCTCACTTTCCACAGAAAATGCTATTTAATAGTTTTTACTTGCTGCTTAGGTATGCAAATTAATTATTCATATCTGTTATCCCAACTGAAAAGCAGAAGTGGGAAGGGAGAAACTCACATAATCTTAAGGGTTTCTAAACTTCACCGTGAAGCAACTGGCTTTGATCCCATTCACTCAGGCTTCATTATGAAGCCTCAACTTTTCCAAGCTGATCTTGTAAGCATTGGCAAGCATTAAGCAAAACGCACTTTGATGAAAAACAGTTTTACAGCACAAGAGTTTTTATATTTCAGATGAAATATTCCTTGGAAAATGGAAGAAGGTACAGGCAAGGAAGCAAAGACGGTTAGAGGTACTGCAAAAATGTTAAAAAGGAAAGAAGATGCAACACTTCTTTGGTTTATTTGGGTATTTGCAGCACCATATTTAGCAGTATGTTAAAATAAACCTGATTGCTGCAACATTATATTCAACACAATGTAAATAAAATACTATTTTAATTAACCTGACACCTGTGGAATACTTCACACCTGTGTGCCAACTGGTTCTCCTGCACAGAGATGCAGGAGTTGGTTGTTGTGACTTACAGTAACAGCACATCCTTGTCAGGATGGGGACTTGTACTGCACACACAGTAAGGTAAAGGCTGAGATTGAGGCAAACCCAACTAAATTCAAACTATGCTAGTCTGAAAGGCTTTGAAAAAAGCATCTGTCCTACTCCTCCTTTGTTGTTCAGCATAATTAACTGAAGGCCACACAATTAAAAGAGAGGAAGCCTTGATCCTAGATAAAACTGGCTCAGGGGAAGATAAGAAAAATAAATTTTAAAAAAGAAAAGTAGATCTTCCTTATCTGGTTCATAGCAATCACACAAACCCATGAACCGATACAAAGAAGAGATATTGGAACAAATGGACTAGATGGGACTATCACTCTTGGTAACGGTGCTAGTTTATGCAATCTTAACAGTATTTGGGGAAATCGGGCCTTTAGGTGTGCCATGCTGTCAAGGGATATGGCTACATACAGTTTTGTTTGAAGACATTTCTCTATCTACGTTGAAAACCTGAGTCCCAGAGGACAGAAAACTGGATTCTTCTGCTGTCGAGGGAGGGCTTAGTCTCACAGAGTTGCAGTTCTTCATTAGGCTGCTGATAGCAGTATCAATAAACTGTAATGCTGCGGAGTGCAGCTGCTACAATGAGCACAGCATTAAAAGATTAAAACAAAAACATCAAAAGAAAGAAAAAAGCCTTCACAGGATCACAGGATGGCTGAGGTTGGCAGATGCCTCTGGAGGCCACCTGGTCCAACGCCTGCTCCAGCAGGGCCACCCAGAGCCACTTGCCCAGGCCCACGTCTGGGTGGCTTTCAAATACCTCCAGGGAGGGAGGGAGGCTGCCCAACACCTCTGGCCTCATGCCCTGAGTTCTGCATCCCTGCAGAAAGATGCCTTGGCAAGGCACAGATTTGTCATGCACTATGAGGAACGTCTATCTCAACGCTGCACAGTTACAAAAGCATCAATTACAAATAAAATAAAATTGTAATTATAAAAAGGATGCTGATTTTGTACCAAAAAATATGCTTCCCATGTTATATACTAGTGATGCGAATTTTAGAAATGGAAAGGTAAAGACAGACACACAAACCTCTGGAAACTAATGTCTAAGCAAGGACCAATTTGTGTACATGTTGCATGTCATGCAGACCTTTAGTACTGTCTAAAGAGTTTGCATACACTGAAACAAAGCTTCATTATCGAGATGTTTGGCTTTCTGGATACCTAGTCTAGGTACATAATACAGCATCCCTATAGCTTTCTGTAGCGAAACCCTGAGAACTAATTGAATCACCTACAAGTGATATCAGTTATTTAAAATTATCAAATCTAAAATTATTAAAAATATCAAAAAAATCAAAGTAAAAGTAGAATTCAAGAAGGAAAAGGATAGTAAGGTAATATTTTAATTATTTCAAACATTATTTTGCTGTAATAGTGGTTATTACAGTAAACATGCTTTAGTACATTTTAGTGTTTTAGCTTTAATTCGAAATGTTAGGAACTCCTTTTATTTATACTGTTTTTACACTATTTAAAAGATTTACATTTATTTTCACAGTCAGAAATAAACGATCTTGCAAGCAGCACGATCTATTCTGAAACAATAAAACACATCCTAAATTTGTTAAGAAGATGAAAACCTCAGCCTTTGCTACCCTCATTGAACAGAAAGCTTAAAAAGTGGAAATAAATTAGCACAATTAATACAGGAGAAATAGGCTACCAGCTAAATAGCTTGTATCTACCTTCAAGGTTAGATTGAATGCTTATTTTGTTAATAAAAATTTCAGAAATTAAAGATAGAAATTAAATGAAGTTCCTTATGCCTTTGCTATGATTTTGGACACGGGGAATGAAGTCACTGCACACAAGTAATCAAGGAAGTGAGAAAACTGATAAATCAACAGACAGCAAGGAACTGACTGGAGAGGAGGATTTACGAGGAACATGAAATTAAGTTCATTTAGACCTGCTGCGCCAAAACAGCTCTCTGGGACTGCAGCACTCACTTGTCATCCTCTGCCAAGCAGAGCTTTCCAGCTCTCTCAGATTGCCCTACCAACAGAGCTGTTTATGCAGCCATGTTTGATGCTGTCAGAATACTAAATCTAATTAATTTAAATTACTGACAACTTCAGAGAAAAAAAAACACAGCATTAGTCTCCCAAGTACTTATTAAGATCTTTAAGTTATTTATAAGAATACTTCAGTATTTGTCACTGTTGCCCTTAAAATCCATAGTTAGCATGCTGACTAGGTTCTGCACATTATGATAGTAGAGTGTAGCATGTTTTAGAGCTTGGAAATAAATCATTTATCTTGATTTCCTCTCTTGAAATTAACTGACTGTACCAGTATTGCCTTCTTCCTCTGCTGACATTTAACCTTCTTATCAACACTGTAAAGCTTTGCTAAATTACACAAGTCATCCCTATGAAACAGGTTGAGCAGCTTGTTAAAAGCCTCAGTGCTCACTCAGAGTACTCTCTCAAACTACAAGGGTAGGATTTTTTACACCAGGAAGTATCAGGCAGTGCTTCCCAGTCCACCTACAGCCACAAAACAAAAAATTAGCAAAGAATGTAACACAGCTTGTAGGAGAAAACAGTTACTTTTATTAGATCAGTTAATAAAGAATTTAAAAAAATGAAATGAAAATGTCTTTGTTTGAGGCTCTCTCTCCTCAGTGCATTAACTGAACCTTACTTTACAGATTTGAAAACAAAAGTAGCCAGCAAACTATTGTACCCAAAACAGCATAAAAATTTAATCTGGACAGGTGCAAGACAAATCTATTTCATCATTCAACTGACTTATAATAGTATATTTAACCTTTGTAAGAGATGGGACTTCAGATGTTTTCTTTAAAATCATGTAATTTCCCCTACAGGATCATTGGGTTGATATTCTTTGATCTCTTCCCTTTTGTTCACGCACTGTGATCACAGGCAAATATCATACTTTTACAAAGCTAAACCAAACTGCATTGTATGAATAATTACTTGGTTTCAATAAAATTCATGGACACAGTGCAGAAACTCGTGCAGATGTGGGAACAGTGGAAACTGGCGTGAATCTAAAGAATTGGACTATCACACTACTCTCACCAAAAGACATCAAATGAATACTTGCAAGATTCAGTGAGTTACTTGACTCCTTGTTTCCTCATCTCTTAATGATTTTAAGAGTCTTCTTAGGCCTCCACATTACTAAGGATATGGACACAAAAATTAGTTTCTTTCCTAATCAGAACATTTTTTCCTACATACAAATAAAATCTACAAAGCAAAATAGCACAAAAATACTATTAGGACTCAACCTGGAAACCCTTCATCAATTTGTCAAATGTTTAAAGCAAAATAGCCCTTATCTGCAATTCGTAGCTCCCTCTAGAAGGAATAGACAAGGGGAAAAATAGAGAAGGGGTATGAAGTGAACGCTGGAAGTGGCTCAGCTCAGGATCCAACTGAGTTGTCTCTGTTCATCCCTGCAAAGCCGTAAGCAAGGAGCTTCCCAGTGCTCTACGTTAGCGGACACATAATTCACAGTGTCAGAATTACATCTCTGTGGTGGACAGGGAAGCATGGTGAATCACAGGATGCAGATTTCAGAAGAGCTCTGCAGGAATCAGTCAGGCTCTGACTGCTTATTAACTATCTCACTGATAGCAGGCTGATTTCATGCAGAACCTTTCATGCTCATTATCTCGAGCATCAGCTGCACAAAAGCAAATAAACTGCTCCTGACTGTGAGCTTGGCTTAGAAGAAGGTAATCTAAATATCAGTTTGAGCGCAGGATAATAAACCTGATTAAAGATTTTAAGACTGTCTACATCTCTCCAAATCTCCCCATGCACAGTTCAAATAAGCTACAACAGATGACTTAAAGTGGACTGGGTATACATTTCCTAAGCAAGAGCCAAACATGACTAAAAGAGTTAACATGAGTAAAAGAGTTAAGGCATTACTAGAACTGGCAGTTATGCCACACCTTTGCTGCTGCTCTTGGCCTCTCTTTATCAGAGTGCCCTGTCTTAAACTAAATTTCTCTTAAATTGGTGGCATTTTCAGAATGCAAAAAAAAAAGGAATAAAAATAAAACAAGGACCAATAAAACTTGGACAGACCAAGGCTATTCAAACACCTGAAACATGGTATTCACAGACCTCTTCCAAAGTAAACATGAAATTCATTTAATTCCCTCAATTTCTTCATCTACCCCCTCCTGTAAGTACCCTACAAATGGATCAATCTTCATTGAAAGTGGAGGAAATCCTCTTAACTAGTAAGAAAAAAAATTATAACCTTGCCTATTGTCTAAGTGTCTGTTCAAAGAATCTCAAACTTCAGATACCGCTACGATGAAAGCTAAAGATGATGTCGCTTCAATTAAAAAGAGCATGTTATACTCATCTGCTCATAGAAGATGCAACCTCCTTGAAGTCCACATACCGGATGCAAAGATAGTCATTCTTCGGGTCTTGAGGTAACATTTGATTCAAGTCTGAATGCCCTCCTCATGTATCATGTCTTGCTTGATCCCAGGAAACTGGCAGAGAGAAGGAAGCACAACCTTTTGAGCCAGTAAATAGGCGAAGGGACCACAAAGGAGCGACGAAGGACCAAATCTGCTTTTTGTCTCCATGTTGAAAGGAAGTCGAAGACCATGAAGGAACGCATTAAGTTCCTCCACTGTGCTGAAACAAACTGTAGTAAAAGTCCTGAGCATGAGGAATCTCTTGAACACATCTTGTTGGGGCTCAAAGGGAGATCCATTAAGAGACTCACAATAAGTAACAGGTTTAAAAACAAAACAAGAAAAAAAGAAAGAAAGATAGGGCTAAGGCCTTATTTTGAGCTTGAACAGTGTCCTTAAAAATCTCAACTGCTCTACACACAACATGACTGAAGATCAGTAATACTGTCTTTACTACAGTTATCAAGCAAGAGCTAGGATGCAAAATTTCACTCAGACTGCAGTAGAAAAAGCTGAACTTTGGGAGTAGAAGGTGAGATAAACCTCTCCAAATCTGCACCACGCAAAACTTAAGAGTTATTGTAACATATATACTAGCAAGACCATGAGAAAACAGATAAACAGGCAAAACTAGTTATTCATAATAATCCTTTGTCTGAGTTTCCTGGCAAATTGGACCTTAATAAACTGCACCTTTTATATTATCTCAAAGATACCAACAAAGCACTCGGATGCAGCTTAATATGTCCAAATATTATGTCTGCCAGGTCCAATATTCAGCCATCGAGATAGCATTGCTGCATGAAACCTTGTTATCTTTCTTCCTGAGTTCCGTCTACCACTCCGAGGGCAGCAGCCTTAACAGTCATAAACATCCATCTTTTTCTCAGACAACAATCAAATCTATTCAGGTGTATCAGAGACTTGACAGCTGGGTCCTAAGCAACATTAATCAGAACATGTTTTTCTGTTTCAAGGAAATCATGGTAGACCTCATGCAATATGCTTTTGTTTCCTGTATTTCACTACTTATACGAGCTATCACCTAGGGGTACTAGTACCACTTTTTACTTTTTTTTTTTTAAAAAGTGTATATGCCTGACTGAAGCAAACTACTTGACAATATTAAGTGAATAAAAATAAATGGAATATTCAAGTTAGACGAGACTATGGAGAGAAAGAAAAATTCCCTAGTATCACCAGGTTAGCCGTCGAAAAGAGACTCCTATAAAAGACAGTCCTGTTTCTAGGAATTAATACTGATGTACTGAACAATTTGCCTAGTTTGGGGCCTGACAGAATCAATGCAACTGAATTTACTGGAGAGGATTCTTCACATCTAATTATGTAAAGGCAGAATTTCTTGCACTACTTCTGAGTGGAACTATAGAAGAAGAAATTAAAGAAGCAGCTGAAGACGGACTGTTCTAAAAATGAATAAAACAAACAATACTGCAACAAAAGAACCAGAATCCCTTTCCTATAGTGAAATCCACTGTACCACAAAGATGACCATGTCAGATATCAAAATTCTTTTTCATCACCAAAATAACTTCTAAGAAGGGCTTCTGGGTCTTTCCACTCCCACCCTTACAAATGTCAGCTGGTGTAATGAAAGATACTATAGCTCTTGCTGATATCTCCTAAAAGAGAGATGTTTGGGACCTATGGATTTATTTTTTCTCCAAGATATGCTCAGGTAAAAAGCTTCACTGAAAACTGACAGCAATCCCAGAAAGAAATAGAAATTCAGTCTGAAAGCACTGATGGTTAAAGTGAAGCTAGATGTGATCAAATTCAAAGCACACTGAAGCAGCCTCAAACTGCTACCTACCATATCTGAGACTCCAAGGAGGTTCTAGGAGATCACACTCAAATTTATTTTCAGTAGTTCTCTGCCAAACTGGGAGAACTTGTCTATAGGAGTCAGTCCTATATCTAACGCTGTCCAACACTTAAGTAACTCAGATGATACAACAAAGGAAACCTTCGTTAAATCTGCAACTTATACAAAGCCTGGGAAAACCTGGGAAAAGTGTAGCATGGTAGAAGACAGGACTAGAATTCAAAGTTATCTGTACAAATTGAAAAAAACTCTTGAAAGTAAATGGGGAAGATTTCACTAAGGAGAAATGCAAAGTAATACAGCTAGTAGGAATAATCAACTACAGAAACAGAAGACTGGAATCAACTGGGTGCATTGCAGTTCTGCAGAAACCCAGTAATGTAATAGATCACAAACTGCTGACATTATCAGTGTTGAAATATAAGCAAACTTAATACTGAGATGTAAAACAAGGAGCGAAGTACCTAAGGCAAATGAAAAGTCTAGCTTATTTGGGTACTACAAGATAAGAGAAAGATCAATTAGATTGCAATGGAAAAAATACATGATCAGAGGGTTGGAAGATATAATTTATTCAAGTAGTTGGTTTTACTCAATCTAGAGACCAAGGGAAGACATTTACCTGCCAAATATGTAAGAAGCTGTTACTGACTGTGACATTTTTCTGTGTATTCACTCTGGATGTGTAAGTATTGAACTTCAGAACTCATGAACATAGATTTAATTTGTACACTAGAAAACAATATAAAATAGTAACCATAAGTGTGAGCAAACATTGACACAGATGTACAAGACCTGTTGTCAGAAATTTAAGAACTTACTAAGCAAAGGCAGCAGCTTCCAAACTTTTTCAGCCAGAGGACTACAGCTAACAGATCTAAAATCTTGCAGATAACTACTGAAACCAAGAAGGCAAGGTGGTATACATTGCTAGCACACCACTGAATGCTTGGGTAGAAGAACATCTGTGAGGAACTGTTTTGGTAGCACTTGATCCTATCTGGCACAAAGGAATGCACTAAGCAATTGTTTCTCTACCTTTTAAACTGAAAGGCTGCCAGGCATATTGAAAATGAACTCGTGATTCATTGTATTTCCTAATGTTCTTCGGTGGAAATGGGGAAAAAAATAAAGTAGTAACTGCTGCTTATTGTTTCTTAAAACAAAAGCAATAGTGTTTGTTTTTTTTTTTTTTTTTTTTTCCACATAGAAATTCATCTGGCGAGCTCTCATCTCATTTTTTGTTTGTTAAAAAATGTGGTAGCACTTAGCCCAGAGGATCCTACCATTTTAATTACATCATCTTTTACATGTTATGCTATTAATAATCTGCTACAAATATGAATTTTATGTTTGTTAATGACACAATGACAAACCTGTTTAGTTTTCAAATATGAGTATTGATAGGTCATGTGTATTCCTGAGAATCAAACAATACTCTTTTAGCATACAGATCGCTGTCCAAAGCAATGAGTGCAACAGCTATGAGACTCGGTGATTTAAGTTCCCAGTGTAGTTAAAAGAAAAAAAAAGTGCTGGATACTTTAAGCCTCCAAAAAAATAAAATCACATTAAAATATTTTGTAACTGACAGGCAGGAAATAATTCCTTTTGTCATTTTCATTTCATTATTCACTTTTATCTCTACTTTCTATAAGCTTACTGACCTCTTAGTCTTCAAGTCATAATTCAAATGTGAGTGTCTGTAGGCAAACACTATTACTGTAGCACGTCATCAGAAAAAAAATTAAGGCAAGCAGCTAGGACAGTTGCTTGGGAGCATCCTATATTTACACAGGATTGCACATCATCTAACATGCATGTGAGGAGGAACAAGAGATCTAGATCTTCACTGTAAAAGGACCTAGGCGAGGTTTATACCAGCTCGTTTAGTGACAAATCAAGTTGTGCATTCTGTTTAACTGCCTGCACTGAATTCATAAAAGCATCGTGAGCCAAGGCTCCAAAGTCAGTAAGAGAGAAACACACTTTTTACATGAGTGAGATATGTTCCTGCATCTCCTTGACAGCAGTCACTGGGACACAACTACCACACAACCCCATGCAGTTGTGGAGAGAGGGAGGGAAGATGAACAGATAGAAGAAAATACATAGAGTATATAGAGAAGACGATGTAAAGTAAGAAAGGACCTCATCCTGTATGAGGGGTAGCTGAAGAGAGTACCATTCTCAACCCATAGAAATGCTCTTGTAAGATAACTGTCTGAAATTCTTTTGCTTAGTTTCTTGTCTTTACTTTGTTTTTGTTTTTCCCCCAAAGAACAGGAATAACCCTTAGAACAATCAGAGCAGAAAGCAGCATGTAGTAAACACCAACCAGTATTTTTTTTTCTTCTTTCTCTCCGCTCCACTGAACACAATGGCATTCCTTGAAAAGAGTCCAACTGCAAACCTATGCAGCGTTAATTTTTCTTTGGCTAAGCTATCACTGACCTCAAGCACTGAAAAAATACCGTATCAGTCAATATGCTTGCTCAGCACCCTTTTCTGCTCAACCTGTAGTGGCCCAAGTTCACACCAGAGAGAAGTATATATCTCCGCTGAAATAGGTAGAACCTGATTAGATTTATTTAATATCTAGAATAACCTTAACAACCCCAAAAGAAGTCTGACCAAAATGTCCTCAAAATACTGTCAACTAAGCACTACTTGAAATTAAGGAACAGTAAGTATTGGCAGAATTATTAAAATTCCTCAAACCTGAAATCAGCAACGGTTCCAATCAACTCTTTCTATAGCATATTTTACACTTGGCTTTCTTTCTGTTCTAGTTAGTTCATCCCGCTAACACTTCAACTTTTAGTGCAAGAAGGCACTTTGGCATTTTATTGCTGAAAAGTACCACTCTTACAAAACAGTGAAGACAGACATCAATGAAAGGGCTTCTATACCAAATAAACAGAAGTAATGGAACACAACTAAGTTTCCTTTTTCCTCCTCATGTCAAATAAACAGTACATTCAGTTCCATAATCTGGGTTGGGCTGCCTTCCCTCCCCCTCTCTCTTTGTACAGACTTAGGCGAAAAGCTTTTGAGTCCCATTTCCCAAGTACATGAGTTTCAAGTTGGAAGTGAGCCAATTAAAACAGGAAACCATTTGTAATATTTCTGTAGGTATCCCATAAATTCCAACCTCAGCTGTAACCAACCTACTTTTTTTCCCTGCAGTCTGATGGAGCTAGGCTTTTTAAAGCAGAAGCAAGAAAATGAACAACTAGTTGATGAACTTGAACTCCAACCACCTCCACAGAACCTCTACAGGTCTATTTCATTTGTGTCTAGAAAGGTGGCATGTGACGCAAGGAAGACATATGTAATAAAAGAAGAAATTGCTGCAAAAGATAAAGAAAATGGGACACTGACTAAAAGCTGTCCACAGTTTAAAAAAAGACTTCGGAAAACACAAGAGATTATTACTCCAAGTAATTCCCAAGAAAGAATGAGGTACAGACACTACTGCTTGAGCAGGCCTAAATTAATATTCTGCTTCTCCTTCCCACTTCTTTGAACAATTTTTGAGAAAGAGTATTTGTTAACATGCTTGCCAAGCAATGTAGACACGCAATTAAAGTGGCTAGGCTTAAAACAAACAAAAAAACCAATCCACACACTTCTTAACCATTGCACAAGCGTACAGTGATGATGACATGATGCTGTTCTACACACAAGACTGGGTCTTCTGGAAGTGGACATATATTTGAAATTTTATCTTACAATTTTTCCCATCTATTCCCAAACTACAGGTATTTTTCATTTGAATATAAAAATTGGATTTTTGATTTGAGAATAAAATATTGGAATTTAACTAACATGTCCTTTTCACTCCAGCAATACAAGACATGGACTGGGACAATCTCAAACTTTAGAGACAATAACAACGTAACACTTCATAAATCATATGCCTATTTCTGCTCACTAGCTTTGAACCAAATCCATATTACTTATTTTAGAAACTTTACATAAAAACTGTGGGCAAAAGCCAAAAATTCTTGAAAGGACAATATCTTTTGCCCAGAGTTTTCTCCCTCTTTTCAAGCTGATACAGAGATTTTGTTTCAGCTTTATTCTGAACAAAACAAACAGGAGGAGCTCATTAGCTAAGTCTTTATTTTAAACAAAAAATGATGTCAGGGGTCTGAAGAACTGCAGGAGCTTCCTTTGACAAGAAGAGAGATAATGTCAAAGCTAGCAGAAAACCCTTTTAAATTACCTGTACCAAGGGGACATTTAAGAAGAGATTAATTGACAGAAGAGGGGAAAGAGGAAAAGTCAGGAAAAATAATTAATAATGAATTTACTATACAATTGCCAATGAGACAACTATATTATTGGAAGCATTTGGAATTGAGTTCACTGTCTGTAGATTTTTTCTACTTACCTAGACCTTTTTGTCCAGGGTTTTTAGCAAAGTTGAAAGTAAATTGATAAAAATCTTTGAACTTTGTTGGATCCTTCAGTTCTTGTTCCAGTCGCGGCAATAGAGCTTTTAGTTTTTCTGTGGTGTCACACCTGTTGCAAGAGAGATTACATTATATAAAATTAAGGTATTTTTTTAGTTTCAGAGCAAAATAAAACAGTAGTTAAGATAAAAACAGTGTCTCTTCAGATAGAATTTTAAAAAATATGACAATCCTTTACTAAACATTTTTAGGTAGAACAATACACATAGGCCTTTATAATCCTTCCCTTTCGTAGCTGTTGTAATATAAGCATTTTTTTTAATCTAATTACACTTTATTCATTCCCTGTTCTACATAAATGAAGAACTGTGTGCTATGTTTACAGCTAATCTCAATGTTAGAGGATTTTCCAACAAAATGAACTATTTGCAAACATCTGCTTGTCACCACTGTACATCTACAGATAAAACCTGGGAAAAAAAAAGTGAGCCTTTGACAACACTTTGAAGGCTAACAAACCGTTTAACAGCTTGGCACAGGTAAGCTAAGATGGAATCAAATTACTGAGATTCTAGCAGAAACACATCCCTTACCACAACTGAAGTATTTCCTGTGAAAGGGTATGACCTAACAAGATGCAATTTTAAAAGAAAAAGGGTTTTCCCTACATCAAGGAATCAAATGCATATTCAAGATTTACAGGATATTACCAATACTCTGAACTGCACCTTGAAACTCAAAGAGACGGAAACCGGTTTCAAAAAATCTTGCTGATAAAATTTCTCAGTACCTAAATGATTGCATTTATTTTAAAGCTTCAATAACGATTTTATTAAAGAATGGATGGCTATAGAAAAATCCATACAATGCAGATGTCATTCTAGATGCTTTGCATGTTACAGATTTAAAAAAAAAAACAGAAAACCTCTCATCTCCAACAGTACCTGGTAGAGGAAAGATGAGGAATTGTGCCAAGTTTTCAACTGAGAGCTTCAGTTTCCTGGGGACATGATCTACCTAACAATAGGAACACTTAACATGCCTTCCTTCTGCTTCCCATTCACACCCTGAAAGTGCTATGTGGACTAAGCCTCAAGGAATGTCTTCTCATTCAAATCTTAACCTGTGTTCAATGCTAACAAAACACAGACTTTGCACATCCTGTATGTAACAAAAAGCATTCCAAATTATCAATAAGCAGCATACCAGTGGCAAGCAGGTATAACCAGATTATGCTTCCAAGAACTCTAAAAGGAACAAAGAGGTAAAATTCACAGACCTCTGTGAAACGTACCTTGGAATGTCATGAGGATATATGATCAACATGACAATAAAGTTACAAAACAATATCCAAGCCAGAAACCACAGGAGGATTACCAAAATCTTTTTATTTTTATTTTTAAATCAGTTATATCAAATAATGCTGGCAGCCTTCAATATAACAGCATGACTGCTTGAGTGTTCTCTATGGCTAGAGAGTCGTAATTATTCACAACCTATCCAAAAGCCAGATTGAAAGGAACAAAATAAAGCAGTGGAGCTCAGATGATGTTCAAAGATCATCTTATTTTCTGAATATCCTTACCTAAAAAGTAAAGCTTAGACACAAGTCAATAACTGATGAGGTCAGTAACAACAGACTGCTAGGACCCCTGCTCAACAAACTACTGCATTTGCTGCAAGTTGCCCTACTGTAGAAAGGTATTTATAAAGTGTCATTCTAAACCAAAGTTTATTTAACAACAAAAAGTATGCACAATAAACTGTAATTCCCCGCTTACCTAATGCAATCTGTTAAAAATATATATGTATATATAAGGGTCAAAATGATATACCTAAGTAATACTATATTTCTTCTACAGAATTATACATAAAATATTAATTTATGATGATAAATGCTAAACTGGTGATTTTATTGCTAAACAGGAGCAACAAGTTTTAACCTCTGTCTACTCTCCAGAACAGTTCAATAATTCAGGAAGAAAAAAAAATCTTTTATCAGTTATGTCAGAGTTGGAGCAATTAACTTTTTCTACCACTAATATTCTCATTTTTATTTCAGTTCCTTAGAGATATTCTCTACAAATTAAGTATCTAGCATAGAAGGCAATAAAAGAAAACTGCATTTTGTAAAACTGGTAAAAAGAAAGAGTTCCATTTGGTGGTGATAAGACAAAGAACTAAAAGTTCTTTTCTGCTGTCCTTTTCTGCTTTATTTCTTCTCAATGCTGACAATTTTTTGGAAACTTCTCCAGTGATGTTCATCTGTTAACAGCACAGGGTCCAACAAAACCGTAACACAATCATACATGTATTTATGTAAGTTACATGAAAAAATCAGCATATCTGGCTGTACTATTAAGAATTATTTTGCTTCTACCTTACCGAGGCTGTTAACATTTTGCAGTACAGCACCAATTTACAGAAGACTGGACACTACAGGCCTTGAGCAGCTGTTAAGCTTGGCACCATCATTACCAGCTTTTCAAAGCTTCACACTTGATTCAATTATAAATATTTTAATCAGAAACTGAGCACATTACATTTTGAATCATGAAGAAACTGATACTCACCCCAGCTCTGTCATGCCATCTACAAATTCCTTTTTACTAAATTCACACTGAGTAGCTGCCCTGAACTTCCATGCTACAACCAGCACGCTGATACTGGCAGGGTCCAGGCTTAAATCATCACAGAACTGCTGAATCCCATCAATGCCAATTTTATTTTCATCTTGCGGGTCTGCAATTCAAAACACAAAGAGAAGAATTACAATTATTCATAAGAATATTTACCAAAAGTCATCAGCACAGCTCTGAGATGCTGCATATCACAGGTCTTCAGTTTTACACAAGCTTCACTTGAAATCTACCTATTCGGCAGGTAGATCAAGTATTCTGCAAACTTCCCTAAGAATTGGCTTGCAACTTTTACAAACAGTAACTTTAACAAAGCAGTTTTGTCTTCTCTCCACAATGCTCCATGCAAGATCCAAATTTACAGGAAGAAATGCCTGACTGAATCTACAAAGCAGCAAGGCTGACAAATACATCCAACTGCACAATGTATTTACTGGTAGCATATAGCTAACTTAAAAAAAGCAAATAAACAAAAAACTTACCAAGCAAGGCCAGAGATTTTTTCCTGATAGTGGCTGATGAGAATACACTACAAGTGTACACTGAAATATTTTTGGTTTTAATTGTAAGCCAGGAAAATCACCACAGCATTGCTCAAACGATGCCTCAGCACACTAGTGGCTTATGATAAACAATACAACTTAGAAAATGTTATGTTTCAGTAGCACTAAGTACCTTTTTAAGATTAGCACCACACTTCTTAACTACCTGAATGTCAGGGTTGGTAACAATGCTGTAACTGTAACAGAATTCTCTCTTTAAAAAAAAACACTAAAAATTACACCTTTAGTTCTAAAGACTTTACTCGAGGTATCCCTTGAGTAAACTTAAAAAATTAATCCCTTAAGCTAGTAAGATTTTCAACTACACTACTTTTTAAGTCCTTATTCTATGACTGATCAAAAATCCAGTTTAAGAACCATTTTTTTTGTTTTGTTAACATAAGATACCTTTCTCTTTTCCAGACACAGCTACAGTGGCAAACATACTAAAAAGGGAAAGTAAATTTAGCAAAGATTTATAGCCATTACACAAAGAATTATTACGGACTTTTGAGCACGAATAACAAGTAACAAGTCTACTGTGTGCCAGATCTAGTTCTGTGACAAGATGCCTTTTTTGTATAACTTGGGAATAATTGAAGATATGAAGGCAAAAAGTGTGTGTGTGTTTTAAAATCAATGGAAACATTTTGATGGACTTCAACAAGGACATCCTTATCATGCTGCATGTCATCCAGGTGACTGGGAACAAAAATGAATTTGTTTTGATAAAGCTGCTGGATAAACAGATAAGACAACTACCACCAAGATGGCACAGCAAACGGAAGACCTCTCATCTCAGATTTCGAATATAATGCAATGTATGCAGTAATTCTATAAACCTTAGTGAACACAGGAATCCCATCTTGTTGAGAGGCCATGTGAAGTTTAAGCTACATCTAAGCACCTTTCCCTAGGTGCTTAATCAATTCTGCTTTCTCTCAAATCTTGTGAAAGTTTTGTTAAGTTTACGGTTTTACTGGGATTTGCAGTAGAATTGCAAAGGTGTGCTGCTAACCAAAACACGGACATATAACTGAATAGACTTTTCTTTCACAAAAATAAGAAATAAATTTTTTATTTTTTAAAAATGTATATATTCTTGGCAGCATTCATGAATTGGTATACATATTTTTGACCCAACAATCTCTATGACTGACATGCACAGATCAAGGAAAGGACTGAGAGAAAGAGATACAGACATATTAAAAACAAAGAGTGGTTCATTAATCCAACTTCTTCCACCTTCTCAGAGGAAATGCTACAGTTTTGCTGATTCTTTGTCTCTCCCGCAATTCATTACCACCTTATAACAAAATATTGAAGTGTCTATATTTAAAATAGAGCGTGTGATTTAAAAAGTAGAAAAAAGCGGAAATACTACTGTAAGAACAGGACGAAGTATATATGAAGCATGCTATATACTACAATTAGAAAAGTATGTAAAATCATAGCTGGTTAATTTTGAAGAGTCCATTTTTTAAAACACAAGGTTTACAGATCTCAACAGTGGCTGGTACTGATGCTTCTAGGGCACTCGGCATTAACACAAAGAATGCATGTGTTCACATCAGATGTCCACATTTCAGAAAGCCCTGTTACCTTGATCACGTACATTCTTATGTACGTTCTTATATGACTATCTATTCCTTTTATTTTTCCTATGTTTTTAACAATGCTCCAAAATCAAATGAAACAACCCTGCCTTTAATCTGTTTCCCTGTGGTTTTCCCTCCAAGCCTCTCTGAACACAGGCATCATTTTTGCTGTCACAAGCAAGCATAAAGAATAAATTAAGGATGGAGTTTCAAGACTACTTTCTGAGTTCTCATTTTACTGCTTAGTCAGGCTTCTAGCCGTAATGTTACCTGATATGCTTTTGATTTCAATGTATAGAAATACTACCATCTTTGAACTAAATTAACTCCCCCAAATATTTGTACAGGAATCACGTGTATTATTATTTTGCCACACGAAGTGTATCACGGATATATTTAATAGCAGCTACCAGCAATAAATCCAGTTCCATGATAAACTCTACTTTCCTTTCTACCACATGTAGCTGAGATTTTCTTCACATAAGGTTTAGTTTTCTGTTGTGAATTTATTTTAAACTCTACAGGAATATCTAAGGAAGCTGCGTATCGGAACACTAAGAACATTTAAGACCTTTCTCATTCTTACCTCACTACTACATACAGAGTAAGAAGCACAAGTCAACAATCTTTCCTTAAAACACCTTAAGAATGGCAGAGGGAAGAATAGGAATATCACCCCAAAAGAAATTTAAAAAAAACATACAAAACCCAACCCAGAGCAAGAAAAAAAAAAAAACAAGCCTTACCTTTGTATCGATTATACAATTGTTCTAATTTCTTCCTGTCTACTGAATTTTTCATGGATTCTTTGTAGTACAAGTCTGGGTTCTGGAAGTAGTTGTCTGTTGCCACTTCTAGTTTCCACTCATTCTGCATTAAGCAGTATATAGCAGTCCTTTCCCCGGCCTGGGTAAAGGCCATAAACTGCCGGACCTTGTCCTTCTGTGACGATTTAAGCTTATGCTTTGGGATGCAAAAGAAGCAGGAAAGCCAATGAAGCTAATCCAGAAGTTTGTTTCAGCATTCTACTACTACTGCCTATATTTAAAAGGGTTTAGTTTTCTCGTTGGTGACAACTTTCACTTCAGAATTACAGGAAGACAAAGCCTTGTTCTTCTGCAGTTAAAAAGACAGCATTTTCTTCTGAAAATCGAAACAACAGCATCTATATGTACACTTTTAGCAAAAAAAATATTCCACTAGTAATAGAGTTATATGCTGCTCTACTGCTCACATATGCAAGAGTCTTTTCTGTTCTGCTCTGTAACATCAGCAAACACAAGTTTCATCATATACAACACGGCTATATCCTGAAAATATGACCATTGGTCACATAAACAAGAAATCACACAGGCCTGATGCACAGATTCTCAGATCCTGCGTAAGTCCTTTGGGAATGGAGAAAGTGAGAAATCTGCTTAAAGGTTTTCCTAACGCTAATGCAAAGTTTAATCATTTTAAGCGATCAACTGAAAGTCAGAAGCATTTCTCACATTTTTATGTTAGGAACTATTAACTCGTGCCATCAGAAGATATAAGACCAAAAGGAAACGAAGCACACACCCCAGAGGTTTGCTGAATGCTGCAACGAGTCTATAAAGTTTCTGTAAACATGATCTAAAACTTTAATTTTCTCTGGAAAAAAAGCTATTTGCACTGTTAGCACATTAACCAGCAAAGCGGCCTGTTGCAGTGGCACCGAGGCACCACTAAGGGGTCCCCCTTAATGACAGCTAATTGCCGCAGCCACCAATTGCAGCACCCCCAAGTCTGTGGGAATAAAAACAAGAGGCGGGAGAAGGGATTTTCTAGGGAGCAAACTTGCCGTCGCCATCGGTCAGCGCGATCCTGCTGGAGGAAGGAGCTAGCTTAAACCCAACTCTGGTTTTTTATCACGTTTTGACACCACTGGACGCGTTATCTGAGAAATCTGTCTCAAGCTGCTTACTGCTGCCTGAAGCAGCGGGTGAAGCAGAAAACACCCCCCCGGGGGTGTCCGAAATATCGGTGGGACGGAGGCTGCCGCTGGCAGGGGGGGCAGCACGCCGCGAGCGCGGGACCACCCCCGGGTTTCCTCCTTATCTCTCGGACACAGACGGAGCCTACGGATGGGCTCGGGACAAGCAACGCACGGCACAAACAAGATACGGACTGCGGTCTTTCCCTGTTTTATATAAGCAGAAAAACGCAAAGCTTTTCGCGTAAGAAGGACCCCCCCCCCCCCCCCCCCCCCCAAAACCAACAACAGCAGCGTGCTTTGGGATGAACCCCTCAATAACCCCTCCCTTCTGACGAAGGTTCAGACACCGGAGCCGCCCCCCCCCCCCTCACTAACCCCTCACCTACCCAAACCCCTGAGCCAGGGGGCACCCAGCAGGGGTCGGGGGGGGGGGGGACACCCCAAAAGAGCCATGACCCCCACACCTGAGGGGCCGGGGGGGACGGACAGGGGGACAGACGGGGGGACGGACACGGAGGGGGGGTTGCGCGTCCGCCCGCAGCCCAAAAAAGGGCAAGGTACGCGGCTGCCGGCTCCGTGCCCGCCCCGGGTCACCTTCCCCGCTGCCTGCCGGCGGCACCGGGGGGACACCGGGGGGACACCGGGGAATGGGGGGGGTTGGTCCCCGCTCGCCCCCCGCCGTGCCCCGGAGCAGGGCTCGGGACGCGGTGCCGGGACGGGAGGAGGGACGGGGGGGAACGGGGCGGGGAATTGGGGACCGCTGCGCTTAACGGGGCGGGCAGCCGAGGGCTGCCCGGGGTCCCCCCCGCCTCCGACCCGTCCCCGCTCCCCGCTTCTCGCCGTGCCCCCCTCGCTCCCTCCCCCCCCGCCCCGCCGCCTACCATGTTCCCAGCGGCGCTTCGCCCAACTTCACCGCCCGCCGCCGCCTCCCGCGCAGGCGCCGAGCAGCGGCGCCGCCTACCGCCGGCCGGCCGGGCAGCGGGATCGCCCCGCCGCCTTCCTCCTCCTCCCTCCTCCTCCTCCTCCCGCGCCGCGGGTTAGGCCGCGGTCGGGCGGCGGACTACATCTCCCGGCGTGCTCCGCGCCGCGCCGCGCCGCCCGCCGAAAGGAGCAGCCCCGCCGCCGCGCCGCTATATATACCCCGGACTACATCTCCCATGAGGCAGCGCGCTTAAAGGAGCCGCAGCGGCCGAGCGAGGCTGGCGGTGCCCGGGGGCCTTGCCCCGCTGCCACCGCGGCGGGTGCGGAGCCCGGCTCCGGGAGGGCGGCTGGGCGCTGTGCGGTAAGCGGGTAGCGCCGGTCGGGGGGCGAGCGGGAAGCACCTCCCTGAAACACCGCTCCGGCTTCCGCCGGGGGATGGGGACCGCTGCTCTCCAGCTCCTAAAAATGGCAAAACCGCAGGGATTTCACCCAAGTTGTGAAATATTGCCACTTTATTTATCGCAGCCAGCGGCGTGGGCGCGCTCCTGCCCCTCGTTTATCCCCCCGTTTCTTAATTTTAAACGTTTTAATTCCTGTATTCGTACACCTTTATTCTGTAGCCAACTGCTGGCACCGAAATCCACGGGCTCGGGTTTCATTCATTGCAAGGAAACCAGCAAGGAAACCAACCCACCTCCGCCCACCCCCACGGGTCGGGACCAGGGATTTCTGGCACCCCAAAAGCCCAGGTGGGGCACCCCAAAAGCCGTGCTTGACACCGTCCCGACACCTTCGTACCCCTCCCTGCCGCTGCTGCTGCTGCCTTACGGGCACAGCGGGTCCTCTGCCAGGGGCTGCCTCCAGGCAGCTGCACCCATCTTGTGGTAACCCCAGGCCGGGGCTTGAAGGGCGAGATTTGGGCTTACACACGCTCCTGCGGCGATACACCCAAATGTCGTGTGGGTTGTGTGTCTTTAGGATGCTGTGCTCCGGTATGAGTGGGTGCTTTATCGCGTGTAGCCTCGGGGGGGGTGGGTTTGTGTCAAGGAAATGGACCTGGTTTCGCACCGAGATTTTGAAGTAGCTTCTGGGTAAGGAACTCACGAACAATACCGGTTTTGCCTTTAATATAAGTCTGTTTTATAATATAAGCCTATTTTAAAATCACAAGGATCAATAATTAGCATTCAGACAAAATGCCTCCAGGCCATGCAGCCTTTCACATCAAGGTCTCTGATCCGAACTGGTAGCGCGAAGTCCAGCAAGTTTTGCTCCTGTTTTTTCCCTGCAGATATGTTTCTCTCACAAGTATGATGTAATCTCTTTCAGTTAAGGTTCTTTTCGTTAAGTTTTGTATAAATCACAGAATCGTCTAGGTTGGAAGAGACCTCCAAGATCACCTAGTCCGACCTCTGACCTAACGCTAACAGTTCTGAGACCGTATACATACCAAGTGAATATAATACAATTTCTCAGGATAGGTTTCAGAAACTACAAGGGGTTACTGATATAAAGGAAGAATGCCTTCTGGTGCTGGGTTGAAATACAACCTATGGCCTCACAGCATGATATTTTAATAGCTTTTCTCTCCTCTGAGAAGCAGCACAAATGACTGCCACGTGATATGACTAAGCCTTCCGGTTGATGTTCTTTAAACAAGGTCGTCTCTAGAAGATAGAGAGAATAAAACCTGTCAATAACTTCGGGCTGTTGCTGGTTTTGATAACTATTGACCGAAGGAGACCATTCATGTTCTGTTAAAGACTGTAGCGTAGAATGCAGCCTTCCGTTTGTTTTATAATTTATTTGATCCAGTGGCTCAACATTTCCATGTTTGATACCTGATTAGTACTGTCTTGCAGCAGGGTGTATGCACTGGAGATGCAGAAACCATGTAGCAGAAAGCCTTGAGCGGCTGTGGATGATCGGCTTCCCCCAGCAGCAGTAAAAAGTGAAGGATGAAGGTGACTGGATTTACTCCCCTATGGACGTTGGTTTCGCTGCTTTGTGGCCACTTGGCGAATGCTGCAGAACACGAAGATGTAGTAAAGCATGCAATAAAGCTGCACCGTGGGAAAGGAGCTGTTATTACCCAGCGGAAGCAATGGGTGTTGGAGAGCTGCAGAAAGCTGTCCGGCCTTCTTCGCCAGAAGAACGTTGTTCTCAACAAACTGAAAAATGCCATAAGAGCAGTTGAGAAGGATGCGGGGCTGTCGGATGAAGAGAAACTTTTTCAGGTGCATACCTTCGAAATTTTCCAAAAGGAGCTAAATGAGAGTGAAAACTCCGTCTTCCAAGCAATCCACGGCCTCCAGAGAGCTCTACAGGGGGATTATAAAGACGTTGTAAATATGAAGGAAAGCAGTAGGCAGAGACTGGAAGCCTTGAGAGAAGCTGCAATTAAGGTTAGTTCCTTCTCCCTTTTGTTCCTCCCCCCACTGTGTTTGTTACTGGAATGTTATTTTAATTTTATTATGATACTGTTTCAATCTGTTCTAATGAAAAAAGTGGATCTACATAAAACGTGGAGTTTTAAAGTCGATTTTGAATAAAGTTGCGAGTATATGATTCTGGAATAAAGCTTAAAACTTAGTGGCAGCCAATAGACCAAAACAAAGCCAAGCATACTCATACGTCAAATATGTCAGACGAGAAGGAAGACAAGAAGTGAGTCAGTGCACTTAACAGAGTTGCACTGTGTGAATGACCGGGATTATGAGAGTGGAAATAAGGCAACGAGCTGGCAAAATACTAAATGTTTTTTCCACTTCAGAAGAGAATTGCTCAACGAAAACCTGCAAATCAGGCAGAACAACTTCTTTACTTCCTGTACTCGTATAGATGTGAGTAAAATGGGTGTGCAGAGTATTGATGACCGGATTTTTTGACCTCGGTGGAGTATTCCTAGCCTACGAAGTGCAGGTTTGAAAAATAACATCTCCAGCAAAGAGCTGGCTGAGGTAACTTTGCTGAGCAAAGCACAGATGAGTAACAGAAGTGCACAAGTACTTTGGGGAAAGTTTGGGTTCCCATGTTGGGGCAGAGCTGTTGGGGCTTGCACAGTCTGGCCCCAAACTTGGTAGTGCTCAGAGTGTCTACTGAAGGCCTACAAATGAGAGAAAATGTTGCTGAGCTAACTCGGTAGTTAAATTGTTCATTTCCTAGCCTCTACCCCTCAACCACTGCAGAAAATCATTAAGAATGTTCTTTGTTTTCTTCAAGAAGAGGCTTTCCTTGTGAAAGGGAGGAAAGGAAAAAAATGTAATTGGTCTATAGTGAGCGGAGAGGGGAGAATCCAGAAAGTGCATCTGCATGAGAGACGGGCAGACCTTAGCAGGTGATGATGGCAAGAGACTGCTGTGTGCCAGAAACGTGTGCAGCGAATGGTTGGGAAGAAAGGCTGATGGCAGTAGAAGGTAGGAAGCAGGCTTGGGAGACTGGAGTGGTCTGTGCAGTGAAAAGAAAGCCTGGATTATCAGAGCTTAGCTTCTGCAGGGGTGGGTTGTGTAGGCTATCAAGGGGTGTGATTGTCTAAACAGTATTTGTTGTTCTAACCTTATAAGTTGCTTTATACTGTGAAATAAAGGAGGAGATGATGGGGAAATGAGTGCCAAAGATGAATATTACACGGAATAAATTTCCTTGGACTTGCTCTCGCTTCAAAAGACATGCGCTAGGTCTGGTTTTGTTCCAGTTTGGTTTTATTGTCATGATTATTTTCTCGGTGCACTCGTAAGACATCCTTTCCATTTTCTAAATAAAGGTTGAATGGAAAATAAAAAATACTGTAGGGGGTGCTGGACTTACTCATTCACTTTATTTCTGTTGAGTTCAAGTATTTGAAAGTCTTCAGTATCAGAATATGTGTGCGTGTGATGCATTTCAAGCTGCTTCTGCTGCCGGGGAAAAGTAGAACAGTTGTTCACGGAGGAGAAATATTGAAGACAGCTTCTGTCTTCCTTTGCTTGAGGAACTGGATGGAGTTTCTAGATGAAGCAACAAAATCTTGTCCAGTTTACCTGCTTCAGATTTCTTGGGTGGAATTCAGATTTCCCTGATGGAAAAGATAAGTCTCAAGCACTGTAAAGAATTGAATTTATTTTCTTCATCCTGTATTAAACAGTAGGAACAGCAGTGCTGCATTCTTAACTAGTCTTGCCTTCCTTTTGCTCACATTTCTAGGCATTCAAGTCTCCTGCTTAGTACAGAATCCTTACCCATACTACCTTGCTTAAAATGTTGCTTAGTATGTACTTTGTGATCAAATGTCTCCAATCCCAGCTTGAGTTGCAGAACAGAGCTTGCACTGTGAAGCACTTTGGTCTAACACGTAGCAGGCTGCTGTGGCAAGCAAGCAAGCTTGTCCTGCTCATGGACACTGTTCTTGGTCCCACTGTACTGCCGTGGCGCTGGGCAAAACAGGGCTGCCGCTTGGTAGGCTGTACATGCTTCATCTTCATTAAAGGAACTTACAACCAAAGCCAGGTTGTTTCAAAGCTGCTCTTTTAAATTGAGAGTTTGTCCCAGCTGGCAGGAAGGACCGATCAGCTCCCTTTCACCCCAAACCTCTTTCTGTTTGGAGGGGAGAGACCAAACCTCATTAACTCCATCCTGAGCTCTAAGCTGTTGACTGAGGAGAGAGCCCGCAGCTCTCCCTGGGTGCGGTTTTTACATCTCTGAGACAATGTCTGCAAGCAGAGAGCAGCAGATAGGAAATGTTTTCCTTTCCTTGAGGCTGTACAAGAGTGGCTGGGACTCCTTCCTACGTGTTGCATAAGAAGTGAAGCAGTTGACATCGGTCCAAACACACTAATAGCTACATTTTTTTTCCCAACTCAAGTTATTTTAGGAGCTGGGTAATCTTCAGCATGCCAGTGTAACTATGGTAATCCCAAACACCAGTAGTCAAGAGCCAGCGATTCTGTGGTTTTGTCACAACCTGGAGCATTCATCTGACTGTCGGGATTTAAAAAAAAAAAAACAAACAAACAAACAAAAAACTCCGGGCTAAACACAGTTACAGGCTGTTCTGAACATACTGTTGTCTTGGCGTCAAGGAATCGATTGAGATACATGCATGTTCTCGCAGGTTTTAAGCAGAAAAATGTCCATCCATAAACGTGTTGAGAAGGAGACCCTCCTTATTCCAACATCGGTGTTTAGGACCAGTTTAGATGCCCAGGCTGTCTAAGATACTTGAGTGGGGTAGGCAGACAAAGCCCAAAACT
Organism: Anser cygnoides; assembly: GCF_040182565.1. NCBI lineage: Eukaryota > Metazoa > Chordata > Aves > Anseriformes > Anatidae > Anser > Anser cygnoides. The sequence continues at coordinate 147,872,127 of NC_089873.1, read as the reverse complement.
GGAGGGAAATAGATCCGTGTCTATCTGATCTCTAGCTGGGTATGGCAGAGCATCTAAAATACACGTCGAAACCTGTGTTTCCAGGCAATTCAGTCTGACCTAGAGGCTGCTTGTATTTTTTGCCCAGACTGTTTCTTGTTTCCCTTGGTAATAATATTGGCTCTCTCGAAAACCAGATGTAGGAGCTATCTGAGCCAAACCCTCACGGTATCCTGAACCTCTCTGAAAGGAAGAAGCCTGCTATCCCATCTCCCCTCGTTCGTTCATGATTGTCCTCACTCAGTTAGTGCATCTTCAGGGGAATGAAGGCATGTAAGCTGAAGCATCTTATATTTATCCCCCCCAAAAAATGCTGGGAAAGTTAACTTCATCCCAGCCAGGCTCAGTACATGATGGAAAACGCTTCCTGGGAAGCAGAAACAGGAACCTCAGCTAACTGCTGAGGTGTTTAACTGCTCATCTGTGCTCTTACCCTGCTTTTTTTATTTTATTTTTTGTAGCTATTTTCAAAAGGTACAATAACTGTGGAAATCATAAAACAGACTTCTTCCCATGTTGGTAAATCTGTTTGTAAAAATTGTTTATAAAATTCAGATTCGTTGTGTTTACCTTTCACTTCGTTTGATGCTTGTAGCTAGTAAAGCGATGCTTTCAAGTTTATTACACTTCCCTGCTAAAACATTGAGATTTAAGTTTTATTTGGCTTTGAAATGTTTCCTAGAATTCCTCAAAGTAATTCCTCTCTTATTTTCTGTAACCTTGAGGCAGCTCTACTGTTCAATAGATTAGGAAAGGGAATCGGTGTTTTGTTGTTTGTTTTGTTGTTTGTTTATTTTGCTTTGTTGTTTTCCTTTCCCCCTTCCTCCAATCGAGATTGGCACAAGAGGAAACAGTCTTCAAACACCAATACAATGTCTATATTGCTTTTGCAATTCCCCTTGTAAGATGCGTTGCATCAAAAGAAGCCTACATTTATGTTAAATGTTTTGCTGCTCAAAGGCCCAGCCAGCACTTTATCTGTGTTGTAAAATTCAACAGGAAGAAATGGAATATGTCGAACTCCTAGCAGCAGAAAAGCATCAGGTTGAGGCCCTTAAGAACATGCAGCATCAAAACAAAAGCCTGTCAATGCTTGATGAAATTCTTGAAGACGTCAGGAAGGCAGCTGACAGATTGGAGGAAGAAATAGAAGAGCACGCCTTTGATGACAACAAATCTGTAAGTGATGTTTTGGACTGTCTTTTCATTCATGTGTATTTATTTTTAAGTTGATATTTGCATTGTATGAGTGCTTCTCTTGTATTAGATAGTTTTTAGGATTTTAGTGACAACTATAAAAAAAAACAAAAAACGTTGGTTTGACATTTGTTTTTGCTTCCCTTTCAAGAGAAGAATGTAACTAGTAGTAAAATAGTTGGTTTTTAGGAATGACCAAACAGGGATCATTATTTTCTTTGCTAATGATTTCTCTGCTGTAGTTTGAAAGTGCTCCCTGCGGCTGCCACTTTCAGTGATAAGTGTATTCCATCTCACTGACACAGCTCGTGAGAGTTACGACATATCCGTGATGGTGGTTTTTAGACTTTGCAGGACTCCGTGACTGTGGTATTTAGACTTTGCAGGATATGGAGTTAAGTATAGTCTCCAGTTTTATTTTTCTCTTTCATTTTGTTGAGGAAGCTATAGGAGAACAAGAATCCTTGCAGTTAGTTTTCACAATCTGGGAAAAGATGTATTTTTCAAGGTAAGGGCTTGTCATGTGTTTGTGGTGTTGCATTCTTCAGCTTCCCACATTCTCTGCTTTTAACACCATTTGCATTGCTCGTTGTTTCTATGTTGCAGGATGGACATACCCTCAGGTAAGGCTGTGTGTATTTGGAGCTGGGAATACATCAGATTATCCCAGCGTCCCATCGCACTTTTCTCAGAAGCTGACTCTCTGAGCTGATCCTCTTTATAAGCATGGACTGAAATTTTTGTTTGGCTTCTGCTCTTGAAAGGTTTTTGTTGATTTGCAGCTCAACTTCCAAGGCAAGCATAGTCCGTGAATTCTGCTGAGGAGGAAAAAAAACTCTGTAGGAAAGGGCCAGGCCATTTTTGTTAATTGTACTCGCTTGAGAGAAAGTGAAAGTAGCTTTTTGCCTGCACCAGACAGGTACAATTACACCTAGTGGTAATCCTACCTAGCAGCACCAGCGGAGGGTAGGGAAGATCTTGCTGGAGTGCCCTCTTCTGTTATACTGGGGTATAACGGCACATTTTAAAGGAATGTGCAATAGCTGTTCATTGGCAAAAAATACCCAGTGCATCCTTCTTCTCCAATGTATCTCTTTTGTTTTTCTTATATCTCGATTCATGAAACAAAAGGAATAATGAAATGCAAACTAGAGGACTATTTGCATCTCTATCTTTGTGAGGAATATCTAGAATATTTTCTCTTAAGCTGGAATGCGGAAACAAAGAAGTTCTAATAGAATCATCAGTAATCTGATAAGGATGCAAAGGCCTTTATTAAAGATATAATCAAATAGAGAAATGTAATGGAGAAAAATAAAAAAATAGAATATGAGCTAACCTACATAGTGAGAAAACATTTTTTTTCAGGATTTTATTTCTTAAAACAACAATCCCTGAAAGGGTGTTTTATATAACAGTGCACAAATATTGTTGTCTTCTATTATGTCCTCAGATGCTTAGTATTTTTTAAAAGCACCTCTGAACCTGTGCCATCTACTCTCACTCTCTGAGCATAGTCTGTCTTTTGTCAGTTCCCTTTTCTTTAGTAAAAGTAAAAATGCACCATAATATCCACACAATACATGACTTCTAAATATATTACACAGAAAAAATATTTTTTTCATAATAGTCTTAATCTTAATCTTCTCTCTATTCCTAATACCGTTTCTGAAATAGACTGCATCACTTTTATATGATCTTTGATACATTTTTGATTTTGATACAGAGAGGTTTGATCAGATTCCATATACACAAGCTACCAAGTACAAAGGAACATATAGCAAACTCTATGTGAATTTAGAATTCCAGATCTTCAAAGTAGATGCCTCAGTGCTGATGTATTTCGTAAGGTAATTCTGTTTACTGTACGTTATCACTGATGTCATAACTTTAAATTCCCAAGAAAATACTAGAGCAGATGTTGGTTTATTAGCGTTTTGTTTTTAGGCAAAGTACTGCACCGAACAGTGAAATAATTCCTACATGAAAATCCGAGTAAAGTGTATTTTAATTCACAAAGCCAGCATTCAACAGTATGCTCTAAGCTCTGTTTTGGTTTTCCTTGTAGTAGCAACAAGGGCATCAGGAGTGAAGATGACAGAAAAACAGTAGGATTGGGAACCTATTGTGTATTCTGATTAGAAACAGTTCTTGTTTGCTGACTGTAGGGAAGCTTTACTTCTTTGTTCTGATGCTGTGAGAATAGTTTGCATGTACGTGGCGCGCAGCTGCTCTTGCTTTTTCTCATCAGCTGAAAACATGAAAATGTGGTTTGGTCTCCTAGACTTGGCAATGGAGACTTCATTCCGGAATGCAAAATAGTCTGGTAAGTGGGGAGCTCAGGGAAGCGAAGGCGGAATAGATATAAAAAGGCAGGTTGCAGGCAAAAAGTGAGTAAAACATAACTTTCATAATATATAAAAGGAAAATGGTTGTCAGTCTCTCATTCGGACACCTGAAAAAGCTGATGTTTGAATTAGATATATCACACTTATAAATAATTCTGCAATCTTCAGAATTTGTTTCAGATTCGTGAATTGGAATTTTGCAACTTTGAAGCCCTGTCCTTATTATTTTTTAGTTGAACAATGTGGCTGAAGAGGCATTATTCCGCTAGCAAGTAGGTCTGGAAAACCCCTCATTGTTTGAAATGAAAAGTAAGTTATAGTGTTTTCAGTTACGGACATCAAGTTTTGATAAAGAGGCTGAAAAGATTTCTCTAAGAAGGAACTAGTATTTTTAGTCACTGTCAACAAATGCTGGAGCAACTTCAAGAACAGCTAATAGTCTTTTCCTTTTTACTATAGGCTTCCTAGACATGCAAGTGTCTTTTGTTTGTTTGCTTTTCTTTTTCTTTATTATTGTTTTCCTTCTTTTCCTTACAGGTAAGAGGTGTTAACTTTGAAGCGGTTTTAAGGGTGGAAGAAGACGAAGCCAACTCCAAAAGAAATGCTTCAAAAAGAGAAGTGGAGGATGACTTGGGTCTAAGTATGCTTATTGATTCCCAGAACAATCAGTATATCCTTACCAAGCCCAGAGATTCAACCATTCCTCGTGCTGATCATCATTTCATAAAGGTAATCCTTTTAGAGACACTCTTGCCATTTGTTTTGATCAGACTTAGTCCCACCAGTTTGCATGCCGGAACTGCTTGATGGGGTTGAATAAAGTTTCAGTGTTTTTCCCTCTAAAGCTACCCCTAGCATTCATGATTTTCCCCTTCTGCTGGTGATCTGGCCAATGTGTTCCTAATCCTAATATAGTCTTCACAAGACTGATTGTGATACCGTACGGATGCTCTCTGTTTGTATTTGCCGTGACTTGTTGCACCTTTGGGGCAGCATTCTTTCTGCCTGGCTGCACAGGGTTGAAGCAAGCTACTGCTGTACCTCGTAAGCCACTTGCATATTATCACTACAGATAATTTATGTATTTATGCCTTTTGGTAGGGAAATGGAAGCTGAAAAATGCATAGACAGTTTTTATTATATTTGTGCTTCATGAAGAATAACAGGATTGGGAAACTTTTTTTAAACCAAATGGATCTGTTTCACCATCGTGTTTTTTTCACCATTTTATGTAAAGTGTCAGTCCCCCACCACCATTCCAGAAGCCCCCAGGAAACTGTATAATTCCTGTTATGTATTTAAAATATTTAATAAGTTAATGAGAAGTCCCCAAGGCACTAATTACTTAAGGTTAGTACCTCGAGTGTTTTATCTACAAAACTGGAGTGCTTATACCTTCGACATTGTGTTCAGGTTAGTTTACTGAAGTTGTGTTTTGTTTTCACGGAGAGTATTCTACATTTAATTTTACAGTGCCATTTCTCTTTTGAAGGATCAGAGTCTTTAATTTCACCACAAAATTGTGTATCCTTTATGTTAACATACTTTTAAATTTTATACATTAGGATATTGTGACGATAGGAATGTTGTCTTTGCCATGTGGCTGGCTGTGCACAACAATAGGATTGCCAACCATGTTTGGGTATATCATCTGTGGCGTACTCTTAGGACCATCAGGATTAAATAGCATCAAGGTAAGTGTGCAAGCTGCTTCTTGACTGATATAATTTATTGACATGTTTTAACAGTAGCTTAAAAAATGGTATATCCAGCTGCAAACATATTAGAAAATAAAGTAAAATCCCCAAGCGCGGACCTTTTTTTGTTTTCTCCTATGTAACGAAGATATAAAAGAATTGTTGAAAGTGAAAGGTAAAGGCTTATTTTGTTTGGTTTATTTTTTTATTTTGTTTTGTTTTATTTTGTTTTTGTTTGTTTGTTTTAGTTTTGCCTGTTTGCTTTTAATCATAAAGCATTACATTTGGGAGCCAAGTTATTTAAGTGATATCAAATATTCAGAAACTTGCAAAAAGTCAGCGTTAACATGTAAGAAGTGTTTAAAACAAGTAGATTCCTGAGTAGCATAGCTTGGCTTCCTAGAGAGTTATTTTGCATCTCTGTAGCTCTTTCATCCCTCCTAGTAACCCTGGTTCTTTTCCCTGCCTGCATTCCTGAATTTGCTTGAAGCCTTTTAGCTCCGTCACGTGTAGCCGGATTACTAGCTCAGTGAGAACCAGTGGGCTGTGTTTGGCCAGAAGCTGCACGTTTTGATTAGTGTTCTGGTGTGCATTAACAGATTGTTTGGCCAGCAGGCAAAACAGAGCAAGTGTTAAGGTTGGATGTTAAAGTCAGGTTAAGTTATATGTGTCTATTATGTTGATAGCCACATAGCTGCGTGGAAATTGCTACCTTTGCAACCTCTGCTCTGACGTGGGCTTTTGTTGAAACTGATTATTGTGCTCAAAAGTAAAGGGAGTAGAAATTGTAGGATTTTTCTCAGTCTCGTATCAGAAAGGAAGGTCAAAAAAATACACTTTCAAAATTGTATTTTTCTAAAACTGAGATTAAATAATAACCTTTGTGTAGTACGTAACTGATGGGTTGAGAAGGTCTGGAACGCTTGCCCGCTTAAGATTATGAAACAAGTTTGTATGGCTGGCATTAGAAAGATTCAACAGTGAATTTTCAGAGACTTATGCTGAGGAAGATAATGTGATCAGAACAGAGATGAGGGAGATTTCTTTAGGAGGGTTTCTTTCTGAGCTGCCTATTTCTTATGGAGCTGTGATTAAGCAGTACTCCTCTGGATACTGTTATTATTGACTGGGTCTCTTGTGCATATTCTCTTTGTTCTGCATTTCATAAAAACATGGAATGTAGGAAGAGTGTTGGAGGCAGGCAGATCCTGATCTTGGGGAAAGATAGTTTCCATCTCTGCTTCGCTGTGATTGATGGTAGAGCCTGTCCTCTTTTGCTCTGGACTATAAATGCATAGAAAAAAAGTGTTTTCCCTGTTCTGAGAAGGAACCACTTCCCTTGCTGTTGCGTCCTTCTCTCTGAGGAAGAAAGGCAGGCAATTATACTTGTCTGAGAGATGGATTCATGGAGTCTATAGGATGGAGAGTAGAACAGCAGCTACAGTACATTGGAATAATTGTACCAGTAGACCCACTAAGTAACTAGCCAGAAGTAACTTCTGGAACAGAAGCCTTGGGGGTTTAATAGCTTATGTATGAAGCAACCTATGTAATTTCAACAAGCAAGCAAGCTTTCCTAGCTCAAAGCATCTGTGCTTTTTGGGTGACCAGCCCTACCCAACCTAACTATCTAGTAATAGCTAGGTGGTGTTCTGAATCCTAAAGGTGCTGAGGGAACTCCTGGTGTCATATGACCAGAGAGTGAACTACCTATGGAAACATAAACTATTTATTTTGTGAGTATACTTACATTTTGCTTTATGTGTAGACTGATATGCACTAATATTTTTTATACCTTTTTAAAAGTCTATTGTACAGGTGGAGACATTGGGAGAGTTCGGTGTATTCTTCACTCTATTTCTAGTTGGTCTGGAATTTTCTCCTGAAAGATTAAGAAAGGTATTTCTGTATAATATTTCTATATTGCAGAATTTAATTGCTAATGTTCAAGTTACCAGTTCTATTTCAGATCTTTACACGTTCTCTGTAATATACTATTGTAACATTGTACAATTTTGCAAAGACAAATATGGCGTTTTTGTCTTTAACTCTCTAGAAAGAATAGAATGCATTATTTATTCAGTGTCTCCAACAAACTTTGCTATTCCTCTTCATTTTAGTAAAACAGTTTGATTGGTAGAAAAATCTCACACAATTTATGGCAATCCATCTCTGCTTTATTTTAACATGCAGTAACATGCAGTTGCTGTTATGGAGTGTCCAGTGATGTTTGCCAGTCCTGTAATAAAAAAAAAAAAAATCAGTTTGTTAAGTACTGCATACTGAATTGATGATACATGCTGTACTGGCTAATAAACTAATTCTGCAAGTATGTTAGCACAATCTGGAATAATTCATGCTGTGGCCATCGGGATTCAGCAAAAAGGTACAAGTTTCTTTTGGTCTTAATTAAAAAAAAAAAGAGTCTCATAAAACCAGCTAGAATTTTAACAGTGGAAAATACTGCTGCAAAATATGTGAAGATCTATTTAAAGAGTTTCATTGTATGATTTGTTCCTAAACTGATGGTTGTGAGTTCATCAGACTATAAAAGCTTTATCTGAAATGTGTTAAAGTTTATGAGCATTCAGCCACTCTGCTATTTTTAGTCCACCTAAAGTCAAAGATAAAAGTCAGTAAGTCAGAGGTTTCTAAATCTTAGCATGCAAACTGTTACTGGTGTGCAAGCAAATTCACAATCGTGTGTTGGACTAGTATGGAGTGGGCTGCTGGTATTTATGATGGTCTTAACTGTGTCTTTTTTTTTTTCCCTTGGAGTCATACCAAATAACTGGTCTTCCATTTGATTTTAATGTAGTTCAACCCATAGTGGACCTTTGACCCTTAACTTGTTGGTCTGTGAGCTATGGGAATTTACGTAATGAGCTTTCATGAGGTAATAAGTGTTCTGGCACAGAATATTATCTACTAGGCATAATATCTTTAGAGTTTCAGGATGTGTATGATGAGAGCTGTTTATGTCAGTGGCCCAGCACTGCAGCCCCTAATCATGCACCTTTAATTGCTTATTTGCACTGAAAAACCATTGTCATGTATCAGACTTTATTACAAGAACTTGTTTTCTTCCCAAGGTATGGAAAATATCTTTGCAAGGACCCTGCTACATGACCGTTCTGATGATTGCCTTTGGTTTATTATGGGGACACTTGCTTCAAATCAGACCAACACAAAGCGTCTTCATTTCCACTTGTTTGTCTTTATCGAGCACACCACTGGTGTCAAGATTTCTTGCAGGTACTGTTCGAGGAGATAAAGAAGGTAAGTAAGATTTAAATGTTTGATGTATTAAATCAATGTATGACAAATATTTATGCATCTACAATGAAATTTCATTGAAATGGACTTCGTAATATTGCAAGAGAAACAAAAGACATTGTTTAGCTTGCAAGGGATCATCTTCTTTTCACACTGGCCAGTGTTATGTATATTCTTGTTATGAAGTGTACCTGCTGTTTATGTAGCCAGTCCTCTTTGGAGAATGACAGTGTGGCCCAATCAACACTCTGCATGAAAAGATTTAACTTTGCCGGAGCTCTGGAATTCTTGTGCTATTTCAGAGATTACTAGGTTGGACCGTTACTACCAGTCAGTCAGTGGGGCAGAAAGTTTGACTTAAGTAATTTACAACCTCTTCCTGCAAACTAAGACCAGCTCAGGTAGTCTTTCAAAGACTGCAGCTCTTCAAATAAATACTTTCAAGTGCCAGGTTACTAACTTCTCCAAAGGCTCCTAAATGTTTCCACTCAAACGTTTGGCCAACCTGTTCTTCCCCTTAAACCTGTCTCATACATACTGCATTAAGGTGTTTTTGTTTTCCCTCTCTCTAGAATATTCATACCGCAATGCATAAATTCAAAGTCTGTGTTTTATGTATACTGGCTCATTAACTTAGATACGCCTGTTATTTTGAAGACTAAGTTTCAGTAAAGAAGTTTCAGTAAATGTGTAACTGGTGCCTAACTGCAAAGCAAAGTCAAGCTTCGTATGAGTATTTCATTTATATTATTAACATATATATTGATTTAGCTACTGGGGAGGTGGAGAGAAACAAAACAAAACCAGAATACTTTGACCTCACCCTATGGAGAGCTATACATAGCTTCCATTTGATTAAGACACTTCTAGATTTCTGCAAGCATTCATAGATTCTGATAAATGTTTCCATGACTGCTTTGTTGGTGTACAGGAGATATTGACTACAGCAGCGTACTACTTGGCATGTTGGTGATGCAGGACGTGCAGCTTGGTTTATTTATAGCTGTTATGCCTACACTTATCCAAGCAGGAGTGAGCACATCCTCCAGGTAAAAAAAATAAAATAAAGTTCATCTCTTCCCCTCCCCCTTCCAATTTAGTATATAGATCTCAAATATGAATATGAGGGCTCTACCTTTAACGTCAGCTCCTTGAAAAATAGGGCTTTGTTCTCCAAGTTCCCTTTACTATTTGTATTTGTCATGTTGTATGAGGATATTCTTTCTGCTCTAGCTACCTTAGTCCTGTCCACTCTTAAACTAAAATTTGTAGTGAAAAAATCGTTATTGTTGAAAATAAGAGAATTTCTTCAGACTTAACTTTATTCCCTTTATTTACTAAGACATTTTTGTCAAAGGCTGAGGGATAGAATTATTGATTCTGATGGTTTACTATGAAGATTAATCAACAAAAATTTTTTTGAACCAGCATGAAAGTAAATTCTATTCTATAAAAGAGATTGACAGGCATTCAGCAGATTTAATATTCATGTTGTTTGCTAATGTATTGAAATATCTTACTGTAGCTACCCAACTTCGAACATCTGTGGAATTAGATCTTTTCACTTAAGGGAAACTCATTTAGAGGCAAGAGAGCAGTTGAAAGAAATGTTCTGTTTGTTCTTCTCTTCCAGCATTTTCAAGGAAATACTGAGAATACTGATACTGATCGGCCAAATTCTCTTTTCTCTGGCTGCTGTTTTTCTTATATGTCTTGTTATAAAGACTTACCTCATAGGACCGTATTATCGCAAGTTGCATGCAGAAAGCAAAGGGAATAAAGAAATCCTCATTCTAGGAATATCTGCATTCATCTTCCTTATGCTAACGGTAATCTTTTAAATTAATAAAACTTTTTGATACGAGTTGTAGAGTATACTGCGTCGGTACCACAAAAGCCATCACACTTACTGTTATTGCATATCCACATAGCTCTCTGGTTAATTATTTAGTTTTAAAATGTTTTAAAACCCAGATGAACAGATGATTCATGCATCACAGTACAGATGAGTAGTAGCAGACATATCTTGAATGTAAATAGATTGAACTTCTGTGGGTAACTTTACACAGCCACTCTAAGGACCATGATTGCAGTTTTAATTTTGGAATACTTCATGCATTTCAAAATAATTTAGGATGGGTTTTGAGATACTGATAATGTCTGACTGCCACTTGCTGACTGGTTTCTTTTCAATGGCAAATTCTGGATGGTTTTTATTATAAAATTAGCTGCTTTTTTTTCTGTGGGAGATAAACAGCTGGAGATGAAGTTGAGAAAACAGGGAAATGCCGTAAGGTTTTGATATCTTTTCTGGGTTTGCTTTGTTTGGCTCTCAATCTTCCTTCCATTGGTTTCTATCTCACGTTTCATACCTCTGAGAAACTATTCAGTTGGAGAACAGACTGTGATGGCTATTGGTAATGTTGTGGGTTCGAAACTCTGTTATCCTGGTTATGCAGATTTTTGTGTCCTCTTTAAGAAATTCTGAGAAAAAATGTCAAAAAAAACTTCCTGTGTGTGCAACCTTTTTTGCTAGGTGTGTTTGCTTAATTATTACGGGGTCTTCTTCAGGAAAAAGGTCAAGAAAGAAGTCAGTGAATTAATTGATTTCTGTTCTGTAGGCTAAAAATACCATCCCTCTAAACAGCTATTAATATTCCAAACACTGGTGCTATTTAATAAGAAAAGAAACAAAATTATTTTCTTCTTTTTACTTTCAAAGAGGCAGACATAACATTTGTACAACAACTTGAATAAAAACAAAACCCCATGCAAGTCATGTTAGATACTGTGGTATACCACAGTCTTACTTTCATGAAAGAATGGCCTGCACGGACTGATTTGATCGAATTGGGCATATTGTGCCCCAATCCACATCAAATGTAAAAGGAGTTTGTGTACATGACTTCACATAATGTGCAAAATACAAACCTAGGGGAGAAAATGTTTGAGTGGATTGGATGCATAACGCAAAAATGGAATGCTTGTTCAGCATGGGAAGCGTTTGTAAAGAAGCAGGTATTTTGTGTACTTTTAAGTGAAAGCAGCTTTCCCTTTTAAATTTGATAAATAATGTATCAAAAGGAACAGTACAAAAGATGCTACACGTAACTTTGGTAAACCAGTTCAGACGCTTTATGCTCACTGACACAGATACATTTATTATAGTAATACTGCAAGTTGTGGCTTGAGCACAAAGACTTAAAAATAAATATAATAACAATTTAAAAAATGGTGATATAGCAACCTGGAAGGGGGGGTTGGTAATCAAATTTGAAAAAGTTGCATGAATTTGGAAAGGGTAAACTACGTTTTTTGGGTGCCAGGTAGGAAAACAGTTAAACTGACATAGTGCCTGCAAAGGTCTTTATTGTTTGAAAAGCAAGCCAAAATGTTGACAGAATGTGTACAATTATCTGCACACGTGGAATTTTCCATGCTTGTATAATTCTAAATAGCTTTTAAGTTTTTTAAAGGGAGGGATAAGAGAGTGAGAAAGATTTTAGTAGCCTTTACCAAAAATAACTCTGCAGCTTCATTTAGAAAAATTGAGGGATGTTTTCAAAGAAAATATTTTAATTCTCTGTCTAGTGTGTGAATTACTTTGCAGGCCACATCCTTTCCAATGCATGACAAAGCAGGTAGGAATGATACTGCGTTTCTATTTCATGCACAGTTACTTGTTGTGTGCTTCTGTACTGTCTAGATTGCTGGGCTCCACCGAAGTTTATCATGTATTAGGGTTCAAGTGTAACACTAGCACATGTATTGAACACACACATGTAAACTTATTTATTATTTTATTTATTTCCTGTGCTTGAAAATCTCCTATGACTATGACAAGAATTGCAGTTTCCTCTACCAACAAGGGCAAATTCTGTGCCTCAGTGTGGGAAAGCAAGAGGGAATATAGGGCAAAAGAGGTTCTCGCACTGCAGTGTAAGTGATTTCAGTGTAAGGGTTATCCTGTCAGTTGAGGAACTTTCTGTATGGAAATGACTTTTGAACTTTGTCTTGAGGATTTCTGATCTGCTTGGCTCACTTGGATAACATTGCAGCTCATTGAATCTGAAACTGGATCTTAAATATGTCTCTGATTTATAACCTAAGAGTAAAAGAGATGTAACAAATCTAAAATATAAGCTATTTTACGAAGTTTTGGAGATGTTTCTTTTTGCTTCCCTATATTCTGAGAAGTAGCTGAAATTCTCTTTTTCCCTCAACGAGTTGGGCAGACTGGGGGTCAGGGAGTTGTCAGGTGCCAATCCTACGCAAGTCTAGCTGAATTTTGACATGCAGTTGTACATCTTTAAATCTTGTTACCTTATCATCAGTAACAAAGGTTCAGTAGATAACTATTAAACTTTAAACCGATTTTCAAGATATTTTTTTTTAAGACTGGGAAACTGTTTTTCTCAATTACAACATAAAAAGTGAATCCAGCTTCTGGTTTTAAATATGACCGTTGAGGGCGGATAGCCAAAACGGTGCTTTTTAAGTTAAGACACTTACTGTAGTGGCTGAAGAATGTGTCATAGGTCAGCCAGAGTGTTGATGAGTGCAACGTTGCCTTTTCATATTCTGTATATATAGAAATATTACAAGAACATTTGTCTTAAACACTCCACTGATAATGAATTGCTATATTAGATATTTGCAGGACAACAGTGGTCAATTTTGTCGCGTTAGCACTAAGTTGTGGAAATTGGACAAGCAATTGAAAAAAACAAGACCTGACAAGGAGGACAGCAGTTACACGTTTATAGGACTGCGTATACACATGGAGGAGATGTGGCTTCCAGTTTGACTGCTCTGATCTCTGATGATAGCAGCAAGAGGAGGGAAATTGCCAGTTATCTTTACATATCAAAAAGATGGAAAGAAAATATAGTTACTTCATTGCAGCATTTCCTATAAGAAAATGTACATACTTTTCCCTGCAGTCAACTAGGAAAGTCATTCCTGGTTTGCTGGAGTACTTCTCAGTGGCTCATAACCTGCTTTTGAACTCTCTTCTGTCAATTAAAGGGAGAAGATTAAGGAAGAACTGTAATCTCATATTCAAATTAATTATTTCATAAAATACAGCTGAGATGGAGTTTTCAAAGGCTCTCTAAAAATTATTTCAGTTCCCATTAATGCTTTGCTTCTTTAAAATGCAAGCTTAGCATCCACGTCTTTACTCTTGGGCAGGTTTAAGTTATTAATGCCCCAAATATTAATATCTTGATTTCAGTCAGGGATTTCTTTGGTCTTACTGGCTCACCCTATTCATTAAGCTTCTATGATGATTAAAAAGTAGCAATAAGATGCACGTTATTAGTGAATATAGGCAAAACAACTGCTGAGCAAATGGTTGAAATTCAACAGGAACATGGTATAGCAGTAATGAATGTTTCTCTCTTTATTTATTGCTACGGTAGAACACTTGAACATAAAAATCCTATATTCTAGTGAGTGCAAAACGATCCTCTCTGAATTAAGAGTAAAATGCAACCTTTGAAAGCAAATGAAAACTAAATTGTACGGGGGGAAAAAAGGTGCAAATTAACAAAAGTTTTCATTTAGTTTTGACTGGCAAAGCTTACTGTAACGTAGGAGTCAAGAAAAGGACAGAACATGGCACAGGGAACAGTAGTCATTAGAGCCCTGCTCAATAAAGGAAAACATTAAAAATGGTGCAAGCAGAGAGGGAATGCTAAATGCAAAATACATTCTGAGTTTTGCCTATGTAATACATTTTGTTGAGAAGCCCTTCCTGCCAGTAAAACACACATTCTTCATTGTACCTATCTGCACACATTATTTATGATAACCCCTGAAGCTACAGAATAATTTGCGGAAATGTGTCTGCTTATTGATAATATTGGACAACCAGAAACCAGGATGGGAACAGTAAAAGCAGTCTTGGTATAAATCTGAAGAACAGACTGGAGGAAGTTGAGTGAGGTTAAGAAAATACCCTAGTTTTGGGGTTTTTCCTTGCCCTCTCATCTACTTCTCTTTTTATATCTTTTTATCTCTTTATATCTTTTTATCTCTTGATTATATATACATTTATATGTGTATGTATATATATATATATATATATATATATATGTAGTAGACCTGAGGTTGTGAAGTACCTAGAGAACAGACAAATAGCAAAATTTGCATTTGTATCTACCAGGTCCTTGAACTCATACTTAACTTGCTCTAGAGTAAAGACATAGATCTCGGGTTTTATGCTGTGGGAGCAAACCTAAACAGACATAGATTTTACTCTAGTTATGTTTTATGCCTTCTGAACAAGCATGTAGTATATTTATTTCACACTTAAAATGTTCCTTACTTGACTAGTGATTCTGATAACAGCACAATATCATACAATTCCAATACAAGAGCTGGTAAATCCCTTCTTAAATGGTAACTTAACCGTGTGCATATGAATGCTTAAAATATTAGGTATAAATGTTTTGACCTGAAGCTCTGTTATAGCAAATAACACTTAACTGTGGGTGGTTTATATCTGAATAGTAGAAATAATTCCAACTTTATTTGAAGAGGCTGTGTTGGATCATGGTCATACTCCAGAGCTTGTGACTTCCCAAAATGTTTCTTATGTTTCTCTTCCTTTTTTTTTTCACCCCTGGTGATTTTAAATCCTTTGTATACATTTCCTTCTTCCCTCTTGCAATTTCAGATTGTTAGGAAAAGCACTGCACATCTTTGAGACTGAACTGAAATTCCTTTTGTTTTAAGATAGGAGTGTATCCAAAGTGGCATATTTTTCACAGTCGCTGGCATGGATTATTTTGTTGGTTTTGCCAGATTAGCAACTATTTGCATAAGTTGACAGACCCAATTTGTTTTCTTAAATATCTTGCAATAAATTAAGGACTATCATCACAAATGGAATTATGTGATGATCATTCAGACATTAATAGTTAAATATGCAAAAGACGGGTTTAGTTTTAGGCAGCATTTTATACATTGCTTGGAGACTTGTTATCATGTCTTTCCTTCTCCTCCATTAATTTCAAGTCACTTGAGTTTTAGCTTCATACCTTAGTGTAACACCATTAAAGACATGATCAATGTCGTCCATAAATGCACTGTGGTGTATTGTTACTTAAACTAAATTAGTATGGAAATAAGTCTTCAGTTAAAATGTCCTATTAATATTAATAGCATTGTCCTTTCTAAGTGAGGTGACCGTCTGCAGCAGTATGGTTTTAAAGGCATTTTATTTATACCTATGAGAAGTGCTGCTTGCTTTTCTCATGTTACAAGCATTGCCCTAGGCAATTTCTTATTTTGTAGTTCAGTCTCTTTACATGTTTCATCTCTCCCTTCTAGCACCATGTTCAAATAATAAAAAAAGAATGAAGAGCAGTCTGATTTTTTTCAAGTAGAT
This sequence comes from Anser cygnoides, assembly GCF_040182565.1. Taxonomy (NCBI): domain Eukaryota; kingdom Metazoa; phylum Chordata; class Aves; order Anseriformes; family Anatidae; genus Anser; species Anser cygnoides. The sequence goes on along the minus strand of NC_089873.1, from coordinate 147,856,174 downwards.
GCTTCATTCCAGCAGTTTACTTCACATGCTTAAATCCATCCCTACTCAGTAAAAGCCACAAGCACATTTAGGTCTTATTTACAGTAATAAAATGTAAATTATGTCTGGGACTGTTTTTGCTAAATTGAGACTATTCTCCCAAATTATAAGCTTTGATTTTTTTTCCCCTTGTTTGACGGTTGGGAAACATGAAGTTCCTATGGCTTATTTTCACAGCCTCGGTGTATAATGCAAGCCTGTCTCTCAAGCTGTTAGTCTCTCTCATTTTGGTGAAATCAGATGCTATCCATAAGAGTGACACAAAGCATTGCAATGTAGATTAAGAAATTTGTTTTTGTGGGGAAGGAAGTAACATCATGGAGGGGAAACATCATGGTTTTGTGAGTCTCTTGTACAAACATAATACAGAAAACTGAAATAAGCTAAATTATATTTAATGTTGAGTTTGTGTAAGGTTATATTAATTTATCACATCCGGTGCAATGTATAGCTCTGTAATTTCTATGTGAAATGGTAAAGAAGGTCACTCTGGGCAAGAGAACGGTAATAGATTTTCCTGTTATTCCTCAACAGATCACAGAGCTGCTGGATGTCTCGATGGAGCTGGGATGCTTCTTAGCTGGAGCTCTGATCTCTTCTCAGGGTCATATGGTCACTGAGGAGATTATGTCCTGTATTGAACCAATACGAGACTTTCTTGCCATCATTTTCTTTGCATCCATAGGTAATTTCCGACAAACCTTACTAAAAACAGTGCTAACCTACCAATGTGGGGAGTAAAAATAAATAAATCAACTGGTGTCTACAAACTGGGGGGAGATAGATTTTATGCTTTTTCAATACTAAAATGTTAACTGATGACAACATTGGTTTGACTTTGCTAATGTTTTAAATGCAACATGAATGTTCATAAGGAATTTCCATGTTGTACTCTCAATTTTTGTTTTAATGGCAGGTTTTTGTTCTCAATTCTGAGTTTGTCTGTGCTATTTAAAGCACATAACTAAAAATTTTAAGGGAAGAAGGGGCTTATATTTGGTTTTTAGAAAATGTTCTTCTCTCTTTGCAGTGGATATACTTGTAATTTATACCAAAAAATTATTACCAATTTGAGTCAGTGAATAGAGTAAATTTCAGGTCCTTGTGGCTCGGTTTTCTCTGTAAGCAGAATATGGTAATGGAAGCAGAGCCTTTTTATAGCATCTTGGTTCCTTAGTTAGGAAGATGTAATGTGTGTGTGTGCTCAATGCAGGAAGAATTGAACAAGAAATATCTCAGACTACCTGCCGGTTGAAATGCAATATTGATGCCTAAGGCCAGGGGAGAAATTCGTTAAGGTTGTTATCCAGAGCATGCTAATTCCAAGAATATTTATATAAATCGGTTGCTATCTTCATTTTGAAGTGTTAGATTTCTTAGCTGCCCACATGCCTTCTCTGAAGAAAACTGAAACACATTTCTGCAGTGCTTAGGTACACTGGATGAGGAGACAGGCCTAGTGAGAGCACTTGCCTTGGGGGGGTGACTTAACCGAAGAGTGAATGTAAATACATCATTTGGAGAAGTTAGTCGCTCTTTTGGTCGTCCTAAAGGTCTACTTGTGTTCTCACTACAAAAATCATTCTGGTTCTTGAAAGCTGAGCTGAACAGTACTTGTTCACATACTGTCTGTGACAGTGGTCCTGCCCTTAGCTCGACCTGTGTAGTACTGCTGCTCTTAACTTTACGCATGGATGCGTTTGTGGGAATAATATACCTGTGCAGTTAGACATTAACAGCTGTACTTTGAGTAACTCTCCATCTGTACATTCACTTACACCTCTGTGTGTTGCTTCAAATTTTCGTCCAGTTTTCTGACCCTCTTCGTGTTACCTGTTGAGGTCAGAAAGTTCCTGTTACTCTCCGTCCTCACTAATATTTTCTGAGGGAACATCTGGACCAGTCTCTTCTTAGAGCCACATGTGGAGAACTTTGAGTACCTGCTACTCAGATCCTTCCCTTTCCACCTCTGCCTCATTTGATTTTTCTTTTGATTGCTTTTCAGGGAGATGGGAGGAATCTTTGCGTAGCCTGTTTATTTTTTAAGGCTCCAATATCCTGGGTTTTCTCAGACTACAAGATGCGTGGAATTTGGGCATCAGCAACCCTATCTGCCACTGGCGAGGAGGCATCTTGCTTCTAGTGAGTGACTGGGTCGTGTGTCCTCAGTGTGCTGTACAGACGTACTCACTTGCAAGGCTCCATGTTTCTCTTCTGGGTAAATCTTGTGGCCAGCACTGGGGCCTTAAATGCAAGATGCTGAAAAACTTCATCTTCTTCCTCTGAAGAGGGGTGATGCTGACAGTGTTAGCGGTACCACTGTTCAGAACAAACATACGGTGTTTCTCCGAGCCTCTAACATTTCTGTTGAATTTGAGAGAATTCAAAGGAAGATCCCAAGACTGGAATTCATTAGGTGACATTCATCACCTTCTCATCCATCCAGCCCTACCGCTTTGTTGTCCTGCATGGGACAGAATGAAACCTGGATGTTTCAAGCTCTCAGAACTGACGTTAGACTAGAGGTAGCTTTCTCCTTTTTTTCAGAAAAATGGAGGCGAATGTTGGTTTTTCCATTCTGCTATTGTAATCTTTTTGATCTAGCCAGGGCTCTTAGGTCCGTTAAGATGCAGCATCCCAATACATCACTATAGTCATTTTTCTGATTGACTGTCCTGTCTTGAGGATGTGTCAGAAATATTCCTACTGGCTGAGATTTGACCACCAGAGTTTTGTTTTCTTTCATCACGTCTGCTGTCAAGGATCTCTAAGATTCCTCTTATTGATGCTGGATTTTGCAGGACATGATGATGACTGTAGTTGGACCTTCGCATGCTGTTTAGCAGCCATGTAGCAGGCGGGTAGAATCTGTGTAATCTGTTTAAAATAAATACAATTTTTCTGTTAAGGAAAAAGTACGTATAAAAAGTGTGTAAAATCTTGCATGTAACCACCCATAGGAGAACACATAGCAACTTATATGAGTGAACTGTGGTTTTGGGCTTGATGTTGGTGTAAGGTCACCTTCAAACCGATGCTCCATTCCAGAACAGTGCTTGGAGTTGAAGTCCCATGGATTGTACTCAGCTCTGTGAAAACCGACCTAGCTGGTACCCTAGCTACTAGTGACCAGCCGACGTGCCGCACACTACCAGATGATGGTGCTGAAGTTTTTGAGTTACTTGACTGAAGTGTTTCTGCTGTCTTAGAACAAGTCTGTGTTGGTTCCCGAGCCTAGTCGCAGAGTCTGATTAAATCCATTGAAATAAGTCGTGCTCCTGCTGTCTGGGAGGTGAATGTCTGGTGGAGTTTGTGCTGTCAGGAAGGCTTCGTGTGCCTGTGTCGCAGTCTGATGTGACTTGTGGCTCTACCCTAAGTTTTTGTTGAGGGCTAGGGTAAAGGTTTGTAACAACCGTGAACCCACTATGGTGGGCTCTGTTTTGCCCAAAATGTGTGTGCCTGCAGGGCTGTGTATTTGTTTTCTCAGAGCTGTGTACGCAACAGGTTTAGGCTTGCTTTACCTTACAGACACTTGTCACCTAATAGACACCTCCAAAGGGTTAGTGTAGAAGTCTGTGCTAGTTTGTGCCTCAGCTCTTTTGAATATGGTAATAATCTCCACATCAGGAAGCAGTCCAAATGAACTTCAGACTGCCTGTCTGCTCCAGAACTGAAAACGTTGATGCACCAATAGTGAGGAGAGCCCTAGGCTATACTTACAGCCTCCCTTTGAAGTCTACAGTTCCAGATATGCTGGTTGGCCCTCTTGTCAGACACGACGACGTTGTTACAGGCTGTATTTCTCTAGCTGCTTTTCATGTACCTCTCTGAGAGCAGCCTAGAGGTGAACAAGCAACGTGCACATGATAAACACTAAAAAGAGAGAAGCTACTTGCCCGTCCATGTGCACACACATTTACATTTCTTTTTTTTTTTTTTGGTGTGGTGTTCATCTCTTGTTCTGCCATCTCTCTCCTTATTCTGATAATCTTTTGCATTTGTGCCTCCGCAGTTGGAAGGAAATTAAGAAATAAAACAGGGTGTGTGCATGCTGACTGGGTAGTACTTGTATACAAATCTCTGAGCTTACAGTATTTGAAGTACATTTTCATCCACAATGGAACGTGCACATGGACAGAACACCTTGAAGTTGCTCTAAGTAAATTCTCCTGTGCATTTGGGAAGACAGCAACTCTTGGTTCTCTACAGCTCTTTTGGCTCTGCAGTGCTACAGGGCAGGGAAAATTCGTGGAAACCGGTCTTGCATTAGAATAAGAAGTTAGAGCATTGATTTACTGGCCTCGTGCTTCAGAAAGCTAAACTCTTGCCCTTCAACAAAAACAGTTAGGCTGGAGAATTGCCAACTATTATGGATTTTTCAGGAACATCTCCACTAGTTTGGTTTCTCTTTTAAGAGATTTTGTGAAAAAGGAATGGACTTCCAAAGATGCTTGCCTGCACAAGTCCCTCATATCCTAGGGGAAAAAATGGACTTAGCTGTGAGTAAGATTCCTCCTCAGTGACACCAGGACTTCTCCAACAAATATTTGTTTTTCTCGTCTGTTTAATAGTAGCCGGATTTAGTTTTAAGCTTCTGTGTTCTTGACAGTTCATTATCTTGCTTCATGTAATAACCAAATAATTTCGCTGATACTACAGCAAGATTTGACCTTTTACTGATTATACAGATAAGATTAATGAAAATATGTGTGTGGTAACTTGGAATAAAATTCAAGTGTCTCAATATGAGACATAAGGTTCTCGAGCAAGGCCACCTTGATATATTCCTTTTTCAAACAAACAAACAAACAAAAAAAAAACCACAAAACCCAAGACCAACAGAAAACAACCCTAAATCATAGAAATGTGGCTTTATATAATCCTTTAGTTGGGGCAGACCATACTCAGGGGTTTATGGCTTTTCCCAATTCCAGTCCAAGTGAGTTTTCTTGTTCAGGTGACTTTCAGTGATTGCATGTGAGGGTCACGGGATCACAACAATTACGTTTTTTGTTGCACTTGTAATTTATGTGTAACGTGTTCCATCCTCAGTAATAGTCCATTACCATTTCATGCAAGAATGTTAAATGGCTAGCAAAGTGTATCTTGTAGTCACTGTGCAGAACAATGGAATTATTTTCCAGCAGCATTTTTATAGCTTTAATGAAAGAAGCGTGTTTCAGTTCAGGTTCTGGACTGTTGACTGGTGTGGAAGAGACAAAATATAAACAAAAGTGCTAATGCATCTGTCATATACAATTTAACTCAGTTTGGAATATTGTTGGAGATAACCCCCTCCAAAAATGTCTAGGTTTGGCAGGAAATACTTAAGTGATTAAGTAGGTAGTGTTGGTAGGTGTATTAGGGATTTTTGTTTGTTTGTTTTTGAAAATATAGTTTTGCACTTAAATCTATTATGAACTCTGAAAATTATCATAATAAAATATTGGCATTAGACTTTGAAATATTTCTTTCCAGGGATTTCTAGAATAACAAATTGAGTATTGCTATTAAATAGAACTTAGTTGCACTCAGTAAATTAAAAATATATCAAAGCAGCGGTAAAAAAAAAATCTTAAAAAAAAAGTCAAAACTGAATCATTGTAAATACTTCTTGTGAGACGTTACCGTCTGGTGGATTTCTTTCAGCAATGAACCGTATATGCTCTAAATAAGTTAGAAATGGAACAAACCACAGTATAACACATACCTTTAAGGAAAAAAAATTCACTAATAACCCTAGCTCTTGTAAATGAAATGTAACTCCATGCTTCTTTATAGATGCAATAAAATCTGAATAGTTTAAAATACAAATATATTATTTCAGCATTTGGAAACATTACATGTTTTCATTGTCTGTTCCAATAAATACAAGATTTTTATATTCAGCCTTAGCTTACATGTGAGTATGAATGCTTGGCTAAAGTTGTTCATTTTAAAAGATGTACTAAGATAATACCAATGTTTTTCCTTCTAGGACTTCATGTTTTCCCCACATTTGTCATATATGAACTCACAGTCTTACTCTTCCTTACATTGTCTGTGGTCATAATGAAGGTATTATTATTTATTTTTTTTAAATCTTTTAACAGTGTGAATAATCTTAGTGCTGCATGCCGTAATGAAAATTGTACAAAAACTGAACATCTGATAAAAAATATGATAAATCTGATAAACATCTGAGAAGTAATACATCTTTACTGCAATTGGGGGAATCTAACTGATAGAATACAGTTTGATACAACATTCTTAGGCTATATACACAGAAATACATATGTTTTTATGTTTAAAATATAAAAATAAGTATACAGGGATAAAAATCAAATATACAGGGTTTTTATATAATGTTAAAAGTCTGTTACACATGGAGAAATGTCTATTTGCCTAACTCAGGACTTGTAACAGTTATCAAATGCTTTATTTTAGTAAATACGCTACTTTGTACTGTGCTGTGTACTTTTTGCCTCTTTTGACATTAACATAGAAGACATTTAGAAGTCCGCTAGTTTATTTTTATGTCCAGCATTGTTGTATTTGATGCTATGTATCTTACAGTGATAGTACTATTCTTTTATTTAAAAACAAACATAAAAGCCAACAATGTAACAACAACCCCCCCAAAACCCCTGCTTTTTAAAGTTTGTCTTGGCAGTGCTTGTCCTTTCCCTGATTCTTCCAAAGACCAGCCAGTATATCAAATGGATTGTCTCAGCAGGACTGGCACAAGTCAGTGAATTCTCTTTTGTTCTTGGAAGTAGAGCACGCAGAGCAGGGATCATATCTCGGGAGGTAAGCTACCTTATAGTTATTAACTTTGGGTTTTGCACCTTAAAAACTTACTGGGATTTTATATTGCAGTGTATGTGAAATACAGGCCTATTTTGTGTAATCTCTAAACTGTTAACAAATAATCAGCCCATATAAATAGAAACTTGTATGTCCTTGACAGGGTTCTTAGTACAATTTTTTCTTTATTGAACCTTTTTACATGTTTGACTTTAATATTGTAGATTGCACGTTTTAATTTTAAAATTTAGTTATGTTTTGCCTTAACTGTTCCCCCTTGACAACTTCTTTATTAAGTGAGCAGTGAATTGTAGATAGCACCCGAGTGTCTTAAGAGTGAGAAGCCTTTGCTTTTAAAATCTTGATACAGCTATAGAAAGAGGTAATTGAGAGTGTAGGAACTGACTAAGGAAATATTAGTAAATCAGAAGTAGAGGGCAGGTATGGTGAAGCGCAAGTTGCCTTAATATACAATCAAACAAGTGAGCAAACAAACTTATGGTCTTTACCTGCAAAGACTGTTAATTTTAAATCCACTGCAGAAGAAACGAGCTTTTTCAGTAGTCGTGAAAAAATACTCTAGGAAGGAAACCTTAAACTTAGCTTTATATTCAAGCTATGAGAACACTATTTTCTCAAGATGAAATCTGTTTTGCGAACTTCAGTAAATTATGGCTAGAGAGATGTAACAACTGACCTCACTTTCTAAAGCTAAGTGCTTTCTCCTCTGTATCTCTGCTCACAAAAATACTCTGCTGGCTCTTTGAACTGTCCATTGTGGGAGCGCTGGGCTGTATAATGCTGGAACCAATTCCAAATAAAGCTAGTGTGGAAAATCTACACAATGCTGTTCACTTGCGTATGTAGAGGTGAATCATTTTCCTGCTTACTCCTGCATATAATTAGGAGTTATACATACTGTATGTTTGTACAGAGTTTCAAGATACCCATACGTGATCACAGAATCAGTTTAGGGGCCCACCCAGAGCGCTTGCAGGCCCGCAGGCTTTCAATTTTCCTGGGTCAGTGTTCATGTCATTTTCTACTGTACAGGTTTGCGTAGCTCTGAATTCCAAATGTCACTCTTCTGTTTGAGACCTCAAAACTACTTCTCACTGCCATTTTAAAAGCCTCTTCCGTAACATGTAACAAAGATCTCATTTCAGAAGATGTGCAGCGTGACTTAGAGGGATTCTTGATAGTTAAAAAGCTATAGTGTATATATTAGTAATACACGTTGCCATTATATCTTTCAACCAGAATAGTTTATGTTTTTTAATAAAGTGGTATTTGGCCTTTGACTTTTTAGCACACCTTAAGCTTTTGAAATTGACCTCTCAGCTATAGATGTAAATAACTGTTATTCTATAAGCTCATTATGGTTTGTTTAGTTTTTTCTTTTTTGCAAGTGAATGTTCAAACCAGGTAAACAGATAATTACATGATTTGTGCATGCACTTGTTTGCCTTTGTAACAATAAGCATACCTGGATAGAGAGACAGGTGAAGTCTCAGCCTGAAAATATTATTATTGAGAAAAGTCTGATCTCATCAAATTTAAATCATTTCTTAGTTTACCATGTAACTGTGGAGAGAAGTAATGGCTCTTATTTCTGATTTTCAGGTCTATCTTCTTATTCTGAGTGTGACTACTCTAAGCCTTTTACTTGCCCCTGCCCTGTGGAGAGCTGCTATTATGAAGTGTGTTCCAAGACCCGAAAGACGCTCAAGTACTTGATAAGACTTGCACATGTACAAGAATGCATCTTGCAAAGAATATATTCATTGTTCGTTGTATCTCTATGCACTCGGAAAACAAGAGGTTTTGAGTAGTCCTCTTAACATGCACTTGGTTATAAGCCTTACACTGACCTTAAAACAAAACAAAATTCAACTTTTAAAAAAGAGTGATCTGATTTAAATTGCACATCTCTTACAAAACTGGCTTTCTCTGACGGATTAGAATCTACCAGAGTATTTGTTCCTGATCTGTTCAATTATGCAGAGTATAAATTATTTTTTTAACTATAGCATCATGCAAACTGTGTTGATTATTTCTTGCCTGAATGTGCCTTTTAATTTTCATCCTCCTTTTCTTACTGTTGGTCCTTCACCACGTTTTGTTTAAAAAAAAAAGTATATTATGGTGCCTATGGTATCTTCTTCTACTATATGACTTGAGTCATTTTCACACTTAAGAGCTTAGTATACTGGTATAAAATTAATCACAAAACACATTTCTGATGGTGAGTAAAAGTCTAGTCCTTTACACAAAGAAGTTTAACTGTTAGTATCAAGCTGTTTTAAGCAAATACATACCCCAAATAATGCAGCCGATATTGTATGAGATTTTATTCCAAATTACAGCATATAATGTATTTTCTTATAGTGGTAACTTTTATTTGTGTTAGTTCTTGTATTTATTTACATACTGGACTAAAAGGTGATGGTAAGAAAGGGCATAGGTTATATTTGATGACTGACAATTATCACCCATTCTTGTTGCTAACTGCTGTTATAGTAATTGTTTACAGTTTTTTGTTTTAAATCAAAAATAAAATTAGTGGATCTGGGAAGTCTAATTTCAAGCAGATATAAAAAAATCATTTTTTTATCTCTGGAGGTTGGGTGTTACTGATAATACTCTTCATTTGAAGTTATTTCAAGCAAATTAATTTGCACAGAACTAGAAATGGCAGATTGAATGTGTATTTGGAACTCCACAACTTCATACTTCGCATTTACATTGTATAAATTGTTAGTCTCCTTAAAATATCATGATATTAAAAAAAATGTTTTGAATGTGATCTTAAATGTAAGTGCTTTATTCTTTAAAACATTATGCGTAACAGGATAAGCCTTGTAAGACTATTTCTTAAGCATCATAGAGAAAGATTATTCATAGACTGTAGTCTACTCTGACAATTTCAAAGTCATGTCGAGTTTTATCTGTTTAAAACAACGGTATTAAAAAAGATATATTAACACTTTAGGCTGGTATTATACTGTCACATGAAATAACTTTGATACCCGCCAAATAGCTAGAAAAATGCATGTTACATGGGTTTAAATTGCCAATTAAAATGAAAGTTGTCCTCCAAGTAGCGAAACTAGCAAAGCTTTGGATGGATTTGTGTGCTTTATACTTCTTTCCTCTATCATATCATATATATCAGCAAGGCTTTTGACACTGTCTCCCATAACATCCTCATAGACAAGCTCAGGCAATGCAGCCTAGATGAGTGGATGGTGAGGTGGATTGGCAATTTGCTGGAGGACAGGGCTCGGAGTTGTGCTTAGTGATGCAGAATCTAGCTGGAGGCCTGTAGCTAGCGGTGTCCCCCAGGGGTCAGTACTGGGTCAGTGTTGTTCAATTTACTCGTCAACAACCTGGATGAAGGAACTGAGTGCACCCTCAGCAAGTTCGCTGATGACACAAACCTGGGAGGAGTGGCTGATACCCCAGAGGGCTGTGCTGCCATTCAGAGGGACCTCAACAGGCTTGAGGGTAGGACTGAGGGCAACCTCGTGAAGTTCAGCAAGGGCAAGTGCAAGGTCCTGCACCTAGGGAGGAATAACCCCAAGCACCAGTACAGGTAGGGGGGTGACCTGCTGGAGTGCAGCTCTGCAGAGAGGGACCTGGGAGTCCTGGTGGACAGCAGGCTGACCATGAGTCAGCAATGGGCCCTTGTGGCCAAGAAGGCCAATGGTGTCCTGGAGCACATTCAGAAGAGCGTTGCCAGCAGGTCATGAGAGATGTTCTCTCTACTCAGCCTCTACTGAGCCCTGGTGAGGCCACACCTGGAGTATTGTGTCCAGCTCTGGGCTCCCCAGTACAAGAGGGACGTAGAAGTACTGGAACGAGTTCAGAGGAGGTCTACAATGATGAGTAGGGGACTGGAGCACCTGTTGTGTGAGGACAGGCTCAGAGAACAGGGCCTGTTTAGCCTGAGAAAGTGAAGGCTGAGGGAAGTCCTCATTAATGTTTATCAATATCTGAGGGGATGGTGTCGAGGGGATGGAGCCAGTCTCTTTTCAGTTGTGCCCAGCAAGAGGACGAGAGGCAACGGACACAAACTGAAGCACAGGAGGTTCTGCCTCAATATGAGGGGGCACTTCAATACTGTGAGGGTGACAGAGCACTGGGACAGGTTGCCCAGAGAGGTTGTGGAGTCTCCTTCTCTGAAGATACTTAAAACCCACCTGGATGCCATCCTGTGCAATGGTGATTGCACAGCATGATCCTGTGTGATGATGCACAGGATGAACCTAGGTGATCCTGCTCGGCAGGGGGGTTGGACTAGAGGATCTTCAGAGGTCCCTTCCAACCTCGGCCATTCTGTGATCATAGTAGCCTCAGCTTCCTCCTGTGTTTTCTCTGACGTCTGCTGGGTTTGTCAAAATGCAGCTTGGACTAGTTTAGAGCATGTACTTACTGTTAGGCTGGTTGGCCACTGCCACTCATCACATCTGAGTTCTTGCTGATTGGATGTGGGGCTTTATCTCCAGGCACAGATTTCTTCATAGAAACTTACAGGGCATGCATGGCAATTCCACCTCTCCTGTAACGGTTTCCAAAGTTATTGAGGAACAGTGACAAAAACAGAGACAAAAGCTGCCCTATAAATCTATACAAGAGTTTGATTATAAAATGAGCATCAGAAAAGAAATTTGAAACTGCTTTCTTGGTTTATTTCAATAACTGGTATTCAAAATATAGAAGTAATTCAAAAGCTTTATGATAGAGTTTAAGTCTACCATCTCAAACTTTTGTTTCAGTTACCCCACTAAAATAATTTAAACTTTGTTTCTTAAGAACTAAGGAGAGAAATCTTACTCTGTCCACTGATCTAGTCTACAATTTCTCCCTGAAATACAAGGTTCTCTAATAAATGCCCCATGTTAGTTTTGAAAGATGCTTAACTCACACGTAGTATACTACCTATGTTTCAGGGAAAAAGTAAAATTGACCACAACAGAGGCCTCTATCTGGTTTCCATTATGTCTCTTTGTCAGTAAGCCCTCAGAACTATTATACAAAGTATTACAGCTGTGATGAGTAAACCTTATGTCTAAATAAACTGTTGTGGCTAGTTGTACTTCTCTGGAAAATTCCTGTGAGGACAGAAGGAAACAAAGATGGTTTACGTCTCTTAAGAAATACATAAAATACATATTTTCCCTGATTACCTTTTAAAAGATTTAAGTGAAAAGTCCCTTTTGGCACCATGTCCAAAATGGAAAGCAAGTATCTAGCTACCCTATGGGCAGCTTCATCTCTGCCATCTCTTTGCTGAATAATTTTTGATTCAGACATGACTTGGCTAGCCTTTCTAAGGACTGGGGAAAGAGAAATAGGAACTTCATCTGAGTTCAATATCCTGTGTCACTTTGTTGACACAGCCTTGAATTGCCTGACTAGATAATAAATGCAAGTCCAAATTACTAATCTTAATAGACACAAGTTGGTTTACAACCAGATAGTTGAGGCTGTCCTGTAGAAAGCTGCAGGTATGTTTCGATACTGTAAATGTTTCCTGAAATACAAGTTACAGCTCCATGCATAATTCCATGTCCAAATTGGGTAGTCCCATGACACAATCTTAGGACAGAAACAAAGGCTTTATTCCTGAACGATTGTCATGCCTGTATATAAAATGGGGAGAATATTTCACAATTGGCATGCATTAGATATAGCAGCAGCTTTTCAGGAATTTACTGCTTGTAATCTGGAATACTCTCTTTCTGTGTCGAGGAGATAAAAATAAAGCAGAGATCCAGAACCCTTGAAAGGAACATCTGCTGATTTGTTGAAGATTTGTTAAAGAACAGGTGGTCTTGTCTGGAATTTTTTATTTCAGCTTGTTGGATAGAGGTTCTATCTCATTATTTTATCCAGTGATCAGCATCATTTGAACACAAAAAAGCTGATGTGAAGCAGAAACTTCATTAATGATAGGACATCTTCATAATGAGAGGACATTTATGTGGTGAAGCTGAGCTTAAGAGAATGGAAAGAATGGAAAGGAAAGATAACAACCCGTTCAGCATACTTTTTTTTTTTTTCGGTGGTGGTTTTGTTGTTTTTTGTTTTGGAGACGAGTGTAACTGGTTGCTTGTTTTGTGTGTCTTTCTCTGAGGACTGCAGTTCTTGCATGTTAGCCCTTAATTGCTAGTTTTGTTCATTGTTGTCTATGAGGGAGAAGGAATCAAAACCCTTCACAAACTGGTAGTGTTGACCATCGTTGTACCTTGTGGTTCATTTCCCTGTTTCCAGTGTTAGATCGGTATATATTGACCCTAAACCACCCTACGTAGGGCTCATCTCATAGAAAGCTGGCTGTGCTTTTTTCTCAGTAGGAAGGTGTCTTTCTGTGGGAGCTACGAGGTAGCTTCTTGCAATTGACACTGACATCGCCCTAGGGTAGCTCAAAGAATGCTGTTTTAGGTGCCTAGAACTTTTTTGAAAGTTTTAAGAATTCATATTTCCTGTAATCCTCAAAGATGAGAAGAAAACCTCACGGTACCTTATAGTTTTGTAGTTGGACATCCTTTGCTTTGTGGGCAGAGAGGCATGCGAGGGTGCCTCGCTTGAGAGATTAGTGCTGTATGATGATGCTTGATGGAGGGTGTGGGAAACCTAGTATGGCCTTGCTGCCTGTTGGAGTGAACCCAAAACAATCTAACCACAAAAGCTCTCCTGGGTTTTGTCTAGGGAAGGAATCTACTTTTGCTCTGTAAGTGTTCCTGGCAGTGCTCCAGCACATGGGCAACAAGGAGCATGGAAGAAACGGGACCGGTGAGTGACAGGAGGTAAGCCATGCTAGCAGTGCTAGTAGTTTGGCTGAAAATGGCAATTGCATGTAAACAGCAGCCGGTACCAGGCATCCACTGGTAAGCTGATCTGACGATGAAGGAGGCAACAATACCCCTGAAAGGAGAGAGAGGAGCAGCAAGATGTCCTCAGGGCTGGGAAACGTGTGGTCCACCCTGCCCTGAGGGAAAGGAGAGGCAGAAGAGAGCATCCACCAGCTTCAGGTAGTAGCCTAGGAGGTGTGCTTCTTTGGTCCTCCCACCATCTCTGTTGAGTAATTACCACTGCCAGGTGGGAGAACCTTCTTGACAGTAAGGACAGTGAGCTACCATGAGAGACTGCTGAACCCTGCTGCCGGAGATAAAGGACAAACTGGGCAATCTGAATGGCCTAGGGACAGCTAGGGACAGAACCTAGGTCAGAGAATGGCAAAACTTTCAAGGTTACAATGCCAAGCTGTATTTTTATTTCCTAAAATAGAGCAGAAATTTGAGAATTAGGGGATACTGCCTCCCAATGAGGCCAAATGTTGACGTGCTTATCAGCTGGTGTGGGGTGTCTGTTTAAGAAGGGAGCTCTGGCAGGTCCCTGTCTGAAAATGGCGCGGCTGCCAGTTCCAGAGCATGTAGGTCAAAATGCATCCATGTGCACGTACTCTGGCGTGTCACAGGTGTCTGATTATCGACTAGATGATCCGAAACACGTTTTTCTCATCTCTCTGTCTGCTGCACAGTTGCACCAAACTGACGCTGTTTGAAGTTGTGATCTGTTCTCCTTTTCAAGCACACTTAAAATGAGGAGACAGGCCACAGAAAAAAAAAAAAAAGAAAAAAAGAAAAACCAAAAACCTGCAAACAGTCTTTCACCACTACAAACATAAAGGAAGTCCTAAAGCTCCAAAAAGCCTTAGAGAGACCAAGAGAAGAGGAATGCTTAGAGAGCACAGAAATGCTGAAGATTTTTTCCACTGGTGCAACACAGTGAGATTACAGGACAAGTGTAAATAGAGGAATTTGAGTAATTGAACAAGGTGGTCTTCAATCACTGTTTCTTTACCAACTGGGGTCAAAAAAGACTTGATTCTTGTGTTTGCAGAGCTGTGAAGTTTGCAGAAGCAGTGGTATGAGGTTCGCATTTTGTCCTTTGTTATTGCTCCTTTGTTCTAAAAGGCTAGTATTGTTTTCTTAGTCCCTACAAATCACAGTCATTAATGAATCATTTTCTCATCTTTCTATTTGTAAGAAGATTCTGTCCATTTTCCTCTGCACTAGAGAGGCTACAAGTCTTCAACCTGAGAGTTTCCAAAAATGATAGTAGTCTCAGAGGTAAAACATAACACATTGGAGGAAAGGTCTTATAACTTTGCACTGACATTTAACTACCTTTCTAAAAACAGGTTTTTTTTTTTTTGTTTTTTTTTTTTTTTTTTGTAGTCCTTTCTTTGCCCTGAGACAAACATACCCCACTGTCTGTTGAGGGTGCCGTCCTGCAACCTGCAGGAGCCTCTGGGATACTGGAACAAATTTTCTCAAAAAAAAATAATGTAAAAAAGGGAGGTTGTAGTCAGAGACTTGAGATACAGAAACAGTTTAAGTACACAGGCTCAGTGTGTATATATATGGCTTGGAGGGTGGACAGCATTAACAGGAGGAGATGCTGCCTTTTGGGAAGCATTTTTTCTGCAGCTACCGTAAGGTGCTTAATGTTACTTGGGTGGGAAGTTGTGGGGAGCTGGGGGTCGGCCTCTTCTCACAGGTAACTAGTGATAGGACTAGAGGGAATGGCCTCAAGTTGTGCCAGGGGAGGTTCAGGTTGGAAATGAGGAGACATTTCTTCTCAGAAAGAGCAGTCAGGCATTGGGACGGGTTGCCCAGGGAGGTGGTGGCGTCACCGTCCCTGGGGGTGTTCAAGGAGAGGTTGGACGTGGTGCTCAGGGACATGGTTTAGTGGGTGACATTGGTGGTAGGGGGGTGGTTGGACCAGGTGATTGAGCTGGGGCCGGGGCAGTTGGGGGAGCAGGGCACTGACGGAGGGGCCGGCCGGGCTGTGGTACCCGGGGCAGACGTGTAGTGAGGAGATGCTGTGCCTGAGACGCCCTGAGGAGCGGGTGGATAGTGATGAGGTGACACATCTCCCTCAAAAAGAAGTAAATAAGGCAGGAAGGCATCCAAACGTGCATCTCCAGTCATGAAACCCATCTCCCCCCGTGTCCGGGGCTGGGCGTTTCTGGTGTTTGCACAGCGGCTGCCCGGGCACTGATCCCGACCGGCCTCCCCCAGGCGCCACCAGCTCTGGGTCAGGGACGAGCCTCGCGTGTCCCTCCCCCCCCGCCCCCCGCCCCCCCGGCCGTTAGGGCAGCCCCCGGGCCGCCGCCGCTTTTCCCGCCCTCCGCGCGCGCCGCCGCCCACGTGCCACCGCCACCACCACCAGCAGCAGCAGCAGCAGCAGCAGCAGCAGCAGTGCATGCAGCGCACGCAGCGCCTGCAGCGCCCCAGCAGCTTCCCGCGCGGCGCGGGGCGGGGCGGGGCGGCGGGGAAAGGCGCGAAAAGCGGCGCGCATGCTCGCTGCCCTCCCTCGTGCCCGCGGAGGGAGGGGCGGGCGGCCCGGAGCGCTCCGCGTGTGCCCGTGCAAGGCACGCTACACCCCCGTGACGTCAGCGCGCAGCGTCACGCCGGTGGGACGCACAAAAGTGTAAGTTTCAATCCCCCCCCCCCCCCCCCCCTCTCCGTTCAACCGTCGCCGCCACGGCCGTTGGGCTAACGGGCGATAATAATAAAAATAATAAAAATAATTTAAAATAAGGGAAAAACGGCGGCGGGGAGGGGGAGGGGGGGTTATTAACGCCCCCCCCCCCTCCCTCCCCTCCCCTCCCAACCGTCGGCGGGGCCGCGCAGGTGTGCGAGGGCCGCGGGCGAGCCCACGGCTGTGTGAGGGGGGGGGCACCGAGCCGTGACGGGGCCGTCGCAGCCCGCACCGGGACCCCCGCCCCTCACCCCGCACGGCCCCGGGGGGGGGGTGCGGGACGGCCCCCGGTGGGGTCCCCGCGGCAGCCGTTGGGGGCGGTTGCGACCGTTGAGCGCGCGCCCGTGCGGTGTCGCACCCCCCCCCCCCCCCCTCACCCCCCCCACCCCGTCAGGGAGCGTTGGTGCCGGCTCCCTCCGCCCCTGCCCCCTCCCGCCGGGGCCCGCGCGCGCGCCGCCGCCGCACATGTGCAGTGGGGAGCGTCCGCTGCAGCGCGGCGGGTGCTGGGGTGCTGCTGCTGCTGGTAGTACTGCTGCTGGTAGTACTGCTGCTGCTGGTAGTGCTGCTGCTAGTGGTCGTGGTGGTGGTGGTGGTGGTGCCGCTGCCGCTCCGGGTCCCTGGCTGGGGGCGGCGGCGGGGGATGGAGCCGGCGCTCTCCGCCTTCGGCCGCTCAGGTGGGTAAAGGGAGGATGGGGAGAGCCGGGGGGGTGCCCTCGCACGGTGTGTGTCCCCCCCCCCCCCCGCCTCCCTCCCCTTCTCGGTGCCCCCCAGGCGATGCGGGCGGCCCCTGGCTGCCGTAGGGAGGAGGAGGAGGAGGAGGGAGGCGCGGGGAGCAGGGCTAAGCCCGGGTGGTGAGGCCCTGGGCGGGGGGCGCGGAGGGGGAGGGAGGGAAGGAGGGGAACGGGGGGGGGGGGGGTGTCTGCCTGAGGCGCTGCCAGCCTCTGCCGCCCGCTGCGAGGAGGAGGAGGAGGAGGTTGCGGTGGGGGGGTGCTGAAGGCCCCTCGGGGGGAGTCGTCGTCGTCTCTCCCCCCCCCCCCCCCCCCCCGAGGCCTGCTTGCGCCCGCTGCCGCGAACGGGGGTGGGGAGGAGGCGGCCGAGGGAGCGCTGCCCCCGCTGGGATCGGCCGGGGGAAGGGCGCCCCGCCAGGGCGACTCCCAAAGGCAGCGCGCCCCACGTGTCAGATCGGCCCGGGGGGCTTAGGGGCCGGCCGGTGGTGGCACAAAACTTTCTCCTCCTCAAAACGCTTCTTTATTACCGAAGCAGAACGTGTTTGGGGGTAGGCGCTAATTTAAATGGGGAGGAAAAAACTTTTCCCTCCTCTTGTTTTTTAGAGCTGATGTTGGCTTTTCTTGCTTTATAGAAAATAGCATCATTGTCTCCGTGTCCTGCAGCCATCAAGATTTTAAGAGGATTGATTTCTAGTCTTTGGTAACATGGCAAAAGATGTAAGTATATTTATAGCACGTCACATGTAGCAGCATAGCAAATAGCATGTTTTGCTTTTGTTTTTATTAACAGAAGCAAAACAGGTCATGCTTTATAATAGCTGACATCAGTGAATATGCGAAACTTTCTGTGCATTGCACATCAAGCCTGTGCACATCTATGTTTCCCTCTAGATGTAGCAACATAAAACCAGCTTCAGATCTGCAGCTATTTTCTCAGAGTAATGTTAAGAATTCGCTATCCCCATAAAAGCACTTGGGTCATTGGCATTAGGTATATTCATGTTGAACACTAAAACAAGTTGGGGTTCAGAATACCCCAGAACATTGTGTTTGGGTGTTGGGGTTGTCGTTGACCACTGTTCTGTTGTTACTTGTTGACAAAAGTCACAACATGAGTGTCGCTGCTGGCTAGTGTTGCCTTTCTACTGCTGGATGGGACATCATATATTCAGGGCAGGGAAGTCTCCACGCGTGTTCACCATTTCTTCTCCATCTACCAAAAGATGCCAATTAGTGTCAGTAAGAACAGGCTTTGGGGACTTTCATCATTGACTTTCATTACCACTCACTTCAAGATTAGCGGCTTTGATTCTGTGGCCTGCCTCCTGAACCATGCTTGATCTTTACCCATTCCAGTATTTTTTTAAACTGTTTAAACAGGTTCTGCTTTTAAGGTGTAGTTTGTTAATACCTAAGACAACTGGGCTTTCACATTTCCCTATCGAAAAAGAGACAAGATATTATTCCATATTCAAATTAGAATATATCTCCACTTAGTTTAAAAACAAAAACAAAAGCAAACAAGCTGAAATTCTTAAACAGCAGGGTGTGATCTATTGTGAAGTGGTGTAGCTTTCACGGAGTGAGAATTACCATGAAATAGTGATTGTTTTAAAACATTAATCTTGTAGAGAATTTTCGTAGTTCAGAGGCAACTGAAAAATATCTTAGTTTGCAGAAACGCAACCAGAAATACGTAGTCACTCAAAGCTTGCTTGTAAAAGATAAGGGTGGCCAAGTGTGGCACAGATAGCAGAGTTCAGGGAATGAAAGGCCACATGAGCGGGAAGAAAATGAAAGAGGAGTGGTGGAACAGGAGATGAAATTGCAGCAGTTCAAAGTAATGGGTACATTTGTTTAATACCGCCATTTGGAGGAGAGATCAGCTACGTGAAGAAGTACCGGCACCTGGAAATACAGATGAAGGTCCTAGAAAGTCTGTGGGAGCATAATGAGAGTAAGACATTTAAGGAAGAACCTCATTTTTGAAAGATCTAGCTTATTCTACAAAGGAGAATGGTTAAGGGACGAATAACATACGTGGTTATAAACTTCAGAAATGGAAGAAGATGGTAGAGATGGGAACAAAAAGCTGTTTTCAGCGTCTTCTAAGAGTAGAACTTGAGCTGCATATGGAAAAGTGATAATCTAGGTCAGGTTGTAGGTAAAACTTTAAGTGTTTTTGAGCGCTGGAACAGGGTAGGTAGAGAGTATGAAACCTTGAAGGATTGTCTAACCTGTTCTTAAAAACCTCTGCACATATATATAATCCTGCCTCAGGGAAGAAAGATGAACTGCTTACCTTGTTGTGGATTATTGCATGCCCACCATTACACGACGTCTAAAATGTATAATGAATGCTGGGAAATTTTAAATTTCCAGTCTGATGATGGGCTGCCTTAGGTTTCATTTAATGCCAGAAAATAAAGGTGCTAATTGGTGCTAATACATATTTTTGGTCTTTAGAAGGGAAAAGAACAATAATTCTCTCTTTTTTTTTTTTGTCCCAAGTCCCAGTTCTTTCCCTAGTGAAACAGTGGAATTAATCGTGATAGAGAAAGTACTACTAAGTATCTGGATAGTAAGTCTGTAAGACCTGCTCTACTGTAAATTTAAACGTTTTGACCTGGAAATACTGCTGTGATTAACGGCCTGTGGTTCTGCTGTGTCACCTATCGAGTGCAGTCGCTGACTGTAAGATGCCGTGGCGAAGAAGATGGCACAGTTGATGAATGCCCCCACCCCTTCCTTCCTTTTTTTGTCATCAGGGCTGAAATGGCTAAACTGTGGTAAGGACGGGTTGTGCTGCTCATACCCAAAGTCTGGGCTTCAGGTGGCATTTACGTGGCCAAGCGCGCCTCGGTGTGCGGCAGCCAGCGGGCGCAGGCTCGGGGTGCGTGCCACGCTCGCTCTGTGCTGCTGGGTCCTGTGCCTGCTCTGGGGCCTGGTGAAACAGGCAGCCCCGCCAAAGAGGAAGGTGTGGAGCCAGGGCTCCGCTAGATAACGCGCCTCTACTTAACCCCTCCTCCCACCTGCTACAAGAAAAGAAGGGTTTCTTTTCCTTCGGTTGCTCGCTTCCAGCTTTTCTGCTGAAGCCTCTTTATAAAAGCTGCCGCTTGAGATAGCTGTTTGAAAAGTTATGTGCCTGTAAAAGATGGCAGGCTGAGACTTCATTGGAGAATTGAACAAAAGGGGAGCTCGATGGAGAATGCTGGCAAACCCAAGAAAATGGTTTTTAAAAGGATTAAGTAATTACAAAAGTACTGATCAGGTAAGCTGGCAAGATAATGCTTACTAGATATTTGACCAAAGTCTAAATTCTGTTAAATATTACTTTAAAACGTATCCCTCTAATGCTCTTCAGAGTGTACAATAAAGAGAAAATAAGCAACGAAGCATTGATTTCTGGCAAAATACTTTGATTTCCTCTGCCAGGGTCAGGAATCTATTTGGGGGGGGAAGGGAAAGCACCTTAATTAAGAGTCTGTAGGTTGAGCTTAAGAGCATAATTGAGACTAATCTTATAGCTGGATACAGTGACAGATAATAACATAAATAGAGAAATACCAGCTTGTGAGGGTTGAAGTACTTGTGGGTATGCCAAATCTTATTTTTTGGAGAACTGTTACATAAAGAGTAGGAGATCTAGAAAGCAATCAATGTAGAAGGAAAAAGAAGGAGCAAACACATTTTCCAGTGGGGTCTGGTAATAGCAATAAGCGTAGCCGTTTTAGGTGAGCGTTATGTGGAGCTGAGAATCAGTTCGACCAGAACCAGGCAGACTGGCCATGGAATACCACGTTCAGTTTAGAAGAGCTTAGTTACTAGAAAGACTTGACTTTTTTTTAATGCAATTTAAAGAAACAGTGGGGAAAAAAACATGCATAGATGAGGGAACACTGGTTGCAGTATCTTAAGAACATGTGCACCATGGAAGCAGGATTGTTCCTCTGCTCGTCAGAGGCAGAATGACCGCTTGTGTTCAGTTGAGGTCAGTAGAGTTGGGCACAGTTTGACGGGTACGCTTGCACCGCGTACATCTTTGAGAGCAGTGGACAACAGCGTATGGGAAGTTTCTTGGTCTGAGACAGAGGTAGTCATTGTGCGCAGAGCATCTCCAGAAACTCCAGCTTAGCCACATCCTCCTCCTGGATAATGTGTCATTCTCTAAGTCTTTGTCGAGTCTCCTGTAAACTCTTCCACTACTTTTACAGATGTGGCACCTTGCAGGCAGGAGGAGCCAAATGAAAATACCAAGGTCCTCAGCTGACTTGTGCTGCTCACGGGATTCACGGCGTAGTTTGGTGGGGGGTGGAGTTCCCTGAGTGAAACGGGGACCTGTCCATCCCTGGCATGCTTAAAGCCAGGCAGGATGCAGAGTCAATAGAAGGAGCTGGAATTACTTTAGAAAGTGAGTATATTTGGTAGCTTAATTTTTTGTCTTCCAGCTCCCAGCATGACTGTTCTTGTGTTCAGTCACATATTAGAATCACCTGAAAATTCAGATGATGCACTTTCTAGTATCAGTTGGTTAGTATACCCTCCACCGCTCAATTAACAGCTTCTGTACTGCAGCTGAAGATCCAGCTTGTGGTATGACCCTGGTTCTCCTTCTGCTTACTTCTTTTGCAAGTGAACTGTGTTGAGGCCCCATCAAGCAGCCACGAAGAGAAGCTTGTGGTTCTTTTCCTTACAACCCGTTACACAATGGAGGAGAAGAAGCAGGAGTCACTTTCAGGCACTGGAGCTATTAGGAAGGATAGTCCAATGCACGGTATTACAGCCACGTGGGAATAAAAACGGGGCTAGACAAAAGGAATGAGTAGGGTTCCTTCTGAAGTTGGAAATTGCATGCATTGAAATACATTAATTACATAAATAAATACTCTATATGTAGTGGCAGGTGCTTATGATTGTTTCCGTTATTCACCTTCATTGCATGGACTGTTTCCAGTCATAAAAAAGAATTAAAAAACGTTAATGAGGAATGTACAGTTGAAAACTAATTTGGTGTTTCACAATCTTTTTGAAGTGACATGCCAGCGGTACCCTTCAGAACTTCTCACGGGTTGAAATATCTTTCTTGAGAGCTGTTCATCTGGAAGGCTCACAAATGTTACTGTTTCATAAGTTGCATACAGTGGCAATGGTTTGGGGACCACTGGTTCTAAAATCATTTTTTTTTAAGTTTGTTTTATTCTACTGCCATCTTCTTCTTTAATTCCTTTCTAAGGGATTTTTCTCTGAATCTCTAGTTTGCATAAAGCGTACTGTCTGTCTTCAGTGTTTAATGGTGCCTTTATTAATGTCTTTGAATACCAGATACAGCCCATGTATCTAACTTTGCAAAGGAAACCCCGTGCACATGTGTAAATCCCAAAGATAGTGGAGGAAGTTCTGCTGGCGCAAAGTTCAGCACCTTGTCTAACATCACTGTTTCAGAGCTCTAGAGATACAGGGATTATGGTGGATGGCTTATTTTAATTGGGTATTCAGAATACGTTTGGGCATGTGATTTCATCTAATGAATTTATTTTACAGTATTACTTAAATATTCTTTAAGCAAAAGATATATAAAACAAAAAACAAAAGGCAAAACCAGAAGACAGCAAACTGTAATTTCTTAGAGCAGCCTTACTTGATAGGTCAATGGGTGTGCTAAATCTGGGGAAAGATCTGTAGGTCTTTGCTTCTCTACCAGTAGTTTTGCAGGAACATCCTGAAAGTTGAACTTTTGGTTGCTTTCATGTGGAACTAGTACATCACCCTTTTGAGCAAGTCTTCATGGTAAGAGAAGGTTACATTTGGGATAGATTTATAAAAAGATCCTGATGGAATTAGGAAATAGATTGAGGGTCTTTTTTACATGATGCACTCTGAATATCTAGAAAGTATTGAAAACCTTTCAAAACATTTTGCAGATTTCCTTTTTAAAATATCAGCATGTGTTTCTCCTTTTATGATTGTTTTTGGTTATGTACTGGGAATTGCAGTGAGACAGCTTAGATAAATTAAACCTTGAGTGGATCTCAAGTGGTTTGTGCACCTTTTTTGATACCGTTATGGTTCAGTGACTTCTCGGTACCTTCATTTATTTCTGTTTGACTTTAGTCAGTTCTGACACGTACAGAAGTTGGTAAACTGAAGATGAAGTAATATGAAATCAGGTCTTATTAAAAAAAAAAAAGGCGTCTCAGTCTAGGATTTCATATGCTGTTAGAATGTTTTAAAATAGGCCTTGCTGAAGAACACTGAAGGAAAATGATCTTTAAGCTTTCCTTTCTGCATTGTAACCGCACAATAAGAGTATCTCTTGCTTTCCTTGTTAGTTTGTATTTATTAAACAGAAAATAGCAACTCTGAAGCTACCTATCACCTTGCTATATTATTTGCGGAAATAAATTATTTTGCTATAGCCTTTTAAGTGTTTAGCTTCTTTATTAATTGTATGTGTAGTTAATAGTAGTGGCTTTCTATATTTATTTATTTGTTACATTACTGAATAAATACACTGTGCTGACATCTTCACAAGCTAAACAGAAATGCCAGCTTTTAAGAGTTAAGTTACACTATGGACTAGTGTTTGTATTTCCTTGCTTGGATATCACTTAATGGAGATTAATTGTGGATAATTGAAAGTGGGAGGGAAAAATGGGCCGATCTTTGCTGAACATTCTCAAAGTTTTTCTCAGTGAACGAACACCTTGATCCTAAAGGTTGACCGTGGTCTGTGTCCCCCAGAAGCCTGCTAGCTACTTGTCTAGTTACACTACAGCTGCTAAGCCTCCCTGTATCGCAGTAGTGGCTACACAGACTTAGGAGGAAATAATGTGGGCTGCTGTAGCCTTTCAATACACTGGTAGGGAACTTGGTGAGGCAAATGGCTTTGGAACGAGTCTTGCTCAATGTGACTTGTTGAATTCTGATGTGTTCAGGTGCTATTGAACAAACTGCTGTGAAAGATTTGGTTTGGTTGGAATACCAGAAGTCTGTTAAGGTCAAATCTAGAATGGCACTGGGAGCTAGCTGTGGCAATGGCAGCAGCTGCTGCCTCTTTGTGTATGATACCGTGGACAGGAGGACACAACTTGGGATTTTCTTTGCTGATCAGTTTGTGGTGGAAATGGCAAACCATGGCTTTGGTCATACCCTAGGAATCCTGTGTTCAGTATTACTTACAGCTTTGCAGTTAGTTCTGGGGCTCCAGCTTTAACATATGGACGGATTGTATCACTTGGGCAATTCATTATCGTAAGAAACAATCCAGTATAATAATTTTAACTCCTTTAGTATATTTGATCTGTGTGGCTACTTAGACTGGACCACTATTTGACTCTCTTCAAAATGAATTCTTCATTTAATCTTTGCTGAATTCTAGGCATGTTACTCTGTTTAGAAAAACAGCCAAAAAAAAAAGCTAATGGTCCTGACATAGTCCACAACTGAGACTCCCTCAGGTGTCATTCTGTCTGTGGTCAGGGTTCAGCGTGTGTGTAGTACCAGTGGGGCATGTATTCAGAGCAGAGATCGACAGTGCTTAATTCAGCTGCTAACCTGTTTAATTTTTATTAATCTTCATGGTTTTCTGTGTGATCCAGGTCTTTCAATGTATAGCATTTTGACTATGCCTTGCATAGGTTAAGGTGCTAATAATTCAGTTTACTCTTTGGGAAGCTTATTTCTACTGTATAGGTCATTGCCAAGTAGTTAACAAGCACATTTATCTTCCTGGTGCTGCTGTGAGTTGAGGATGTGGTATGATAACTGTCGCTGATGCAGGCTGCTCAGAGGCAGTGAAGTAACACATCTGAGAATTTTGCAGGATCAGATTCCCGCAGCCTGACTTTAAAAGTTCTCTTGTGTTACTTCGTACATTGAGGCATAGTTCTCACTTCATTTGCAAAATGAAATTCAAATGTTTTAAATTTAAGAACCTTCTTTCCTTTCCTGCAGTCCTCTACTGTATTTCTTGATTGTCTTTTAATTTCTGTGGAAAAAAAATGAATTGGCTGTCCCATAAAACTAGGCTCCTGATCTGATATGATGATTCATTCCCATAGCGTGCTTGCTCTGGTCCCTGAATGAGATGAGAGTCCGATGGGAAAAACAGCGTATGATCATCTTGTTACGAGTAACATCTGCATGTGGGTAGAGGGGAGAGAAAAAGTGAAGTTGTTTAAGCAGCGTTATTCCTGATCATAAGTTTTCTCCATCTCGTAGCCGTGCTAATTTTCCACTCTGTGTGTGTGTTGCTTCCTCATAATAAAATAAGGTGACCTCCCCCCCCACATTGTCATTAAAGTGGCACATAGTAAAATTGCGTGGCAATTTTCCATTTATTTTTTCCATTTATTGCCTGCTCTTAAACAGGCAGATCCCAGGGACTGTCATTCTGTGGTGGTCATCTAGGTGCAGTTTGTGCCAGAGGCGTGTGTTTTTACTAGTTGACTTTGCAAGTGCCTGCAGACAGCAGAGGCATCCTCCTCATGAGTTTGACAAGCTCTGGGAGGAAATGTACTCTAATGGGAATGCTTTTCCTTTCCAATTTCTCCATTCCCTAGTTTTGTCTTTACTGCAATGCTGAGTGCCAGCTTATTTACCCTTTCAGTCATAGCTTAATTTGGCATAGGAAGGTGAAAATACCTTCCCAATTCCCATGTTGTTCCTTTCTCTGCATGGGATCCAAACTCCTGGTCCTGTTAAAACTCTCTTTTAGGTTCTCATGAGTTGTGTTTCCTGTACTTCTTCAGAGACTCCCAGTTTCTCTAACCTCCACACCTCATCTGTCATCTTCCATGTGATTTTCTAGCTCATTTTCTGTTTCTTCCCCCACCAGTGCCAATGTTGTCTGTTTATTTCTCTGTCCCATTCTGACTCCTGTTCTTTAACCAATGTTGTGTATTTTGACCTAAATCTAATGTTTTGTTGTCACACCCAGTCCTGTGCCTCATTCTAGGGATCTTAATCTGCAGTTAGCAACTTAAAACTTTCTGAGAAATACCTTTTGGCAAATGCTTGTTTCTGTTTATCTCAACTGTTTTTTTCCCCCTCTTCTTTCAGTTTTCTCACAGAGCATACTTAAAAACACAAAGAATGCTTAAAATTGGGCTCGCTTACTTAGGAGCAAGATAGAAAAGGTATTTCTGTGGCACAAAAGCAGCTTTCTGTTCCCTGTATTTGCTTATCTCAGTGTAGTGGGGGTGACCTTACTCTCAGGTTAAGCCTGACAGACATAGGACATGTACTTGTTCAGTCTCATTTGAGTCAAGCTTCTATACCTGGTCATGCTTTTATAGGTTCCCAGTCCTTCTGTCTATGTTCTGCTTGACACTTTTCTGTAGTTTAAAGATGTAGCAAATAATTTTATGCAAGTTTTTTATAAAGAAATAGAGTTGCAAGTCTAGAAAGCTGGGGAAGAAACCTAATTTTCATTGGAAGGGTGTTAAGTTTCTAGTGCATTACTTCAGAGATCACAAATATTAGCTAGTTAGTAAGATATTGAACTCTAAAAAGTCTCTGCAGTTCTAGGAAATTTTGTTTCAGGTTTACTTTCGTCCCAGCAAAAAGCTTATTTCCCAATTGACTGACTTCCAGTTTTTCAACTTTTACTTAGAAACAAAACAAAAATAGAATTCCCATTCCATTCGCCTGCTGGTGGCCAAACCTAACTTGGTGATATGTTTAGCTCTTCACTTGTTCAGAACTTCTAAGGAACAGAAAACAATGTGATATGATAGATCCTAGGTGGTAGCTGAGGTCTCTATTCAAACTTAGCATCCACAGTTAAAATTAGCAGCTTTGCTGATTTATCCAGTGATCTTTAACCTCCCACCTGTGTTCTCCACCAAGGAGGAGATAAAAGTTTTTGCTCAGAACTCAAGTCATTACAGATAAATGCTATGTGGAGCACGAAAAGCTCTTTTTATTACGTAATTGTTCATTTTGTTGAAATGTGAAAAGCAGAAAGGGTAATATACCTGTTACCCGTTTCAGAAAGTAAAGGTTTCTTTGTGTAGCTTACAGAAGGATACACAGCCAACATCTCTTTGAAGAGGAAAGCAACCCCAAATTGTGAAGTTACAGACGATTAATAAAGCCTTTGGAATCAAATGTTAAGATCATGATATCATTTCAAGCAGCCCTGATGTTATCATTAAAGGAAGTTATGCATCTTGAAGTTGAGAATCATGGGAAGAAGAAAATGGAGAAAAAAAAAAGTTATCAGGTGGAAAACAAAATCAAAATACCTTGATACAAGTACCTTGGTAAGGCCTGAAAACTAAGTGTATTTTCCCATCAGCAAAGGCTTAAACACTGCTTGGCAGAAGGTTACTTTTTTATTGGAGAAAACAAACAAATACTCAAATGCTACTTTTGCTCATCGTGAATTCATGACTGTGAAATACCTAAGGGGAGCTGTGGTCACATTTTCCTCTGAGTTCTATTTTCTTGCTTTCTTTAGAGCACTGCTCTGTGCTAAATGGTTATGGAGGAGTAATCATGGATTCTCTTCCAAAATAACCCACCTTGAAAAATAGTGGAAATTTCTGTGAATTATGCACTGAGAGATTTTTGCCCAGCAGTTCTATTTTAGAGCAAAGATACTGTATCTTGGTATGGGATGGAAGTTTTGCTTTTCAGTTCTGTATCTCCAAAAGCTAGTGACTTTGAAGAGACTTAAATAGTGATAAATTTTACTAATCAAGAATCAAATGATGTAACCAGAATCATGAAATGCATACTGAGCCTAGAGTAGCAGGATTTCACTAGAAATGAAATCAAGTTTCATTATGGATATTAGCAGCTGGGGGTGCTATTCATTACGGGATTTGACAGTGTTCTTTCCAAGCAGTTTTCTTGGAGCCTGTCCTAGGCACACACTCAGGAGTCGAACGTTTCCAGCCATGTAGCTGCCAGAACTGCAAGCACCTGGTGTGCAAGGTGGAGCAGCCATAACTGCTGTAGTCCTCATCAGCTTGCTGGTGGTTCTTCAGTGATTGCTGTTCTCTGGTTTCTCCCAAATTGTATTCTATTGTTGATTGAAATGCGGTGTTTTTCCCAAATGTTTCCCAGTTTGTCAGTGACTTGCATAATTTCAGTCACACAAGCATGCTCCCCAGGCTATGTGGCACTAACCTGACCCTGTGTAATGCTAGGTTGCGTTTCTAGAGTTGAACATGGGTTTTGGTAGTTTTTCATGGTATATCTTAATTATGTAGAAGGAAACATGAAGCTTATTTGATGATTTGATACTACAGTGTGTTGGTTGGCTAAGGATAAAATGAATTAATAGAAATGGTTATATTGGAGATCATTCTAGTTTAGAGAAAAAAAGGGGGGACTGAAGAATAATTGATTACCCAATTACCTAATTTGCTAATTATTGAAATACCTATTTCAGCAGTGACTTGCTTTTAGTACTTGAATTTGCTGAGTAAGCTCACCACTTAAACATTTGGACCATCACTATAACTGACAAGCAAGCTCAGTGCAAGTTTGCTTTTGCATATTAAACTGATGAATGGATTTAATAATTCAAAAGCTTTAAATTCATCTGCTTCTATCATGAGAGACATTACAGATCAAACCAGCCGTTTTCTGGGTGTTCTGCCAATCACAAACTCAATGTAATGAGTTTTTATATTGTCTTATATTTTTATGTTGTCTTTCCATTCTCATTGGTATGTTTTGGATTCTCATGGACAAGAGAAATGGCAGGAGTCCTAGGACTACAAACCTCTTCTTTCTGGTGTTGAACAGAAACTGAAGGATTGCATTTTAGAAATGTGATGACAACAAGGCTGCGCTTCCTGTGTGGTTTAACACGCTGGTTGTGAAACAGAGGTGGAATTGGGAGTATAATGTAACACTCTAAAATTTGGCTTCATCTTCAACGCTCCAGTGTTCTAGAAGGTCCTATTGCCTATATTGGTCCTATAGAATCTATAGAGTGCGTTTCTAGTGACATCTTTGCACGTGATATGATTTCAGGTGGATTAGTACCATCTTTCTTTGACGGAGCAGCTTGTGGCTTGCTTGATGTCAGCTCTGGTGCCTGGGAATAGGGCAGCAGAACTGCCTTTGAATCCCTGCTGTGGGCAAGGTGGAGAACAGGCAGTGTTTGTATAATAGAAAGTTGTTGCTGTTTCATTAAAACCAGGCTATTTCATTATTTAGGGGTGGGGGGAGGGAAGGTTTTGAGAAAGGAGGACAAATGCTACAGGCTCTTAATTTTACCCATCACTTCCATTACCTCCTCATTTAAGTTTCCTCTGTGTCACCAGGTCCTCATCTCTGCCATGCTATTAGAGGTCACTGCTCTTTATGCTTCCCTTCACAAAATTTCTCCTCTTCTCACTTCCCAGCCTGTCCCCAGTGCTCTGTCTTTTTTCACTTTCTTCCTTTCATTGAGGAGAGAAGATTGTAGAAAGTTTCCCATTTTGTAAAGTTGCATCTTAAGGATTCATTGCTGTCATACACCTGGATAGTAACAGCACCACAGCATCCTCTAGTGGCTCGCTTGGTTTGCTGAACTTCTGGCAAATTGCAGGCAGGACTCTTCAGGTAGGCTTTTATGGGGAAACCTGTGCTACTGACAGCAGACCACATACTTGTCTCTTGAAGATGTGCAGTAGCCTGGAAGTACAGGCTATGCACAAAATACAGCTAGGGACTTTTCACCCTCTGAACACCACTTGCTGAACTCTGGTAAGTACAAATGTTGACTTTGTTGCTGTTTTTTCTAAATGGTTACAGTCTGTTTGTCCTGTGTTCATTATTCTTTCAGGGCTGTTTTGTCTGGAGATAACAAGGAATTGTGGTTTCATGTGTTTTCTATCCAGTGTTACCTTTTAAATTTCTACTATGAGCTTTCTCAAAGGATGATGATTACTTGATACACTTGTATGTAATCCTTCATTTAAGAGCTCTGCAGTCTGATCCTTAAAGAAAAAAGTGAAAAGCTCAAGGTGTTTCTTTTTAATGCCATTTTCCTGGTTAAAATATCTTAAGGTGCTCTTAACCACCTACATTGTCTCTGCTATAATGTTGCTAACAGGGTAAAAGTTCCTACATAGCAAAAGGTGTAGTCACAGACGGCAGTGGTTCTAATTAGGGGGGTGTTCAGCTGTCTCTTAAGACAGTGCATATATGCTGTTAGGGCACAAAATAGCAAGGTAGGTGTAAACCGATTTTTTTGCTTGCTTTTTAAGAATATGTATTTATAAAAATCAACAGATTTTTAAAGTTGGGAAATACTGTGCCACAAACAGTGCAGTTAGTGGCAGATTTGTGAGGAACTGAGTAGTGGCAGCAGAGTCTTCTGGTGTGATTGCTTCCATCTTTAACAATAAAAGGCTATCGGTGTTTGTACATGTAATAAAAGTTACTTTCTTTAATAGGCTGGACTAATTGAAGCCAATGGAGAGCTTAAGGTGTTTATAGACCAAAACCTAAGTCCTGGAAAAGGTAAGAACACAATTTTAGTAAGACTGTTTCTTGATTTTTAGTTGTTATGCTTATTACTGGCTTTAAACTACTTTCTTAGCATAGCTTTGTAAAGCTTTTCTCAAGTTATGTCTTATGTACTCAGCAAACAAACTGTAGATTTTGTTATGGTTTATAATTGTCTATAAACCGAGTACAAAGTTCAGTTGTGGTTTTACTGTCATTCCATATGTGGTCTTCTCGTTAGTATAGCTATGTTTAAGTATAAAGGCCACAATGGCCTAAAACAGCTTTTGGGGCAGTATGCTCTAGCAATGGAAAAAAAACGCAGGGGTGTAACAGTTTAAAATGGGCTATGACAGGTTTTTATGGTAGCGCATCCATTAGCACCTATCTGAAATAGTACCTTGAACAGAACTGTTTTGGACTTGCTGATAGTGGCTGTGCTTGTATGATAGTGTGATGTAATCAAGCAATTTTATAAAATGTGGGCTACAACACTTCAATTTGATATGTAAGCTCAAAAAACTAAGAGTATCTAAATGTTTGGAGAGTTGTGTGTGCTGTATGTTACAATTAGTATAACTGGGGGGAAAAAACAGCATGCTAAGTTCCAGCGCCTGCAGTTCTAGACAGTTAAATAGAATCTTTTCTAAATTGATTATGCTAAGTATCAAAATCAGATTTTTCTTCCCTGTATTCTTATGGGAAGGCTGTGTCCATAGTGAGACTCTGAACTATTTTCTGACTTCCAGTTAAGTATATTTTTGCCAGTTTATGCATTTTGCTGGTGGCAGTGTTATTTTTTCAGCTTAAGTTTTCTCCAGTGCGTTTGTGTTCTTTATTAAGAACAATTGTATGTCCTAAGTCTTTAGTTTGACAAGCCATCTAGCCATTGTTTTGTAGATTTCACATCAGATGGGCTCTTTGTCCATATAGTCAGTCTTTGAGCCTGTTTTAGTGCTTTTTATCAACCTACCTGAACACAAGTATCCAAAATTGTGTATATGATTCCAAGTGAAGTAAGTGTTGGTCATACTTTTACGGAGGTGTCATTTTTTTCTGTGCAACTTCATGTTTATGGTTACATTCATCTAAGGGTAGATTTTGGTGGGCTGACCATTTTCCTTCGTTGCTTCCAAATGCTGCTAAGTCTGGTTTACTCCTGTGTGACAGATGGCATGCTTTGGTAAGTTGTATTAAGTAGGGAGAAATGTATTAGGTTTGACTCGCTGCTTCTTGTCTGATGTTCTCATAAACCTTAGTGTTGACAAGTCCATTGACTTCATGCATTGTTGGATTACCCCCGTCCCCTCAGATTAACCTGTAGTCTAGTTCAGGGGAATTTAGGTCTAGTCTTCTATGTCCTGTTCCTGCAAACCCATATCACTTCACAACTCACAGAACTTCTTCTAATTTGTCAGAGCTGATTTAACTAACAACTTCTGTTTTTAAAGCATGATCTGACTTCATTTATGAGGAGAAAATAGTTTAAAAATCACAACATCTGTTTTGCATAAAGCATGTGATTTTGAGTAAATTGTCATGGAGATAAAACACCATTCTAGAAAATGCTTCAAAGATGTCTTTCTTGCTTTAAATGCATCTTTAGTGTGCAATAAGAGCTATCAGTGGAAATGAGCTGGAAGCTTGTGTATTCAGAAGTAGCTGGGTGTAAATTCACTTACATTAGTGGAATGTATTTCCATTAATGGAGTGCAGCACCTCATTTAGCCCCCTAAAAAACAGCGTGCCATCAAGTGGCTCAAGCAAGGTGCAAGTTTTCCTTTGTATTAGGATGATGCTATTAGCTCTGCTCACTTGAAGATTCTCTCTCCACTTCTGTTCCTTCTCCACTGAGAATTTATTCTGGAAGGCAAGTTCTCAAAGCTGAATCTTGGAAAAGTGTCAGTGGAGTGATACATCAATTACATCAACTTGATATGAGGCCATATTGATTCCCAGATCTCATGAAAGTTTCAGAAAATGTACCATTTAGTTTTTTCTTCTTGATACAAATGTATTTGTAATAAATTTCTCTAGTATTCAAGTATTTGTCAATCTGTCAGTGAAGAAGTATTGATAATGCAGGTTTCCAGTACATTTGGCTCCAGGGAGGTTCTGATGGAAAGATCTATGTTCTCCTGGAAGTCCTGTGTTTTTTTGTTTTTTTTTGAGAGGAGGTGAGGTATGAAATTGCATCTTAGTGCGGCTTTCCTGTTACGTGCCAGGTCTGCTGAGCTTGTAGCCTGGTAGGGTTAAAGTGGCACAATTCCATGGGTTTGGCGTAGAGTGTTTGGTTTGGCACAAGGTTTTGGTGTACTCGGTAACCAGGAAGGTGGTTTTCTGGTATAACCCTCTCCGGGAGAGAAGCAGCAATGTAATGTGCAGAGAGTGTCTGAGAAGGGAAGAAGAGAATATGTAAACATGTTTGTTTTGGGAAATCCTGAACAACGCCAGGTGCTTTAAAAGTGCAGCTTTGCTAGAGTCTGCTAATGATTTGACACGCAGCCAAAGGTAGTGGTGTATCCAGATGTCCTTTCACTGATAAGCTAATAAAGCTATATGGTTTTATATCTGCTGTTTGCCCTGTGCTGTTGTACTGTCAGCTTGTGACATTGTGGAGGAACGATAAATCCCATTGGACCCAGATGCAAGTTTCCTTGGCTCATACCAAAGTACCCAGTTGCATTTTTCTCCCTGAGGCCTCAATTGCTAAGAACACCACAGAGGGCCTGTTCCATCGCTTGTTACCCTGTACTTGGGAATGGGATTTGCATAAGCTGTTCATAATTTGAGGGTTTATTGAGATTAATTTGTAACCAGAAACAATGTTTATGAAAATTTAAAACATCAAGTGAAGAAATAGTGTGATTTATAGCTCTATCCCTCCTTCTGGCAATAATAAAAAGGAGGAATTCCTTTATTCAAGACAAA
Organism: Anser cygnoides; assembly: GCF_040182565.1. Lineage (NCBI taxonomy): Eukaryota > Metazoa > Chordata > Aves > Anseriformes > Anatidae > Anser > Anser cygnoides. The sequence goes on along the minus strand of NC_089873.1, from coordinate 147,822,683 downwards.
ATTAAAAGAGCAGTTTAATCGTGGAGTAAGTTTCCAAAGTGACTCGATTGTAATTGCTTGCTTCTTGCAGGCAAGATATGAGGCAAGGATAATCTCATCTGGATGCTTAACTTGTTATTTTAGTTTGTTTCCATTCTGGGATTATTACTGTTACCATACTTCTTTTAATCTAGTTTTGTTAATTACTGGATTTGTTTTGTAGTAGGAACCCAGCTAATTGTTCAACCCTGAAATGCTCAAATTCACCCTGTATGTTGACTTCAACTGATAATTATAATCAGAATTCATTTTGAGGGTTAGAAGATAATGTATGTGTTGGAGGAATGGAAAAAACTTTTAATAGGAACTGAACCAGTAAAGCTTCCTCATAAGTCTGTGTATTCTAAAAAATTAATTGCTGATGAACTTTATAGACTTAGAAAATTTGCTTTTCCAGGAGGTTGCATTTTGAAGAAAAGTACTGCACTCTGGTCCTTGTTGTTACAGTCAGATTAGAGTTGGTATTTAAGTAGGGCACTGTTCAGTTCTAATCCTGCCCCATACTTGAGAGGATATTTGGTGAAAGAAAATACCTGGTTGAGTGGAAGGGAAAGGAGAGCCAACGGTATTTAGTGTTGTATTGAAATTAAAGCTCTTAGGTTAACTTCAAAATTAATCAAAAAGAGAACTTGGATCATCTATCATGCCAGTAGGTGGCATTATTGGTATGCAACCAGAAGATACTTGTAAAGATGTCTTCCTTTTGTCTCCTACACCTTAAAATAAGATTTCACATTATATAGGCGTAAAGAACTTGAGTTTTGTTCTCATTTCAGATTTGGTAATTGAACAAAATTAAAGTTGTCAAATATGTAAATTTTTGAGGTGTATTTAAACTCTTTTATTTCAACACTGTCTAGAACGTTGTCTTGTGCTTTTAATTTAAATGACTAGAAGCTTTCGCAATGTTATGTTATTGTATCTAAATCGAGAGATCAAGCTCTTCCTGGTTTTTGACAATGTTTAGAGTTGTTCCTCTGGAACGAAAGCAGACACCTATTTCAGAGCCTGTGATTCACCTTTCAGCAAACATATGCCTGAACATCGGTTATGAAATGCCAGGGCATTACAGCAGCACAGACAATTCCAAACGATTGTTATTGTCTAAAGTCACAGTCGGGAAATAAAACTGTTGCTGCCAATAGGAAGGATATCTTAAAAAGTCTAGAAAGACTTGTAAAGTCTAAGAGTAGACCACAGTTTATCTGAACAGACTTGGAAAGACTCGTTTGTAGTATGTGGAGTGAAGTATTATTAGTCATATCTAAGGATGGCAAGAATTAGCTAAAAGTCTAAGTCGATGTAAGAAATCACTTAAGCACTCAGTAATACTGTGGTATTACATCAGGGGAGATTGATGTCTTTGTAAAAGTATTCAAGGCTGCTGTGTAAGCATGTTGTCTTAACGTGATGGTGCAATTTGCTCAATAAGCAAAGATATTCTTACTTGGCTTGGCACACAACTGGAGTCAGTCATCTGTGTGTTGTCAAAGCTTACGGGAGGTTGATAGGCTCAGAAGTAGTTCAATGCTAATTTTCAAAAAAATATATAATTAGTCATAATGTGTCTGTGGTGTTTGTGAGAGAGAAGTTACAAACTGCAGCTTTCCAGGAATGGGGACTGAGGAATCAGCTCCCAGGATCTAATTGTCACCTCTGTGGTCTCCCCCAGATCTTCTAAGTACGCTCTTTGCACATATTCTGAGCAGATTGTGCAGTTGATTACTAGTTTGCTTTTTAAGCTTTTTTTGTTTATTCTAAGCTGATGGTTTGGTGGACAGGTTTGAAGCTGGAATTAGCTTTGTATTTGCTTTACCAAATGGTGACAGTAAGGAATTCTGTTAGCTGTTGATGTAGAACTTCTTTTTTTTTCCCCTCCTGTTTCTTTTCTAACAAAAGAAAAAAAAATCCACAAACAGAAGATGCCCAAACTGTTTCTACAACATTTTCCGAATATTTCTCATAGCTTTCATGTAATCCTATATCAAGCATTCGCATCTTTAGTAGTGGTTCTCTGGCTATGTAAATTCTATTCCTATTTATTTTTAATTCCAAACATAAGGAATGTTCCAGATGACACTTGGTCTTCTCAGAAGTGGTAGTCACAATGGGATCTTGTGTCAGTTACACTTCCTGAAATCATCTGGTTCATGGAAAGTCTCACGGGTCTTTTTTGCTCTCTTCAACTCATATTCTCTTAGTTGTGAGTTTTATCAGGTTATTGATAGTAGTGTTGTCTTTTCAAAAGCATAAGTCATGTGTGACTTGTATTGAGGATGGTTTAATAATGCTGCTACCTTCAAGTTGCATAGATGTCCTTAAGCTAGATTCAACTGCTCTGTTAAAACCATCAGTTTTAAAGAGGATTGAAACAAGAGTTTGTGGAGTTCGTAAGAGCAGTTAAAAGCAGTTGTACTGCAAAATGTCATCTGCAAGGTTAATTTGCTTTAGACCTTTCTTAAAATAACTCTTTGCTCAACTCCTAACCTTCAATCATGTAGAGTATTTACTTACAAACGGGTCTGCTGAACAGAGTTTGAGACTGTTGCAGGAAATGGTAGGAATTACTTTGAATCCAGACAAACCACTCTCTTCTTACTCCATGCCTTCTTTTTTCGGCCTGGGATAATTCAGTTTCAGAATTCCGCCACATACAATATTGCTTCCACTGACAAGACTTAACTTTGTTAGAAGTTTTATCCTTCATTATCAGGAAACAAGCTTGTTTTTTCAGTTGATTTCTGTTGTTGCATCACTCCTATTGCGTGCTCTTTCTCAGGTAAAGAAGACATAAAGACTGGTTGCATCAGCAAATGGTATGGTGCCTAGATTGAGTGGGATTTCTGTTCCCGAGGCGAGGAGTGCTTCAGCCCAAACACTTTGACACGAAACACCACATTCAGAGTCACTACTGTTACATGAACTGGAGCAGTCAGTGCTCAGAGAGATCTATTGCCTTGTCTGCAGAGGGCATTCTTTTGTCTTAGATGTACTGTCTCTTTTTCTGTGACATCTCAAATTATTTAAAGTGTTCATAATTATACGTACCACCACTCTGCTAAAATTCTGCAGGAGATTCTTTATTCTTGGTAAAATTCTTGGGTTTGTTCTCATATACTGGTAAGGGCATATGAAACAGTTCAAGAGTTCTACCCTGATTGAACTCAGTAACCAAAGCAGGCTATTTAACACATTTTCTGTATGCAGAAGACACTTACCTGTCTACAAAGACTTCCAGGTGAATATTTTATTTTTCTGTTAAAGTGTGCTACTGCTTTTGCTGTTCAAGTTTTATATGACATCGCTCTTTGATCCCATCTCTATCTTTATCTTCTGTTTGGAGACATTCTGGAGCTTTACAGTAAAGAAGTTCTACTTTCATTGTGGTTTACTGATTGGTAAGCTGCTAAGAGTTTTCTTCTGAACTGGCAGTACTTGGGAGGCTGAGAATTCAGGTAGTAGTATTGTCCTTCAGAGTGTGTGTGTGTACATATATATATATATATATGTAGTGCTTTAGCTGGCCTTTTACCATGTTTTTTGAAGTCTTTAGTTCTTTAGAAGAAAAAAATGCAAGGAACTAGCTGTATTCATATGTTTGTTTTGAAAAGGAAGAAGAGTTGGTGCCAGGAAACTGTTTGCAAACTTGCGGTTTTAATTTTTACATGCTGCAGTGCACACTGTATCTTGGCAATAAAGTACAAGATTATCTGGATGGCAGTGATTGCTGTAAAAGTAACAGTAATTAACAAATGATTAGTAAAATTCCTTTGAGAAACTGAGCTGTCAGTCACTTGCAAAGCTAAGTTAATAACATTATTTCTGCTTGTATACTTAAAAACAGTTTTCACTCCACACACACACTGAAATCAGAGTATTATGAGCCTTTGGAAAAAAAAATGCAGTGAGATGCTAGAACAACTTCTGCAAGTCAGGTAGATGAGAAAGTAGGATGCATGAAGCAGAGATAAATTGAAAAAATTGTTTTAAAAAAAACTCATTTTTTTCCTTTAATTGAGCAGTTTTGCTTTCCTGTTTAATATGCTCTCTTTTATGGGTGGACTTTGCCTTTGCTTAGAACAGAGGTGTGTTGCTGTTCTTCCAGTTCCGTTTGCATTTCCTTGCCAATCAGTTTGTGCGTACAGACAGCCGTACCTTGCTGTTTCTGTACAGAGACGGGTTGGTTCAGTGGCATGTATTAATGCTGGCACAGTGCCACAGAAAATGCTAATGTAATTAAAAACTTTAAAGAAGCATAACGTATACCTTCCCCTTCATGCAGATGATGTAGTTGCAAGATAACTATTTGTATTCCTAGAATTATATGAATAATATAAGGAGGCTGGAGGCCATCTAATCTAGCCTTAGATCAAAACAGGGGCGACTTCAAAGCACAGAGCCTTGAGTAGTTGAAATTTTTATATATCTCCAGGGAACTTCCTAGGCAACCTGTTCCTGTGCTTTGCCATTTTCATTGTGACTTTTTCCCCCTTGTATTTAGCTGGAATTTGCTGTGTGCAGCAACTTGAGACTTGCCTCTCTTCCTTCTGCTGTGTCATCTCTGTAGCTCCCCATTTGCTATTTGAAGGCAGTGATCAGATGCCACAGACAGACCTCTTGTCCTGTCTTAATCCATCCTACGGGATGAACACACCAAGCTCCCTCAGCTTCTCCTTGTACATCATAAGCTCCAGTACCCTGACTGTGTTGGCAGCTTTACGCTGAACTCTCCTGTTTGTGAATCCTCTTGCACTGTGGCCCCAAAGTTGAACAGGGTAATCCAGATGCAGCTTAGAGTGCAGGCACAGAAGAGACTAATCACTTCTTTTGACCCTGGTGATCTCTTCTAAATGCAGGCCAGTGTGCTGTTAAGCCTTCATTAGCACAGAGGTACGTTTTGGACTCAATTCAGCCTCCTGTCCACCAGGACCCCCTTGGGTCCATTTCTGCAGAGCTAACCACTTGACTCTTCACGTCTGCTGTTGCGTGGAGTTGTACTGGACTGTTACAAGTGCATTTGTATTTGTCTTTGCTGACTGCTTAAATGGAAACAACATGATAGCATAAAGAATTGCTTTGGTTTTGAACACATCAGGAGAGCAAAGTGTGTGTGTGTGTCTGTAGAGTTGACAGATGATGAAGATGCTTCGGGAGCATCTCATGGCAAGACTGTTGTTTATGAAGTTATCTCACTGTAGCAGAAGTACTTCTGGCATGCTTGGAATAATCTTGTCACGTGCAAGTAATATCCTACCAGGATAGGAAGGGACATACCTTGCACTGATTCTTGGCGGGCTTGAACTGCAGATGAGGAAGTCGGTGTTCTGTTCAGGAGATGAGCTGAGAGCATAACAGAGAAGAGTATTAGTAGGCATGGATAAATGTGATACTGGGCAGGAGTTAACATGTTTTTCTCTAGAAGGAGGGGAAAAGGGAAGTTAGGAAGTTACGTCTTTTCAAAGTCAAGCTTTGAAAGAATCAACAAATGTATGGATAAGGGATATCTAATCAGTGTGATGTCCTTGGATTTCTTGAAAGCAACAGCAAAAAAACATTATCAAGGTCCTTAATTGGCCTGTTAAAGAAACTAAGGTGTCAGAGAATGGGACAGTCATCTCATGGATTAATAATTGATGAAAACTAAACCAGATAAAATGAGGAACCCTAGTGAGCTCTTCACACTCAGGAAAGTTATTAAAGTCATTGTAGGCTATATTATGAAAACATGAAATCAGTGTCTGCTGGGGAACAAGCAAATTACATTTTCAGAATTATTTGGGAAGGAATAGGGAGTAAAATAAATGTTATACAATAACATGTCATTCATTTGTCATGAATAATGTGTCTGTCCCATTCAAAAATAAATCTCAAAGGGTAGGAGACCTAGAAAGTGTACAGGCAACAAGAACCATCAAAGGTAAGGAAAAGGCTCTGTAAAATGAGAGATCAAATAGATAAGGGGACTTAACTTGGAGCAGTTGCAGCTCTTAAGCTGGAAGTCGAATCTTCAGTTTGCTTTCATGTTTTTCAAGCAATGAGAAGGTTTAAAAAAAAAAAAGCGCACTGATGAGTAGCTGAGCAAAGATACACAAGCGGTACTAGTCAAAGTAGTTTATTCTGGTTTACTGCATTCTGCAAAGAGGAAGGCCAAAAAAATAAAAAAGGCAGCAATAGTGATGGCTCTACTTGAAGGAAGAGAAAGGCGTAACAGCCTTCCTTGTGTGACAGGCTAGATACCTGCTGACTCTGAAGGAGCATTCAAAAGTTGGAAGAATGATGGGCTACAGCATCCTATGCTTGCGTGGGGCTCAGAATAACTCTTGAGTGAAGCTGTCAGTTTGTCATGGTGTAGTAATGGCAGCTGGGAAATACAGGCCTTTCGGAAAGGAGGGACTTAAGACTCCAACTTTGTGTTGACTACCTGCACGTGTGAGAGGGATGGAGGGCATCAAGGACTGGTTAGGGACCTTCCTGATGCAGCTATTGCAGTAATTATTTTCTCTGCATTGGATAAAGGGAAAAAGAAGAGGAATGAGAATTCTGCCATGCCCTTCTGACAGGGAAGGAGCTGTCAAACCTCTCACCTTATTTGCCCCATGATTCTTTTTCAGTCCTTGTTGCTTATTTATTTAAAGACTGGTATGGAGCATTAAGTCACTACGGATACCTGGCATAGAATTTTTGTAGTTGAACTTTTGTCTTATGTGGCTTAAGGCTTAACCATCAACAGTGACTATGGATGGCTTGTGAACAGGAAGAGAGCAGCTTTCCCTGCAGGGTCGGTCTACTGTGTTGCGTGTGTTTTGCTAAGTACTGGTTTCTTGTGTGCTTCAGTTCTTTAATTCCCTTCAGCTGGAAGAGGGTACCTAAAAGAAAGAGGAAGGTTGGGAATACTCTCTTGGAAAAGCCTGTGCTAACCAAATACAGTATCTTGTAGACCAGCATGCCTCAGAAGAGTCTGTTGTATGCTGGGGAATTGGACATAGTTTTGGGGTGGTGTGGGAAAAGGTTTCAACAGCCACAAAGGAAAGAGGGTAGATGAGGAGGGTAATACGCCTTCTATCAGATACCAGTTAGCTCTGCTACTGTGCTTTGAGAGAAAAAATAGAGTATGAGGAGTTAAAACATGCTCATACTAGATCGCTGAGCTGTAAGGTCACACAGGAGGAAGCTTAAGACAACATACTAAAAATCTTTTAAGAATCTTTTTTTCTTCAGATGCATAAACACTACGTTTATGTTGGCTCTCTGTGAAGCTCAGAGCTAGTTTCTGTTAATATGCATTGGTAATATTTCTGAAACTGCAGTTGCTAAAATAATACAATGTGGCTGACCTGAAGATTTGTACTTGTATTTGTTTTTAGGAGTTGTTTCTCTATTGGCTGTACATCCCTCTACAGTAAATACACTCGGAAAGCAGCTCCTGCCAAAAACATTTGGACAGTCTAATGTCAACATTACACAACAAGTGGTAAGGAGACTTTGCATTTTTTTTCTTATTGATTACACATACTGTAAATCTGAGTTGTAGATTGATATTCAGCATCACTTGTCATGTGCAGATTGTCTAAATGTTTCTAATTTTAATGGACTTACTACATTAGAACAAATGTGCTTTTGCAGAAAGAAATGCAAAGATGACTGTCAAATCAACATACCTGAATATTCAGGTGGCTTTATCTTTCATTAATGTTGCCACTTCTAATCAGTGGTTCTTCCAGATTCTGTAATGGAGACATGTAAATTTAATTCCATTAGCACATTTTTACTGAGATTGAAGTCAGATGGAACAAACTTGAAAGCTATACTACATTTTTTAATGCTAATGCTGATTTTAGATATCCTTTTGCCTAAATGCTTGCTTTTGCTCTGTGTGAGGTATGTGAAATTAGAGGACTCAAAGAATCTAATAATGCAGTAGATAATACATAGGTTGTGAGAAGTCATTTCTATATTGATCAAAATTGAGATCAACTGAGAGCTGGTCTCAGTTCATCTTCTGGAAAGCTACTGTAAGGTATAAACATTTGGAATTTAATTTCTTGTATTTGGGTTTCTTCTTGATACAAGTTTACCATCTCCCTTGCCCAACTCTAAGCTCTAGGGAGTGTCTGATAACTGAGGTTGCCTGAATCTATAAACTGTGTCACTTTAACTGCACAGATGTTGTGGAAAGTCCACTCCCTCTGCAATTACCAGTCTATCTGTATAATTGCTTATTGACTATACTTCAAAACTGTGACCATGCTCAGATAGCTGCTCTGGTACAGCTGTCAGTTTGAAGAGAGCCTGGGGGTGGGGAGATGGCACAACAAACCAACCAAACCTCTACATCCACAAGTGTTCGTAATTGAATTGCAGTAGTGCAACATGAACTATGTTCAACTCTTGAGCTTCACATAATTTGAGGAGTCCCATCTGAGACAGACTGAAGATAGTTAAGTAGCAAAGTGTCAGTATAACTGCAGATTATTTGTGCTGTATTACCAGTGGTGGAGGTGAGCTAACTCCCTCCAGCAATTACTTGAAAGTTAAAGTGCATTAAAATTAGTTTAACTGAAGTTGTCTCTTTAGTAGGAGACAGCTTTAATCCAAACAAGGAAACAGAGTTGTAATGACATGTAGGATATCTCTTCCAGGTTTTATTGCTAGGCTGTGTACATAGTAGATTTTAATGTTGAAAGTGAAAGGTAACTTACAAAACCCTTTTCTCAAAGTAGGAAAGCCATGGTTTAATAATTAAATGACAAATTGTCTGATGCCTTTTTAAACTTTGAACAATAAGTAAATAAATGTATACAAATCTGTTTGTATATCTGTGTGTGTATGTTTACACATACAAATCACATACTTAAATTGACAAATGCTCATCTGTATTATAATGATTAATTTTGCATGGTAAGATTATTAAAATTTTTGATTCTGAAAGAACCACTCGTGATATCGTAGTCTTTGGTAGTATGATGACTGTGTGAAATTCACATTCTCAGTAATAAGTTCTTTATCACTTTGCTAAAATATTCAGAATAAGGCGATAATAAATTTTGATGGAATAAGGGTCCCATATTAGAGCATATTTGTATAGGCTATTATTACCAATACAAAATTAAATGCTTGGTTGTATGTCACTAAAGAAGAGGTGGAGTTGTTTATTTTATGTATATATAGAGAGAAACCTTGGATAAATTTCTTCTGGCTTTATGATATAGAAGGACAGCAAGAATTTTCTGTCAGTGAGCCAAATGTTCTTGAGGATCAGAGTTGATGAGTTGGCTTGTGACCCTGTTCAACTTTCTAACCCTTGGCTGGTAAAACCAGTTTTTTAATACTTAAGTACTTAATTTTCTGAGCTTGTGGTCTTTGTTCAGTTAGTCTGATTTCTTTTTCTTAGCAGGAAAATGTACATGGGGACAGTGTTCAGTACAGTGAAGTGGTTAGTGTAGGCTCTTGCTGTTCACTGTTCTTTGCCATGGTCTTGATCTTACTGGTTCTTAAGGAGCCGGATTGTAATCTCGTTCTCCCTGTAAATCAGGAAACTTTAGAGAACAGCAGACATGTCTTTTTCTGCTTCTTCATTCTTTGCCTCTCCTCTCCATGTTTTCCTTAAAACTAGATTTTATAATTACATGCATAAGCTTTTGTTTTAGGATGTTCCCAGTGACTTGATACTGCCTAACTCTTTCAATGTTTTTTTCATTTGAAGTCGTGGTTGTTTATGTACTTGTGAGTAAAAGTTAGGGACATCAACATTTCTTTTAAGGAGCCAATAACACCAAGTAATTCTTCAGCAGAATCTGAAGCTCTAGGCTGTAGGGTCTTCTGTAACATCAGTACATGCTTGTTCAGATTTGGTAAGACGTTTGGTATAGACAGCTGCTTTGTTAAGGAGTTTTCCTTCACTTGCTTATAATGTAGAGAGGCTCACCAGTTCTTTCTGAAGTTCTGGAGTATTTCTGCCATTTGCATCCTTCAAATACTGAAAGAAATTGGACGTGTTTGGAAACAATCTAATGCAGTTACTGGTAGATGATACGGATTTTGGATTAAAAACATACAAATTCTAAGCCTATGTGGCAGTCCTTGTCTTTAAGAGGTTGTATAGATGCATCTTTCAGAAAAACAAGAAAAATCACCACTCTCTTTTCCTGTATATAACCACAAGAATAATTAGATTTAAAGTGGCTATTAAAAAACAAACATCCCTGCTACGTTGAAGAAGTTCATTTTTGTCTGTAAGTTTTATTTCCATTCCATAGAAAAATAGCAGTCTTTAACATGTGGTTGTTTGCTATATAAAGACTTTTCGACATGTAAGAGAAATTATTAGAATTTTTTAAGGGTAGTTCTTGTATTTCTAAGTTTCTCTATGTCTGAGATACGTATTGTTTGCATAACATATAAGCTTAAATCTGAGACATTCTTTATGTAAAAGTTGAGCTTTTTAAAGATATAACATGAAAGCATATGATTCTGTCCAGTTGCAGACTTCTGTGAGTTAGATTGGGAACGCTGAGCAGGTTTTGAATTTACTAAACAGACTTCAATTTTCCATTCTAGAAATGAGTGTGGGTTTATCTCCATCCATTTACTTCTTTGTACTGCTGAATGTTTAACGACACTACTGAGCACAGTAGATTTCCAGTGTTTGCTGTTGCCAAATGGTTTGTTTTTCTGAGTTTTATAACTCCACTCCCTCCCTCTGTATGGGTTTGGCTTCCCATCTTTGTGCACTGTGTTACGTGTTAGGCACCACGGTGATGGTGGGCTTGTTTGTGGAAATGGGAAGCAAGGGAGTAGGGTGGGACCCTCTAATTTTAGCCTCTGCAAGAAAAATGTCATCTCCACCAGTCCTCTCTAACTGTATCCTAAGGAATAAAAACTGGCTAAGAGCTTTCCTCTCTTCTCTCTATTGTCTGTGTTACCTGAACAGCACACTGGCTGTCCTCATGGCATTCTGAAATGTTGGTGAACCAGGCCTTTTTTTCATGAGATCAGTGAAAGTGAAAAGGTGGTGGACAGAATTGTTGGTGGGTGGCTACAGGAATTGTGGTCATCTAAGGGCAGAAAACAAAGCAGTGGGATGAGATATCTCAAATATGCCTGGAGATGTTTATTCCAACTCTTCTTAAAAACATGCTGTAAAAAATGGCCTAATACGAGAGGTTAAAACAGCTAAGGTTTTTGGTCTGTAGTTGGCAGAGAACTGCCAGTAGCAAAATTGATGGTGTTTTTTTCCCCCAGGGAGAAAGTGAGCTGGTTCACATACACCCAGCGCCTGTTCTGTATCCCCCACCCTCGTTCTGTTTTCCACAATGAGCAGTTTTGGTTATGAATAGTAGTAGGGGAGATTGGTTGGCTTTCTGTAAGAATTGGAAACATTTTAAGTGGATGGTTTCATTTCGACTTTTAAGTTTTTCTACTTTATTCTTGCAAAGGCTAAATTATTGAAGCTAGTTTGGGGAATAAACTTTAAATTTTGTTGGTGAGGCAGACTGTAGCTAAAGGAAAATGGAATGCTTTTGTGTAAAACCAAATTCTGCACTAAGTGAGAAGGTTAGCATGAAAAGCTTGTTTAGGAAGGATGAAACAAATGATTATTACTTAGGGAGTGCTCTAACTATGTAATACGTAGTCTGAAGATTTTTATGCTAATGTGTGTAAGTTGAAAACGTCTAATAGAAGTGGGTAGAAACAAAGTATTATTCATGCTTGGATAATACATCACTTGAATATTGCAGCATCTGAATATCTTGGAATACTTATGTTTATTTTCCAAATGATTTTATCTTTACTGTAGGTTATCAGTACACCTCAGAGACCTTCAGCGCCAAATACTATCCTGGTAGGAAGCCCACATACACCTAATACACATTTTGTATCACAGAACCAGACGGCAGATTCTTCGCCGTGGTCTGCTGGGTGAGCTAAATAAAAGTTGCAAAGGATTAATAAATTGCTTGAAACTTTTGTTCTAAACGTTCGCTGTGATAGTGTATGCGCTGTTGAGGTGAGCTGTGTGAGAAGGACAGTCTACTTACCTTTCAACTAAGAGCACTTCAACATTAAAGTATACTATATTAAAAAATAGGCATAATCATACAGGAATGAATATCTGCTCATTTGTCATACAAGCAAGTAGCATATTTTCTATAAACACTGACGATTTTCTCATGTTACTTGGATTTAGAGAATTCAGCTCCTAAAAGGACACAGGAATTCACCTGATTTGATTCACATTTTAATTTGGCATTTCTATTTTGCTGGGTTATTTCCAAGACAAGACAGTATACTTCAGATTGAAAAAGTATATCCTGAAGAATCGTTTTAAATAAGAATGAAGCCTTTACTGCAGATAAATTTTAGATACAATGAATGTGGTGTTCTGATGTCTTTTTTTGTGCAGGTTTGTTTTTAAGGGTCTCTTGTTAACTGTAGTTGTTTTAAGACAGAAATTATCATCAGTGTCCTGTTACACATAGATAGGTTTTCTACTTTGGAATTATGATGAATTTGAGAAAACGAGAGGTTCTATTTCTGATACTAATTCTGTTGATACTTAGATTTCTCTTCAAGTTACACAGAACTTTTTATTTAAAAGACATGCAGAAAAAATCATTATACTTCATTCATCTATAGTAACTTTGAAGCTTTTGTAATAGCTTCATAGAATCATAGGGTGGTTTGGGTTGGAAGGGACCCTAAAGTCCATCTGGTTCCAACCCCCTGCCATGGGCAGGGACACCTCCCACCAGACCAGGTTGCCCAAAGCCCCATCCAACCTGGTCTTGAACACCTCCGGGGATGGGGCATCCACAGCTCTGGGAAACCTGGGTCCAGTGCCTCACCACCCTCATAGTAAAGATTTTCTTCTTAATGGTTAATCTAGACCTACCTTCTTCTAGTTTAAAGCCTCCTGGTCCTCTCGCTACCCTCCCTGACAAAGAGTCCCTCCCCAGCTTTCCTGTAGCCCCTGTTAGGTACTGGAAGGCTGCTGTAAGGTCTCCCTGGAGCCTTCTCTTCTCCAGGCTGAACAAGCCCAACTCTTCTGAGCCTTTCTTCATAGGAGAGGTGCTCAACCAGTGAAGTGAATTCAAACAGTGTATCTGTTCAATCAGTATCAGACTTAGCCCATAACCTACATCGGTTGAATATTGTTCTATCTAACAAGAAATAAATAATCTGTTATAATTCACTTCTCATTTTAGCCTTTCGCCCCCATCTTGAAGATTGTAAGGTTTTCCTTACTGACTTTAAGGAACATCCCTGTCGTTAACTTATTATCTGCTACTGGAGCTAGCAGAGTTGCCAAAAAGATAAATCTGTATTGTGTATATATAAAGATAATATATAAAGCATAAAGATATATATGTGTATATATATATAAAATTTATATATATTTATATAATATATATTTATATATTACATATATTTTATTTAATATATATAAAGCATAAAGATGGTAGAATTGTTACCGTAAATTTTAGCGGGGGGGGGGGGAAGAGGAATAATAGGAAGAAAATGTTGGAAAGGGGTGAGGAGCAGATCGAAAGGGAAGACTTGCTTTTTACTGTAGTGTGCTTGTATTTGAAAAAGCAACATTAAGTATTCCAAAGTTCAAATCTTCTTAAATTACATATTATGTGTATATTTAGGAAACGGAACAAAAAAGGAGAGAAGAATGGCAAAGGTTTACGTCATTTCTCTATGAAGGTTTGTGAGAAGGTACAAAGAAAAGGAACCACTTCATATAATGAGGTGGCAGACGAGTTGGTTGCAGAGTTCAGTACCACTGATAATCACATTTCACCAAATGAATCAGTAAGTATATGGGAGGACAAGTATATGTGAACTCAATGGGGGAAGATACATTTCTTTAGAGATTTCCATTTCTTTTCCTCCTGCTAAATGAAACAGTTCAGATACTACCCAAGCTTACCCATTTACTGTAATATATTTTATTTTCAAATGTTTCTGTCACAGGTATGTTTTTGATTAATGCACTATGTCTACAGCAGGCTTATGACCAGAAGAATATTAGACGACGTGTCTATGATGCCTTAAATGTCCTTATGGCCATGAACATTATCTCTAAGGAGAAGAAGGAAATCAAATGGATCGGTCTACCTACTAACTCGGCTCAGGAATGTCAGAATTTAGAGGTATTTGTATAGGAAATTCACAATGGCTTTGTGTTTGAATAAAAGTTCGCTTGAAAATGTTTTTATCCTGCATGTGATCTTCTGAGATAGCAAAATAGAATAGTTGGATCTCTTTCGATACTTTTTTTTTTTCCCATTTGTATTTACAGAATACACATCTAACCAGATTGCTTTAATAATTTTTTGAAGTAATTCTTCTATGTCAGGAGCAACTCTGCCACACAACACTTAAAAATATATGTGAAGTGGTTCCGACTGGAAGTTAATCAAAGTGAATAACTAGTGTACGTTTCCACTGCAGTAGTGGTGGTCAAAGCTGAGGCAAATTGTTTTCTCCAGATGCCACACAAATAGATTTGCAGTGATAGGTGTTACATGTCAATCAGTATGTGCACACAGCGCTCCTTTGTTGCTATAGGTCATTTTTGTTTCTGATACTTGTCTTACGTAAACATGTCAAAATTTTTTACTACGAGCCTTGGGAGAGAAGCAAAATGTTTAATACTCAGAGGCATTCCTAAGTTCTGGGAGAATTTTTCCATTTCATTTATAAGTATCCTGAGTCCTACACTTGCAGGATAATAAACTTACTGAGGTTTACAGAGGTCAATTTACTTTATCAGAAGAGAATGAGGTTTTTGTATTTGTTCTTAGTAAGTGTTAAGTTCCCTTCAGTAGAACTTAAAGGCAGTATAGAAGCAGACAAGTTGAGAAGAATATTTTGTAACCTATCTAAAAAAGCCTAATTCTGTGAACATTTTTGTTTGACACTGGTAACTGTTTTTTCAGTTGCCAGTGTAATTGCTATGTAGATGAAGACAATATAACAGATCTAATCAATCTGAGTTTCATGTAAGTAAGATACTTAAATTAAAATTATTAGGGTGAGAGAGTGACAATCAGGGCATAAAAACTAGGGTGAAGTGATTTGAAGATGTCTGTTCTGTGTGCTGAATAGGAAATCAGTTGTCTGGGAGGATTTTCAAGCTGATCTTTTTGAATCTGTCTCATAAAGTGTGACATTGCCAGTAATGTTGGAGCAACAAAAAGAGATGCATGGCTGCTTCTACTGAATTTAATGCCATGACTGATAATGTCCTAAAGAAGGGTGGGATAATATTTGTACTGACAGAAGAAGCAGCTTAGAATGTTCAGTGAAATTTCTTGCATTTAAGATATGTAGAATGCTAATTTCTGATCTCAAAGTGAGAACTTGTTAATTGCAAGTCACAAGAGGAGAAAGGGGTTCTGTTAACCATGGAATAATTGAGCCACAAGTGTAGTGTATCTTTGGAAATGGCAAAAATTGTAATTTGTGTTGAGCTTGTTCAAGGAATTTGCAAGATTCCTCCCTTCCCCCATTATTACTTTGAGTGTTCTAGCTCCAATTTTTCTGCAAGGTCCATCGACATTTAAATTGTTAGTGACATTATCTGGAAAGTTTTGTGATAAGTTTTGTTGTTTTTTTAAGAAGCCTATGGAGGCTAATATTTAATTTGTCAAATTGTCAAGCATAATAAACTTTTTTTGACTATTCCAGTTGAAAATGCTTAGGCTCACCCCTTAAACTGTTTAAAAATTAATCAAAATAGTCCATAAGGGAATAAATGAGCTTGGGGGATTCCCCGTTAAGCATTTAGTATTTTAAGTATTTAAAATACATATTTTTGAATTTGCATTTTCTGTGTAAATTAGAGTATTGGAAATGGTAAAATACATCCTGATAATGCGAAGAGGGTTGTGGGGGGCAGTTAATAGGGTCTGTATCTTGAATTAATATAGAAAGCAGTGTAGTTTACATGTATGTGATAGGAAAATACCTCAGGTCATTTGTGGTAAGTCTCTTTTTTTGGAAGGAGGCAGTTATTTCTAATACTAAATTAAAAACACTGGACTTAAAAGCACTGGACTCTTTTTTTTCATCAACATCATGCCTTTACAGTTTTTTCAACAGTGTACACTTGTAATTTCTTCATCAAAAGTGGGCACAAAACTGCATTCTGTGTGTGAATTTTAACTCCAGTCATTTTGCCTTTAGTACATATTATAAGGACATAAGAACAAAAGTGTATCTTCAGATGAGCGGTCTGTCTATCCTAGTGTCTTGCTGGACAGTAGCAGTAACCTAGGAAGGAGTATATGATTAGAGAAAGCAATTAATGATGCTTTCTCCTGTAACTGGTGGCTCAGGCACAACCTGAGACAGATATATGTATGCATCCTTCTATTTAATAGTCTTCAATTTTGTACAAAGTTTGCCTTTAACATTGAATCTTTTATGGCAGTGAGATTTTCAGCTGTGTTAGGAGTTTCTTATGAAATACCTTTTTGTTTGTTTTTAAAGTATACTCTATTTAGTTGATATCCTCTGGTGTTTTTTTGGATTGGAAGTGATGGTGACCCAGCCATGTACTTTCTCCACGTTACTTGTGGTTTATAGTTATCACCCACATTCTCTCACCTTATTTCATTCTCCTTTCTAAAAAGTCCTAACTTACTCATTATTTCCTTGTATGGAATCTGTTCCATACTATTAGTTATCCTGATTGTTCTTTTATGTGGCCTTTTTGAAATAGGAACACAAGACCTACAGAATCCAAGATACAGAACTTCAGGGTTTGTACGCTGATGTAGTGATAACTTGTGTTATGTTCTCTGTTCCTTGCCTAATAATTAAATTTTTTGACCATGTACTGAGCTGATGTTTTTGTAGATAATGTAGTTCAAGATCTCTTTACTGAGTGGCAATATGTAATTCAGAGCTCGTCACTTTTTCTAAAATTTGCATGAATGGGATTATGGTTTCTCACATATACCACATTATATTTACCAGCATTAATTTTGATGGTTTAATCACTCAGTGCTACAAAGGCACTTCCTATGTACTTTGTGATGAGCTCTCTTCTTTTTACTATACCAGATAGCCCAACATTATCAGCAAGTTCTGTCACCTTGCTGTTCATCCCCTTATTCTGATCCTTTATATTTTGAGTAATAGTCTGTAAAAGAAATCCTTGTGAGAATCTGTTGGTGACTTCCTCCACTGAGAAAGCTGTTTATTTTGTACTGTATTGTCCCCAGTCTTCTGTATTATTATCTAGTATACGTTTAATACTGTGGGGACATAACCTTTGATTCTATAACAGCTTCATTTCTTTAAGCATCTTTAATCTCTCTTCTCCAATACCTCCAATATCAGTAGAGGATATCAAGTGGATCCACCTGGTCCACATGCTCTGTCTCCTTCAGAGAATCTGGATAACTCTTTGAGGCATAACTTCTGTTTGCAAAGAAATTTTTCCACTCACTAATATATTCTACTTTATTCCTCGATGTCTTAATTCTGCTTTGTTACAGTTTCCATCAGTAGTACTGATGTGAGACTTGGTGGATCTCTGAATCATCAGCAGAACCTTAATGACTGACATACTTCATGCCTTCAGTTCTCTGGTATTTAAGCAATTTAAGGGGAGAAAATGCTGTGTAAAACCAACAAACTAACCAGTTCTCTTTCTGTCTTAAGGTGGAGAAACAGAGAAGACTTGAAAGAATAAAGCAAAAACAGTCTCAACTACAAGAACTCATTCTACAGGTACAGTCAAGGTACTCTTGTCTATAGGGCAAGGTAACTTACATTTGTATTCCTGTTTTATCTCAGTGAGGGATGGGAGACACCTGAGAAGACTGTCTTGCCTTTCTTGAACTTTGCTGCCCCTGTTGTATAGGTGGCTTAGTTTTTCTGGAACAGTTGCTGAATTGTAACCGAACTCCTTTCCAGATTTCACCTAGTAGATTGTGGGAAGCAGCAGTCTATTCCCTAAGTCACTGTACTGGTGGTTCACCAAAGTATCCCTTAGTAATTCCATTACATATGCAGTAAGGATGAGAATCTCAGGAAGAGCTTGCAGAAAGAAAAGACAGCTGTGGAACAGCAACCTCTACAACTCTGATACTTATCAGCCTCTGTTTGCTTTGGATTTTGTTTTTAATTCCTGTTCATTTCATCTGATTCCATGACCAGAAAAGTACTTCGTTTGGTGACTTGCTGTAAGGTTTTAATATAACTTGAGTTTTAATAGTTGAGTAATTTTAGTTCTCAAGTTTGCTAATCTTTAAAATATGAACTTTCCATTCTGAAAAAATGTTGGTAAGAAATATAAGAGTAAAGTCACTGATCTTAGTTCAATGATTCAGAAACCTAATATCAAGATGTTCACATCCTAAACTGTAGCCTTTTTTTAGCATACCATTTCAGCAAAAATACAGTATTAATCATTCAACTATTATTGTGGAGTACAGTAGCTAGCAGGAAATACTAAACAGAGTGGAAGTAGGATGCTGTATGAAACTTGCTTTTTCCAGTCATTGTTCTCTTCTCTCTGTCAAGGATCTGCTGAAGGATCTGTCCTGATGTAGTTCTTAGAAGATACATTTTTTTCCCCTCAATTAATTTTTATCATTTTGCATTTTTAATACTCTAGGTTTTGTCTATTGTTGCATCTTAAAATTCAGGAATGTGATGAATGTTCTCTGTTTGTTTCTGCATTTACATGCTACAACCGTTGTTGGTATTCATTGAGGGATTTTTAGGTTAACCAAATGTTGAAGGTTTAATTCACTCCCATATCACTCTTGCTTTTGTAGCAAATTGCCTTCAAGAACCTCGTTCAGCGAAATCGTCAGGCAGAGCAGCAGGCAAATCGGCCGCCACCTTCCAATTCTGTCATCCATTTGCCATTCATCATTGTGAACACCAGCAAGAAAACAGTGATTGACTGCAGTATTTCAAATGACAAGTGAGTAAACAAAGTTTTCTTTCTGGCTTTTGGTACACCTATGAGTTTTATGTCTATGTTAAAGAGTTCATCTACAATTGTTAAAACTGAGGTATGAATAAACATACATCTACCTTTTGTTGACTGAGAACTTGCAATTTAGATGAGTTAAGCTTAATGTTGAATAGAAATAGAGCTTTGTAAAGCTATGAAACTTTGTAAAGCTATGGAAGTATGAACTGTCTAGAAATCTTAAAAGTGTGTTAAGTTAGCTCTGCTGAATTTTTAGGTAATACTTTACCAAGTAGTGTAAACTTGCCATTAACACGATGAAATACAGCCAGCTGACTTGAAAACGGATTTTGCTTTTAGAACTGCTGTTCTCTAGTTTTGGTTCAAAAACCTAGGCTTTTCATCTGCTAATTAAAAGCTGAAAGTAGCAATCATTTCTGCTTGTACTATTAGCTTACAAGAAAAGGTTAAAAAAAAAAAAATGACACAGTAGACAGCTTTTGCCAGCAAGAAGAGAGGAATGGGCTTAGAGAAATATTGATCAAATGTGCAAAATACTTCAAGTGTTTAACTAGAACTTTTAATCTCTTTATCTGTTAAACCTAAAATGCATGTGTAATTTTAATTTTAGTGAAGTTTAAGTGACTGGAAAGATGGAGTTAATTGAGACGTTTTCCCCCTACAGGTTTGAGTATCTATTTAATTTTGACAATACTTTTGAAATTCATGATGATATAGAAGTACTAAAACGAATGGGGATGGCCTGTGGGCTAGAATCTGGAAGCTGTTCAGCAGAGGACCTAAAAATTGCAAGGAGTTTGGTTCCCAAAGCTTTGGAACCATATGTGACAGGTTAGTTACTCTTGAGTTCATTTGTTTTCCTTCTTAACATGGAAATCGAGGAAAAAACATGAGATCATTTAAGATCAGTTAATTTCCACTGGTTTGTGGTGTAGATTTATTAAGTTTTCAAATGTGTGCTTTTTAGTGTATGTTAGGGAGCAAATAACATTGAGATTCTTAGAGAAGGGGCTGTTGCTGTTCAGAGAACTACATTTTGCATTGTCCCATGCCAGTAGATCTTTTCAGTGTGTAATTTTTTTTATGAGGACATTACTTATAGTTGATTTGTCTGAAAAGGGAAAAGGTATTAAGTGCAAACATGGTCATGGCTTCGTTTTACAATGTTTTATCATTTTTGCGCTATAATTATACTGAAGACTTCTCTGTTGCTCACTTCAAAATGTATAATTTATTTTGAATTTTTGCAGTCATTAGCTTTTTAATTATGAAATTTTGGGTATAGGGCATTAATATGTTGGTTTGGTTGTAAGACTTATTTTCTGGACTCTAAAAAGATTAAGCATTTTCACTGAATAAGAAGAGTTGAAATATTGCTGAAATACTTTGTTTTTACAGAAATGGCTCAGGGATCAATCAGCAGTGTATATGTCACATCTTCATCAGGTTCTGCATCAAATGGCACAAGATTTTCAGCCAGGTGAGTTGGAATTATCAATTAGTTTTGAAAATCAGTAAGCATGAAATAAAATTAATTACAGATGAAGTACTTTGAAACTAGTTATATTTTGATCAAATGTGGTGTGGATATGTGTTTGAGTTTATCCTCAGACATGGCTTTAACTTGACTAGAGGTGCTTCTTCCCAGTGTCATTAAAGAAATCTTTCTCAAGGTTTTGGAAAACAAATTGGTCAGACTGCTGTTAATCTTGAAGGTGGTATTTTTGTTTAGTTCTGAGTTTGTGACAAGAAAAGAGATACTTGTCTAAAGACATAATCTGGTCAAGATTCTCACTTGGTCGTTGGTGTCTAGTGTAAAGCTGAACCCTGGTCTTTAGACTTTAAACAGCATCAGATGCTGGTAGAACAATAAGCCATGACTTTGTTTAACTTTGTGTGAGCATGTGCCATTTCAGTTAAGCATTTCATGCTTAACTAGTATTTTTTCTCTTTTTGTATTAAGACACTTTTTCCTTATGTAGTCACTACTGACTACCATTTTGTTATAGCATTAATTAAAAAGGATTCCCTTGTGTGAGCTTTGAGTTTTAAAATGACTGAAATGTTAATGAAATGTTTAACGTTGTTAACAAATACTGGAATGAAGCAAGTTGATTAGCTGAGCAAATCATCTGCAAAAGTGTTTGTTTTCTGCAAGTTTTTTGTTTTATTGCGTTTGGAAACTTAGCTTTGTTTGAAATGTCATTTGCGTTTGTCATAAGTGTCATGCAACTAATCCAGTCTGGGCAATTCAGAACGAGAAGGAAAGGGTAAGTTCTAGAGTATGTAGGCTTTTTCCATAACAGTGACTTAGGTGTCAGAGTCACTGTCTCTGTCTATGCCTCATCAATTATTTGGGAAATTGCTATATTGAAATTCTTAAGGAAGTCCTAGTTTGGGGGATATTCCTTAAGCCATTTGTATTAACAGGCAAAACTCTTATATCCTCATCAGTATAAGGTTTTCTTCTGTTTCTCTGAAGGTGTGATCTTCTGGCAGCTTTTTCTCACCTGTTTGTCTTCCCTCAGAGTTGGAAGAAGGTCCTTCTAAAGAAACAGTATCTAGCTTTGAAAGTGTAATTGCATTAGCCATTTAAACATTATATTTGGGAAAAAAATGCAACATTTTGTATATGATGAGCTTATTTTTTTCTTTGTATTCTGGAAAGTCAGGAAATAAGGGAAACATTTAAGCTCAGGGATACACAGGACTACCAGCAGTGGGGAGGGCAGCTTATACAGCTGCCCAAAAGAGCGCGAGGGGAACATAGCCTATTCTATGCTAGGGAAATGAAGCTCAGTGAGAATTGTGACAAAATACATTTAGAAAAGCAGAAGAGAGAAGGTACTGTCTTCTTTAGAGAAGTACTTCAAAAACTGGGGTGCTTGTTATTCCGCCAGTAGTGGAAAGAGGAGGTGGGATGTGCTTGGTTAATTGTGGTTAGCTAGTTTACCACCAATTTCAGATCAAATAAAACAAAAGAAAGCACAGGATTAATTTATTCAAGATTAAAGAAGAGGAATATAATTTTACTGAAAGTACTTTGAATTTGTGTAAAGATAGACTTCCAAACCTTTGAGTTAGTTCAACACAACAAGACTGTGCACGACTGATCGTATGTGTTAACTGGATTAAAAAAAATGACTAGCAAATGTATTTTTGAAAAAATGATGAGTATCTGTCAAGTTAGAAATGCTATTTCAGTGATTTTCAGGAAAAAAGTTTTTCACTAATTTTAACTAAGAATGTGAAACTTGATAATTAAAAGAATAGCAAAACAGCAAATAACGATGGAGGCAGAAATGTACTGAATACTAAAAATAAAATTCTTCTGGATACAGTTAATTATTCTAGGAACAAGAAATGTCAGACCATATCTACAATATGTATTACGGGTTCTGGGGGGGAGAACATATTTAAGTAAGAAAGTGAGTGCTCTCTAAATCTACTTGCTGTTCTAAGGGCAAATTTTCAGTTCAGGAATACTCTTACAGAGGATAAAAATTCAGGATGCTAAAGAGTTTTTCTTAAAACTAGAAAAGCACAGTGAGAATAAAAGAATTTCCAGTTTGAAAATACAGCATGGTAGTTGGCCATATAACAACAAAGAATTAACCAGGAGAAACTATGAATTCTTTACTCTTCCAAAAGTACTAATCTTGATTTGGAGATGTGATTCACTTGTGATGGAAGTGTCTGGTGCTACATAAAAATGTTTTGGGCCTTAGATAGCTGTTTACTCTTAAAAGTAAATATACCTTGAATGAAATTTGAAATACATGCTTGTAAAGCACTTGTGAAAGGATTCCATTGTTATATTAAACCCCATGGGACAAACATAGTAAGAAACATTTCGAAATTATTTCAACTGTTAGCGCTTTTGAGAAGCAACTTAGACGTATGCTAAAGACAATTTACAAAGAAGCAATGGCAGATCTGTTACAGGAAAGGAGCAGATACATGATAATAGTTAAAAACACAGCAAACTAGGAAAAATTGTTAAACAACGCCAATGTTTTTTTCTTTTTCCAGTGACTTTTCCAATGGTGGAGATGGGATGTTGGCTACAAGTTCCAATGGATCTCAGTACAGTGGCTCCAGAGTTGAAACACCAGTTTCTTACGTAGGGGATGACGATGATGACGACGATGATTTTAATGAAAACGATGATGACGACTGATGCCCTTTGCTTGTAGACTATTTTTTGTTAAAAATTCAGCAAGCTTCAGGAATAAATTGTTCTAGGGAGAGAAGTCTCAAATTACTTTGCCCCGTCCCTCAAGGAAAATGTTGGTAAGCAGTTCTGAGTTTAGAAATTGCACCTCTGATAAGCAAACAAGGATTGTTTTATGTAGGATATTTTTAAATGTGGTGTGGATGTGTGTTTTTGATACCAGTGTGTTAATGCAGAGCCTTTATTTACTCGTTTTAGGGGGTTTTGGTTTATTTTATTTTTTTTTTTACTTGAAGGAAAATGGATTTTGCCCCAAATGTTCTTGCTAAGTTTGCTAAAGAAATTGTAGACACATCATTGAGAAATAAAATGCTATCCTTCTGTGGAAAATGAATACACTGAATGGCAATTTATTTGGAGTGTATTTTGATTATACCACTTTTTGAGGGATAGTGAGCTAATGTAGTAGTGTTTTTTTTGTTAACCATGCAGTGTCCAAAGAACCAAACAAGAAAGATACGTCCTACTTTTTTACATGTTAAATTCCAAAAATGTTTTTGTGAACTTATTTTCCCTTAAATTATATCTAACATTATGATTCCATCAAGTTTATATACTTGTCACTGTATGTTGGGACATGAATTACAGAGTTTTTGGCAAATGTTTACTGCCAGTTGGTGCAGCTATATAAAATGTCTTGAAGGTTTGGAATGATTTATTGCTTATGGTAAAAATTGCCTGATTTCTTACAGGCAGACTTTGGAAACTTTTTATTATATAGTTGTTTACATACTTATAAGTCTATCATATAAAGACATGTACTGAAACAAATGTTTGTATTTGTTTCATAAGCATCTTCCTGTAATCTATTATAAAGTTGAAATTAAATATAGAGAATGTTTTAAGTTTTTTAACTCAAAATTTGTCAATCATTTTTAATAGTTCATTTTTATAAAAGGAATTTCAGGGCAGGTGGTAGTCTTTTTAAATCTATTCACAAACAATTAACTGCACAAATACTGTCAGCTGCCTATTCTAAGACAGTAGTCTTTTTATTGAAACACAAATAAACTTTTCTGTAATATTTTATGGAATATAAAGAGACTATAATTGTTTGACTTGTTTAACCTTGGCACTGTTAGTTTTTATTAATAAAACGCGCATGGGCATTTTTAACAAGCTCTGTGGTTTTTCTAATTTTAGGGTAATTTTAGAACATTTCACTTCCTCTCGCCACAAGACCTAGAATTAACTGTCTCAGGATACTGCATCTGCGCTACATAGGGCCCTGCCTTTTTGATTTAGTTTAGCAATTTGTCCTTTTAGGTCTTGATATCTTTTGATGCAAAGAGCAATATTATGCACTGTGTACTCTCTTTTTTCATGTCTCCTTTCTTCAGTCCTGTTGCCCCTCAGAATGTCAGGCCGGGCTTCATACTCTAATCCAGCTGTTCTATTTAAAACCCCAAGCTTGCTGTCCTAACTTTTCATCCCATATTCCTCAGTCCTCAGCTTTCTGTTGTACATTCCCACATCCTCAAAACAGGTCTTCACATACTTTCCATATACTTCCACCTTTCTGGTACTTCAGTCTCTGCTCTCACCACCTGAAAGCACAGGTTACTGAAATGTCTCAGTCGCTCTCTCAGGCCACTGCCATAGTAAGGCTTAGATGCTTCCACAAGGGAGCCGCCGCAAAGACATGTTAGGGTAGCAACTGCTCCGTCTGTGGTAAAGGCTCCTCCATGTGTTTAAATTAAACCATGGGTTAAATATGAAGAATGTTACTGTTTTTCTCTCTGAGGGATTATGTCCTGATGCATATTCTGCGGTAATAGGATGTGGGCACATACTACAGAGCAGTTGATAATGCAGTGAACACTTTATAATTGTATCAAACCCTGTACTAATATGAGTGAACAAAGAAAATTACTTAATTTTACAGGTCTGGAAAAAACTTTTTAGGGGAAGGCGAATTGAATGCTTTCTTTCTAAAGATACGTCATTCTTTGCAGTGCTGATGCTAGAAGCCATGTTCTTGTAGCAGGTGGGTCAGCTGCTTCAAATTCTTTTTGCCACTGAATGGCGATTTTTATCTGCAGAGCCCAACAATAGTTATCAAGGACCTTCTGTCCTAGTCCTAGGGGATTATTACAGTTTTTCCTAATATTCTAAGTCTCCAATGTATGATTCAAGACTTACTTCAAGAGAGGGAGGCAGTACTGTATGGGGATGTTGGTGGGTGAGTAAGGAAAACTGAAAGCATCTATGTATTTTTTTTTTTGTCAGTAGAATAGACCTTACATGGACTTTGTCAGGGCAGGAGTGGAAATGTAGCAAAACTTGCACTTCAAAAGATGCTGCTTTCCTTGCTTTGGGTTGCTAATTAATCTCCAAAATGGGGGTTGGGAGTTTAAAACAAGCACTATTACAGTGGCTTGGGGGCATGGATCTGTATTACCTCTGTTTCAGGAGTGCCTTCTAAAGGCAACAATCAGGAACTAGGGAAAGTATTCACTTTTTAATTACTTGCTAGGTTTCAGACAGTTACCTGGTCTTAGTGTTTCCATCTAGACCTAAGCAGGAGCTTAGTGAGGATGGTGAAGTAATGGAACAGGTTGCTCAGAGAGGTGCCGACTCCCACCCTTAGGGTTTTCGAAGGTGGGACAGGATAAAAGCGCGAAGCAAGGTAAACTCTGACCTTACCGCTGAGTAGGAATTGCACTTCGGGAGGCTCCTAGTCCCTTCCGGCCTGAGTTACCATATGAAAGTGTTAGAAAAAAGGGAGTGTTAGAAAAAAAGTTAGAAAATCCCATACGTCAGTCTCGTGAGCGGTCCCACAAATGGCTGATGTGGCTTGCCTGCATACTGAAGACTCGGTAAAAAAATAAATGGAA
Organism: Anser cygnoides; assembly: GCF_040182565.1. Lineage (NCBI taxonomy): Eukaryota > Metazoa > Chordata > Aves > Anseriformes > Anatidae > Anser > Anser cygnoides. The sequence continues at coordinate 147,796,606 of NC_089873.1, read as the reverse complement.
GCTCAGCTGATCTTCAGAAGCCATCAGAAGTTACCAAGCTCCTATGATGAACAAGGTAGCTAGCTGGGTAGGTGGAAGTGAAGACTGCCTGCCTTAGGATGAGACTTCCAAGCAGAAATACAGGTGAAGCTAAGAGCAAGCTGGAGGAGGACAATGGACACGCACAGGCGTTTCCTTCTTCCAGCAGTTGTTTCCACTGGTAGCTCACCTGGCATTACCATGGTGCTCACCTAGCCATGCCTGCCTCTTGCTACAGGTTGGAGAAAGTATGCCAACACCGATGAGCAAAACATTAGCCAGAGAAAATCAAGATTGTTGATTACATATTTGCTGTAATAAAGGCAGAATGCCCAGAAATCCCTTGTCAGGCATGCCCCATCCCTGGAGGTGCTCAAGGCCAGGCTGGATGGGGCTTTGGGCAACCTGGTGTGGTGGGAGGTGTCCCTGCCCATGGCAGGGGGGTGGAACTGGGTGGGCTTTAAGGTCCCTTCCAACCCAAACCTTTCTGTGTGGTAGAGAATAAAGAACAGAGACTGGTGTTAATGCCAATGGTTCTTCCTTCCCTAGCCTTTTCCCCCAACAGATCCCATCTCTGTTGCACAGCCGATAGGAAACGGGACTGGCAGTCTGTCACTGACAGCCATCCTCTGGTGTCACCACTGCTTGCCCCTCTCTCTGCACCACGATCACAAACTAACTGCCTTTGCTCCCAGGGTCTCTTGCTGAGCAACATCCAGTTAAACTCAGGAATCTTTTTTTTTTTTTTTAACGTGTTTAGTTCTGAAATCCACTGCTTCAGTGTCTAATCAAAGAAAGACTCATGTAGCCTGACAGGTTTTTTTTTTCCCATTTGTATTGGTTACAAGTATTGATAATCAAGTATCTCTAATGTTGTAGCTGAATGCAGGTACATATATATATATATGTATATGTACTAATGTGTGCATAGGTATGTATTTCAAGGAATTAGAGACTTGCAATGGGAGTGCTTAAAAGACTGATAAATGGGGCCAGTTTTAAACTTCAAAACTACTAAATTCATTAACAACACTTTGTGCTAATGGTTAGTTCTTGTTTGTAATTAATCATAATTGCTACTTCCATAAAGCTGTTAGCTTATGACAACTGGATGCTAAGTTAGCTGTGGCCGTGCAGCAGTTGCTGTTGCACAGCTGGCGTTGGCAGCTGAGGTCCTCTCTATCCTCCAAGGTGGAGGTGATCAGAGAGCTCCTTCCCCAGAGCACCCAGAACCAGGCAGACCGTCTGTCTGTCTGTCTGCATCTTTCCCCAGCCCCTGTTGGTGCTTACCCCACCTGCAGAAAGCGGGGTGTCAGCTGCCCCCTGCTCCTGAGTGTGCTTTTGGTTCTGCCGGTCACCCCTCCTGTGCCTGGGGCAGGACATCCGGCCCATTTTCCTTCCTGTCCTCGTTTTGGTCTCGTCGATTCTGTCACTTGGATGTCTCCAAAGCACAGCTGTGTGAGTTTTTTTTTTGCTTCTTCGATGGCTACATGGCTCGCCACATGAAATGTTTGCACGTTCTCTGAGGCTGTGCTATCGCAGTATTACAAAATACCTGCATGCTGTTGGTTCTGCTGTTTAAGTATGCTTATATTTGGGTTCTAGGAAAGGTAATGTTAATTATACCCAGGTCAATTCACAGGTGTTCACTTCAACTACGCTAGCCACAAACCTTGCTCTGCGTTGTTATTACCTGTAATTCCCGTAAAGAAAGAGAATCCTCTCAGATGACCATAAGTTAAATCCAACTTCAGGGTGAAAATCATTGTTCTTAAAGAACCAGAGGTGGAGGATCTGCATACAGTTTTTGACTGTAGAATGCATGGTCTTCCATTCAACACGGGGACAGGCTTGTCTCCTCCTTACGTTTGTCCCATCAAAGGCCTTTCTGTAAGGTTGTAGATGTAATTCTGAAGCTGTGGCTGTGCAGATACCTGGTCAGTGGGAAATCTGTTCTGCATCTTCCTGTTCTGCGCTGTAGTGCTAACTAAAATGTGAGCTTCTAATACTGCATTGCCTGACTCCAACGTGCAGGTTGTAGAACCTAAATCAAATACGGTCAAGCAGAGAATCTGCCTAGGTTAGAGACAGCAGGGGGACAGTTCTCCGTGATCTTGGTAATATTTAAACGTTTTGCTTACAGACAACCTCGAATTACTTTTGAGCATGAATGACTGTTTTGGTTATCAAAAATATTTTATTGTTTCATAGTTCTCTGTATTATTTTGGAAGGATGTGCAGGAGGAAGAGACCTGTGTTCCAACAAGGATGTAAAACTCGTTTTCATACAGTTTCTTAAAAGAGAGGCAAGGCCCCAATGTAAAAATTGAAACATGGAAGGACGGGGAAAAATTCCTATATGAGGGTGCATTTTCTTATTGTTTCTGAAATGCAGAATGCTCATATTTTTAAAGAATAGTCTCAAATACCTCTTCTGGTTTTGAATTGGAAATATTCCCCTTCAACTGGATTCCTTCTGTGACCTGGGTGTCCGAATGTCACTGTTGTAATGGTGAGGCTTACCTTTTCCATCTTTCTAACATGCCCAGGCAATGAAGGATTTCTTCTGTCAGATTTCTTTTTTTCTGTATAATGTTTGTTCTTTGGCTGAAGCAATCTGGACTTCATCTAAGATAAATATACTCTACAGACACAGCAATCCTGTGTCTTCGTATTGTTCGTTCGGGCTAGACTTCTCAAGTTTTAAATTCATTTAAAGATTTAATTTTAACATTTTCATTTTTCCAGATTATTCCAGGTAACCCAGCAAGCCCTATAAAGCTATTCTATTGGGGGGGGTTGGAGAGGGGAAGCAAACAAAACCAGCAGCCCCTAATAGCTAAATGAACACAGTTCTCCTGGATGTAACTGAGTGTTACAGTCTTACCGAGCATTTTTATTGTTGGACAAAAATTACAAGTGGTAGGTACAATAAAAGCTGTGGCCTAGAGGCCAGTTTCAAGTTCGCTTCTTTTGCAGCCATCGATTTGTCAATAAAAAATTCTGGCTTGGCTAACTAGTACAAAAAGCAATGCATGGGGATACAGATAATTTTGCTACCCCTTTATAATTTAAACATCCTATACAAGACAGATTGAGAATCGTATCACCTTGTGCTATTTCAAACTATTTTTCTAGCTATCCTAATTATTTCTACAATATTTAGTATTATACATTAATTATTTATTACGGTTTGAAAAGTAAATGAAAATGGTGTTTTGATCCTGTACTTATTTTCTTTGAAGACACATCTCGGTTTAGAGGAAACTTGTTTTGTACAAGTATTTGCACGGAGGCACAAGCAAGCTATGTACATGCAGGGTGATCTCTATCTCCTTCACACACGGAAAGCGGTATCTTGATTTTTAGTTACATGGGTTGCCTTTCAGTAGAAAATGTCTATTTTCACTGCAATTTGAGTCAATTTATCTGGAAATCATAGAAAATAAATACGAGTGAAAGTGGTAAAAGGTAAGTCACTCTTCACAGATGTCTTTCAGAAGTGTCTCTGCTGCTGCTTAGTCTTCTATTTTCAATTTAAATTCCACTTTTCCTTCGTACGGATCATGAACGTTGTCAAAGGTAATCCCAGCTCCAATGATTTTGCACACTATTTTGAGTTCTACGTTCCTTGTAATGTTGAGGAATTTCACAGCTACCAAAGGATTGCTGTAAGTAGGCTAGGAGAAAAATAAAAAAATGGGTACTTTAATTTTACATTATTGATTTCAAAATAAACTCTTGAAATTAACCTTCTTTCCAGTTCACGTAAGATCACAGAAGTGATCAGACAGACATTTCATCTTATACACAGATGAAGAAAATCCGAGCTGACGTAAATGAGCACCCACCTGTGCCTTTTTTCCGTAGTAAGGGAAGTAGTGCAGGTTGAAGGTGCCGTTCACTGGGTAGTAGTCCACCTCCAGCGGGCGAGACTCATCGCCCTGTTAAAGCAAGAGAGGAGATCTGTTGGCCAGCCCTGTGCGAATGTTTTATTGCTGTTAAAAGCTGCAATAGTGCGTATTAAAACTCGAGTTCAGCAGTCTGTTTAGTGCCAATTTTATTTTTCATATAAAAGTGGAAATCTCCTGCCGTTACTATTGCCAAGAGAAACAGCCAAGTGTTCTTTTGTGGCAGTTGTGAACTCAATGAATTAGGATCTGCTGAAATTTGCAGAAAGCCCGGAGAAGTTGCTCTGGTTCATAAGCTTCACTACTGGGAGAGGAAAACAAATAGCAAATGATTTTGTGTTTTTCCTGCAGCATGGAAAAACAATTTTAGATGATTTAAAAGAAAACTTTCTTTTTCCTTTTTTTTTTTTGGCTCTTAGGATGCCTGCTGGTGCCAGAAATTGCCCAGAACTAAGAACATTCCTACTGTACTTTGCCAGAATAACCCGATTTCCAGAGGTGCAGGGTGACCTTTCTGTCACAGCTTGCTCTCAGACCTGCAGTGCTTGAAACCTTTGAGCCCAGACCTCATGCACTTACTACGTATGTGCAGTCCACTCTCGGTGCAGTGCCGTTACCGGGGTAAAACTTGATAATCTGAAACAGAAAGCATGCGTTTGGTCATCTTGGAATTTGTTTCCAGAGACAAAGATGAACAAATGATTCACTGAGCTTCAGATGCTGCTTAAAGTGCTTCTGCATAAGGCACTGACAAACTGATCAGCTCGTCTTAGGTACCCGGGGGGGAAAAACTTCTTGGGTTGTTATTTAGGAGTCAGGACTGTGCATCCCGGGCTGGTCAGTGCTCTAACACACCCAGGGTGGGTAGTGCTGCACCTCCTGGCACATCCAGCTCATCGCCTGCATGCAAGGGTTGCTCTTTCCGATGCCCAGGCAGACGGGTGTCCCTTAAAGCGGGTAGCTGTGTGAAAATTACAAAGGAGCTGTGCTTGTCATTATCTCTCCTACTAGGAAGCCTTGGCTTGAGCAGAAATTCTCAAGTCTACTTGATCCTGTAAAAATAGGGGATAAATATAATATAAATAGGGGATAAATATAATAAAAAGGGTCGTGCCCTGTGGCAGCACGGGCAAAAGGAGGTAAAGTCCCTTGAGCACTGCAAACATGCCTTTCCGCTGCCCTGGCTGGCATGCAGCAAGCAAAAACTTTCCTTGGGGAAAGTGTGCTTGTTCCCCTGCAGAAATCAGGTGCGTGGTTCTCCTCTCACAGTTGGGTCTCGCACAGATTCTTGAAAATGTTCATCACCCAAGTCTAGTGTGTGAACCAAAGCAGAATTAAGTGGTTTTGTCCATCAGGAGCTGATGGAGAATATGAGATCCTCATTTTGTTCTGAAATTGAATTAGAATGCTCAGTGTCTTTCCTGGAAAAATTAAATGCTTATGCCCTTTTCTATGTCCTGGAAAAAAAAAAAAATATATTCACTTTCTCCTCCCCCATAAAATATGTTGGTGGTGGTTTTTGCTGATACCCATATCCACCTGTTTTGAATTTTGTCTTTTACAAGTTCTGCTAAAGATTTTCCTTGCAGGTTGGAGAAATAAGGTGTGCAAGAAGCACTTCTCTGAAATCACTATTTACGGCTCCATCTTCACACTTTTAACTGAAGCCACAGGATCTGTGTATTGCAGGAGAAAACATTTTACGTAGCAGTTTGTCAGATGGGAGCACTACGGAGATGCTAGCAAAACAAACCCCAAAGCTTTAGAGACCTTTCGTAGAGATTGTCCTCTGTTACTTTCCTAGGGGTGGTGGGGAAGTCTCGCTATTTCTGTAGCAGCTCTGTGGGTGTCTCAGGAAAAGCATGGTCATTTGCCTGTCCTGTACAAAGCAGAGGCTAGCTCCTGGGGCAGCAGGCTGTAGAGCAGCTCCCCAGATGAGAATCAGGAGGCCTGGTGGCTCTCGACTAATTATTTCTTCTCTGCAGTCTGAGGCTGTACTTACCCTGTTCATTTTTATAATAAAGCAAGGTTTTCCTTCCGGGAATCCAAAAGTAGGATCTGCGATGCCAGAGCAGTTCTGAAGCATATCTGATGTAAACTTGCAGGACAGCTTTGTGTTATTTGGGCCATCAAAGGTGTCCTGGATGAAGTACTTGTCACCTGTGCAGTTGACGTTCAGATGCTGAGCAGCAGGGGTATACGCTAGGTTCGTGAAAGAAAGAAACATTCCTCTCTGAAGCTTCTCATATAGAAGTCATACACCCCAATATCAGGCTGCAGCTTCTACAAGGAGACTATGTCAAGTTAAATTGGGATTAGATGGAAAGCAGAGAGTTTAAATTGATTTTTTTTGTTGTTGTTTTGTTGTTAGAATACCCATGGGGAAAAAAAAAGATCAAATTGAGTTAAGGATGACAATTGGTGTTGATAGCTCCATATAAAGGCAATTTCAAATACAGTTTTTCTCAATACATGTATGAGAAACACAGAAATAAGAAGTTAAGGCTCACAGGGAATATAAATGTATTAAGATACGAGCAGGTAAATGGAACGCCTGACCTGTTTCGACTATGCTCTTTGGTAACAGTATGTACTGGCCCCACCGGACCTACTGTGGCACTTTCATACTTGTAGTCACAGACATAATTAGATTCATTTAAATTAGACTGGTTCTGAAAATCAGAATTGGCATTGAGATGTGATAAGGGAGATGTGACAGCACGTTTCTTCAGCATGATGCAGAAAACCTCATCACTTCTGTTACCTGTCAGAAAGGTTTGAAGGGTCGTCACCAGTCGCTCCCAGGTTTTGTTTTCAGATGTGTTGTAGTAGATTTGTAGTCCTCTGTCCCCGTAGACGTCCGGGCGTAACGTTACACCTTCATAAGGGAAGGCAAAGCAGCAGAGAGGTGACAGGCACCCATTAGTTTGCTTAAATTGACAACAGCCTTCGTGCCGCGTAAAGACTTGTGACTGCGAACGTTTGTGATGCCCAGGCTGTGCTAGAGAGGGGTTACCTGGGATTTCCCCAGGACTTGTTAAAAATAGCATTTACATTAACATCATCAGGTTAAAGAAACTGCTGGCTGAGGAACAGCTCTTGGAAAAGCCACACTTAGTGTTTTACAGGAATTATTTTTCCAGCAAACATCAAACTTACAGAATATTGAGAAAGAAAGCTTCAAAATACAATAACAAGCAGGTAATAATTTTTATGGCTATATCTTCAATTTTTTTTTTTTTGTAAAGACGGGGGGGAGGGGGTGTTAAAGCTTTAGTACCAGGCTCTGATGATCTGCTAATCCTGTCTTGTCCCTCTATCACTAAGCTCTACAGCTATTCCTAATTCCATGTCTCCGCCTTATTTTCGCTTACCTGGCTGCTGGCCCAGCACACCCCACAAGGGAGGGCTTCCCCCTCTCTCTCCCAGGGATTTTCCACGCAGGTGGCAAGCACAGAAATACCCACGCCAGGCTCCTCACCCCGGCCCCCTATCTCTCAGGACACCCCCAGAGCCTTCCAGTGCCTGGGGCTGAAGCAGAAGCCAGGTTTTCCCCAGGGCCGAGCCCTGCCCCGAGGGCTTCTCTGCTTGCAGGTGACTGCGCTGTGCTCAGGCACTGGTGGTCTCAATGGTGTGGCATGCATAAAGGAACTAAATGCACTGATTTATCATTATTATTATTATATATATATATTTTTTAATTGGTAAAGTGTTTTCAGGAGGAGGTTAAGTTTTGCAGGGATGGTTTGGGCAGCTGCTGTACCTGGGGACTTCAGTTGGTCTTGATAGTCCGGCTCGTAGGGGTTCACCGTTCTCATTAAGGAATATATGGAGAGCGCGAACAGCCCGGTCATCACCACGTAGAAGGCCAGGTAGTACAGGCTGATCCACACTGGGGAAAAAAGGAGGTGAAAAATCTCATTTTAGAGCCAGGCAGAGCAGCGATCCCTCCATGGCTGAGCCCATCGCAGCAGCGGCAGCAGCAGTTGCCTTCCCATCCTCAGCCCCAAGGATATTTTCCCTGCGAAGGGATGGGAGTTTTGGATGTTTTTCTGCACACTCAGAAGAATATCCTCCCACGAAAACCTGGCACTGCATCTGTTCAGCTCTACAAGAAAGCAAGCGAAGGGTCCTTGAGCTGACACCGTGAACACAGCAGCTGATGGTGTCACATCGACAGGGAAGGACCGGCTTTTGAGGCAGTTGGCACCTAGCTCAGGTTGTTTAAAGCTTAAAGGACGGTGTGGCTTCTTGAAGATGACCACTGTAGACCATTCAGCTGCTTACGACACACAGACTAACCAAAAGAGCCAATGTATTTCATCAACAAAAACAAGCTGCTGCTTGTATTGTTCGGATCAGGGAGTTCAGCATTTCAGGTGTGCTGATTTTAGACCTGTATTGCCTCTGACATCCAAAACCACCTTCAGCAAAATGCACCATCTTCCATTTCATTACGGCGTGAGATTTAGAATAATGCTCTGTTTCTGTATCTGTGTGCGTAACGTATACACAAATGGGAAAGGTTCACATTTTGGTCCGATTTTTGTTTTTAAGGATGGCCCATAAGCTGCACTCACAAGTTTCCCACAAGAAAAAAAAAACCTTCTGGAAGCTTGCAGCTACCCTTAGGGTCTGTGGGAAGAGCAGGGACCCTCTTTAATGTGTTCAGAGCTGCACTTCTCAGAGCATAGCTCATAAAACACATTGTTGTTGCAGACACAAGTTTGGCTATGGAGAGGGAGACTCAGCTGAAATATGCATTAGCCTGCTATGATAACAGAGGAGATTTACTAAACAGACAATAATTTAGAAAGGAAATTCAGAAAAGCAAAACGCGTTTCCAGAGAACTGGACAAAAAACATTTTCTCACAGTTCCCCAGCTAGGTCTGGGGAAGAAGAGCACCAGTGTAGGCATCTACAGTACGCTGCTGCCATGGCATTAGCACCATCCAGCCCGATGCCTGCAGTCCTGAGCAACGCAAACCCACCAAGGAGCAAAATTCTCCATACAGCAGAAGCCCCTGGAGTCAGCAGTGGCAGAATCGTATTATAAATATACCCTTGGCTAGTAATGGTAGCTGTTAACATGTTAGATTTTGTCCCTACCAAATATCTGGGACACGATTGCTTAAAATACTTAAAATATATTTGCAGGATCAATTACTTGGAGCAGTATTTTGATCTAACTGACCCAACTTAGAGGGCCACTCTAGAGATGGATCAGAAGCATATATGAGAACTGATGTTTTCAACAATTAGGAAAAAAATCTACCCATCACCACATTATATCCCTTTCATCAGAACAACGCTCCCTCCCCCTTCAAGGTTTCTGAGGATACCGAAGGAAGAGGAGACCCCTATGTATGGAAACGTACCCCAGTTTATCAAGGTCCTTCCCATGAACAGCTTCGTTTCGGGATTCCAGACAAAACGACGGAAATTTTCCATCCGTTCACTGCAGGTCTTCTTTTCGTTTAAAGTTGCCATTTTGTCACCAAATTTCCCCCAAACACGTCCTCCTCAGAAACTGAGAAATACAAGGGGTGCCCAAACAGTTGCCCAAGGGAACTACTTCGGTTTTTATACCTTCTTCTCTGCTGAAGGTCAATGAGATTGCTTCCTATACCAGTGAAAGCCCCTACCCACGACTATCAACCCGCAGCAGATACAGTTCTTTATAAGCAGTGCTGATAACGACTGGGTGGCCAGGCTGGCGAAGGAAAGTTGGCTCCTATCAAATGCCCTTCTACTTTCTCTCGGCCACCGCAGTAGATTGGCAGAATTACGCATTTTGCAGAGTGCCTTTAGGGCTTGAGATATACTCGGTGTGATAGCGGTTATCTAAGCAGATAAAGCAAAGGAGAAATTGTTTCTCTCTGGTTTTACTTCTTTTTTTTTTCTTCTTCTTCTTCTTCTTTTTTTTTTTCAACTGACCTGCAGATACCTAATGCAATTCTCCCACTACAACCCATAGCATTCTTCTCAGAGATATGGGATCGCAGTGGGGTGACTTGGGCAAAACCGGCTGTTTCCCGTAGTGCTTGCCACATTTCAGAGCTGGGGAATTGAAGATAACACTTTTTATGCGACCTCTGATGATGCTGACTCCAATTCAGAGGGTATCCTCACCTCCTGTACTGACTACCCCGACTCTTTCTCAGCACATACTGAAAATCGGAGAGCTGATGGCTTCCTCCATGCCCCTGGTGCAAGGTGAGCTGCAGCCAGCGTTTGCTGTCCACCAGGAGAAACAAATCGGTGAGGAGCCGGGCTTTGCGGCATGGAAGGTGCCTTGGGAAAGAGGTGGCGTCAATAAATCTGCATGGTTGCAGAAAAAAACACAAGGTGGAGCAAGGCTTGTGCTTTAGAAATCCCTTCCAGTCATGCTGCTGTTCTTGCTTCTTGTTGGAAGTCATTCACTCGTGCCATTGCTCTCTTCTTGGACCCCGGTAATGTCAATCCCCAAAATTGCCCTTTAATTCAACAGGGGCAGGACTTCATCCCTTTTAACTAGGTGTATCGGCATGCCCTGCCTTTCGCTCACTTCACTGGACGTGGTGTGGTGGCAAAATCTTTAAAATGGGAACATGTGAAAAGCTTAACTGCTAGGCTTTTGGTTATTTGGATGTTGAGACAGCTGTAGGTGATCCTCTCAGATGGAGTAATATGGCAGAGGGGGTTGTCAGCTAAATCGTGCTGAGTTTCTGAGAATAGATACAAATTTAGTGTGCTTTTCTGCCTCAGATCAGGCAGCATGATTGTTTAGTGTAATACCCACTGAGTTGGGGTGATTTTTCTTGTTTTCAGATGACAAAATAGGAACCAGGCCAAGTAAAACAGAACTAAGATCTACAGACGTGTCCAGCTTGTATTCCCCATAGAAAGGGGAAGGTGAGCAAAAAGGTGCTTTAAGTCATCACACCATGAGCTGGCCAATATTTAAGACAAACATGCTAAAATAAGACAAGGAGATTGGGCAGTGGCCTGAAAAAGATGCAAATCAAGCACTTACGCTGAGGTTAAAAGGATTGTCAAGGTTCCTATGAAGCAGTTTTGGAAAGGATAACAAAGACGTGAAGGACCTGGAGGTAAAGCAGGCAGGAAAACAGCAGGTCTTCAGTGTGATTTCAGTGTTTCTGTGTGGATCAGTAGCCATCCCGGTTAATCCTCTGGAGGGGAGTCACTAGATGTGGAGTTAATTTTAGGGAAAAAAAAAGAAGGAAAAGTAAATTTTGACACTGCTTGCAGAAAGGTGATGATTCAGCAGTACAAACCTTCAGTATGTAACTAAATCTAAACAGCTTAGTAATTCATAACGAAATAACATCCCAAATTATGTTCTAAAGGAAAACATTGCCACTGCTGTGCTCACGCTCTGCCGGGTGGTGTGGAGGCCAGCAGGGCTTCTGCCGGGGTGGCAGAGCTGAAGCCAAAGCGTGCCTACATTTGGGAGGCTGTGTCCTGCCGCCTGGAAAGCTGCCACTAAGCCCTGTGAAACCAAGGCCAAGGGTTTCACGTGGTCGTCCTCTCTCTTGTGGAAACCCAAAACTCCTCTGAGCTCGGCACCGTTGTGCACAGGTCTGGCTGTACGGCCTGAAGGAGGCTGTGGGACCAGGGAGGCAGAGCCGCCTGCGGGAGGGCAAGAAAGGGCCTTGGGATGCCAAGGCAACCGTGTGCTGCAAGGACACAAAGTGACCTAAGTGGGTGACTTAGATTAAAGTTCCTTATTTCTAAGCTGGAGTTAGAAAAGTTCATTGGAAATTGCAAATGAAAACGTGCAAAGTTAACAGCAGCATCTACAATAACAGGTAAGGGTAAACGGGAAAATTATTACAGATGGAAATCTGCTCTGACTGGAAGCGCCCAAAATGCAAATTACATAAATGCGTTAACCACATTAATACAACAGCATAAATAAAATGACTATAATTGAATTATATCCTTATTTTGTAACGAGCTAGACACCTCATTTTAACTTATGCACAAATTAAATACATACATATATTAAAACCAATCAATTACAAAGCACATTTACATTAAAAAACAGAAGGAAAACAAAGGGTGAAAGCCAGATGGCAGTGGGTGGTCACATAGAGAGGGCTTCGCTCTTCAGTATTTGAAATCGTCAGTGGAAATGTCAGTGAAAATGAAGGATGCCAATATTTGGAGAGGGATGCAGCAGTAGATAAGAGTGGAGAAACTTGCATTTTATTGAAGAAATCGCTAGGAGTTTCTTAATAGAAAGACTTGCTGGTGCAATCTTGCCTGATTTCTAAAGACAACTAAAGAAAGAAGTGGCTAGAAAATAAATCACTACTTATTAAGTACAGACGTCCTCCTGGACAACATTTGGAAGCACGCGGAAGGCAAGGAGGTGAGAGGGCCTGACTAAGTGAGACGACCTTGTGGTACGACCAGCCTGGTGGGCAAAGGCAGAGCCGAGGACACCACGAACGTGATGGCAGCAGAGCTCCTGGTGCGGTGTCCCCACGGGATGGGAAGTGGCCGGGCAGCTGGGGCCACAGAGCAGTGGTGGGCGCCCAGCCAGGAGCCGTGTCCCTCAGGGTGTCCCTGCTGGGTGCCAGGGCTGCCGAACACCTTCATCGAGCCCTGGGTGCACCTCAGCAGGCTCCCTGGGGACACCACGGCGTGGGGCAGCGGTGGGCATGCTGGAGAGCAGGGCTGCCACTCCGAGAGAGGCCACCAGGTGCCCTCCAGACCCCCCTGAGCCCTCCAGACCCCCTTATTCCAAGCTGCTTCACCCAAATCAGACAACTATTATTATTTTTTTCCCCAGTTTGATATCTAATCAGGACAAACCGCTTGCTTTTGGTTGAGGTTAGACCCACCCACCCTCTCCGCTTGCCCCGTGAGACCCCCAGCAGCAGCAGCAGCAGCAGCATTCCCCTACCCCATGGCCCTCGCTCTGCCCCTCAGTGAGAGACCAAACAGGGCAGAAAAGGCACTTGGGCTGAAGCCCCCATGAGATGTGACTGCAGAAGCTAGTCTTTGCATGGATTTAAGTGTTTTGCACGGATTTAAGTGTTCTGAAGCGTTCTTCTGAAAGGTAGCGCTCGGGGAAAGCAGTGAGTCCTCTCCACGTCGTGCCACAAAATGTCCCCCCGATGGGGTGCCTGCTGTGCTGTCACCTCCGCAGTCTTGTCCCACCGTCCTCCTTCTGCTAAGCCCCAGCAGAGAGGTGACAAGGGGAGGCTCAGCCAGGGTCACACCTTCTCGCTTGAGTGGGTTTAGAAATGTGCCAGGGGGAACCTGGGGACTTCCCAGCACTCTGCAGACTTGGAACTTGGGTGTTTCCTCTGCGAGGCTGGAGGAAGAGCTTGGAATGAAAAGATTTCTAACAACAGATTTTCCTCCGAGGGTTTTTCTGAGCTGTGACTGCAGGGAGATGACACCGGGTCTTGTCTTAATTAATTAATTAATTTGTACCTTAATTTACCCACCAAATTGCAAAGGAGGACACGGGAACCTGCCTCTTCTCACCTCCTGCCGTGCTTAGTGGATGTAAAAGTGGAGAAGGAAGGCTGTGAGCCGAGGGCACTGATGCCTGTGGGTGGAGGTAAAAGAAACCCGGGGTAAGCAATTTACTGGAGATCAGGGTCAGGAAACATGGGCGCACACAGAGGTGAATTCACAGCTCTCGTGACGTGCCACCCACATGGCACAGCCGGGCCATGGGCACGGGCAATGTGCAGCTGTGGCAAACAGGGGACTTCCACGGAAATTTTGTGCATGTGAATGGGAACGAGCGCTGCCTGTCTAAAGAGGTTTATTAAGGTAGGGTGCAGCTACAGCTATTTCAAGGGCTGAAGGGCTCCCAGCCACTGCAATAATTTGGGAGGACACTGGTCACTGACCAGTGGACAGCTCCCCATGTCTCCATGGGAAGGTTCCTGGTCTAAGCACCTCCTTGCTGTAGCCCATCGGGATTCAATCTGTGCCCATTTTCCTCATCCAAACACGCAGAGCTACCCATCAGCGTCGAGTGCACTGCCCAGATGCCCTGGTCTTTCAGCCAGCTCCGCTCTGTTTGCTCTGCCAAAATCCTACAGCCTTTTGTCCTTTGGTTGCAGAGCCGTGGCCAGGGGGTGGGCATGCGTGCGCGCTCCATCCAGAGAGCAGCGAGGTGTTTAATGTACTTGGAGCTGCTCGAGCGGGGACTGATGTTTGCTTTCCCCAGCTGGTATTTAATGTCTGCATCTCCGACCTTGGGCTGGCCGCTGGGCTGAAGGACGGCCAAGCGGCAGGGGGAAGGTCGCACAAGAGTGTGGCACAGGACTGGAGGTGAGACCGCGGCCCCGTTTCCCCCTCCTGGGTGGGCGGCAGCACTCGCACCAGTTTTGAGGGTTGCTTCAGGCTCTCCTGCCCAGCCCAGGTGGTGGTGGGGATGTTGAGTGCATTTCCCTTCTCCTGCTGACCTCAGTGTGAGCAAAGCAAAATCTGGTATCGGGGAGGCCCAGACTTTCCAAAAGAGTAATGGAGAACATGCTCAGGAGAACAGTGCTGCTGTGATCAGTGGTAGCTAAATTTGTACATACAAAGAGGGTTTGTACAGTCATTAAGCTTGAGCAATAAGCCTGAACCTCTCTTTCTGGAGCACCATGCCTGTAAGGTTAGATCCAGCCTGAGATGCTATCCCTCTGAGATGTTCTCAGCAGAAATGGATGATGGCACGCCTCATACAGTGGTGGCTGAGCCTGCTGTATGCAGAGCTCATTGCAAGCCATGCCTGCCTGCACTGCTGTAGGTCTGCATGGCACCGAACGAGAGCTCAGTGTCAATGTTAGTAAAACATTAACATCACTCAGTCACGATAACAGGATGCCAGAAGGGAAATCCGTCCTGGTTCAGCAGGGCCTGGAGGAAGGCATCTGCTGGGCTCCCTTCCCTCTGCATGTGGAGACTGAGGCTCATCTCCTAAGGGAGAAATGGGTTTTCTTTCTGTTTGGCCCACGGCTGTTTTCTGTACTAAAAGGTCAGAAGTTGATCAGATGTGTTAGGCTTGCTGTGACTTTCTGGGGGAGGCAGTAAACAAAATGTTTTGAAAGTTTCTGAAATCTAAAATTCAGAATGCAAAAGAATGCAGCAGAAATTGTTGTCAGTGCCTCAGATGGTGGAGCATGGTGAGGGGATGCTTTTCATGTCCAGGACTGTATTTAATTTCAGTCTTTTTCTTTTTCTTTTTCTTTTTTTCTTTTTCTTTTTCTTTTTCTTTTTCTTTTTCTTTTTCTTTTTCTTTTTCTTTTTCTTTTTCTTTTTCTTTTTCTTTTTCTTTTTCTTTTTCTTTTTCTTTTTCTTTTTCTTTTTCTTTTTCTTTTTCTTTTTCTTTTTCTTTTTCTTTTTCTTTTTCTTTTTCTTTTTCTTTTTCTTTTTCTTTTTCTTTTTCTTTTTCTTTTTCTTTTTCTTTTTCTTTTTCTTTTTCTTTTTCTTTTTCTTTTTCTTTTTCTTTTTCTTTTTCTTTTTCTTTTTCTTTCTTTTCTTTTTCTTTTTCTTTTTCTTTTTCTTTTTCTTTTTCTTTTTCTTTTTCTTTTTCTTTTTCTTTTTCTTTTTCTTTTTCTTTTCCTTTTCTTTTCTTTTTCTTTTTCTTTTTCTTTTTCTTTTTCTTTTTCTTTTTCTTTTTCTTTTTCTTTTTTTCCTTTTTTTTCTTTTTCTTTTTTTCTTTTTTTCTTTTTCTTTTTCTTTTTCTTTTTCTTTTTCTTTTTCTTTTTCTTTTTCTTTTTCTTTTTCTTTTTCTTTTTCTTTTTCTTTTTCTTTTTCTTTTTCTTTTTCTTTTTCTTTTTCTTTTTCTTTTTCTTTTTCTTTTTCTTTTTCTTTTTCTTTTTCTTTTTCTTTTTTTTCTTTTTCCTTCTTCTTTTTCCTTCTTTTTCTTTTTCCTTTTTCTTTTTATTTTTTGCTGCATTGTGTGTTTCACTAACTACCCCTTCTATTTGCTCCTCTCTTGTGTTTTGCAGCTTGACAAGAGAAAACTTGTTGGCATTTTTAAGATTTGGGGAGAACAGTCGTTCTGCATTTGAAACTAAAGACATCAAAATTGCAGCCTGAGGAATTCAGGGGAAGAAACCAGCGAAAATATCTTAGAGTTGTAATGTTCCTACTGTTTCTAGCTTTGGGATAAGTGTGATAAGAACAAGGGAGTTTAGGGGGAAGTGCAATGCTGGTCTTACGACAGCAGCATGACCAAAACTGTGGAAAAAAAGCAAAAAAGAGAAGCAAAGCAGCCTCTCTTCAGGGCTGACCTACTGCTCACTGTGGTATTCCAGAAGGACCTTGGCTGGCCTCTGCTTTTCTGCTCCGCTCCTGTTTGTCCAAGGGCTGCTGACCTGACCCCACTATTAGCCCAGCCAGCTCCCTCCACTCCCACCCCACCTCCTGAGAAACTAAAGGAAACTACTGCCGTGAAACCTTGCTAAACTGAGTGCAAAAATAAATCTATCAAAACCCAGTGACGTTCCTTTCAGACTGACAGTGAATGAGTGCTAAAGCCTGGTGTTGTGGACGCAACATACAACTGCTTGTGGTGTTTTGTGAACGATGGAGGGTAATGAGGTCCTTGGAAACATTAAGCATCCCATGAAACAACTCCAGCAGTTCTGGCCTCTTCGATTTTTGCTGAAAGGATTTCTCTGTCTGCACAGACGATCACAGACCATGGACTCCCATGTGGTGTTGCAAGGGAATAAGCCACATGCCCAGCCGAATGGCCTGCCTCTGTTACATCAAAAGCGTTATTTATGGGTGAAGAAGATGATACACCACAAACAAAGCCAGTAACTTACTCTTAGTCTAATTGGTATCTTCAGAGTATAATCACTATTGTTTCAAATCTGTTACAGAAAAGAACTGCAGTGCTGTTAAAACCACACACACGCTTTTTAGGCTTTTCCCAACATTGTGCTCCCTTTCCCTTTCTCCTTAGGTCCTTAAGGTTTGTGGCAGCTTATGGTGGGTCTGGTGGTGGTTACGGTGAGCTGCTAGCACCCGGAGCTATGTGATTTATGTGCTGGCACTTGGCCTCAAAGTGATCCCTGTGGATTTGTACATTTGTGAGCACGCTGAGGCACCTTGCTCTTCACTGGCCTGCAGCATCTCGCTGCGTCCCAATTCGCTCTGCGCGGCCCCCCTCTGAGGGGCTGCTGCCGGGCTGGCAGCAGGAGGTTTTCCTGAAGGAAACACTGACTTTTATTTTATTTTACTTATTTATTTATTTATTGTGTCCACACGAAGCCAGGGCCGGGTGCCCCGGGCTGGTCTGGAGTCCCCACAGGGCCCGGTCGCGGCCTGCTCCGGGCCGGCTGCAGGGCCCCGGCCGCACGGCGGGCGGCAGCACCGCGCAGCGCACGGCGACCTCGGCGGCAGCGAAAAAAGAGACTCAAACGTTTATTTTCCGTTTGCACGTGTTGAAATAAACCATTTACATTTTTATTTTTCTATCTCTCTTCACATTTTTTTTTATTATTATTATTTGTGAGGTGTGAAGCAGTCGCGGTCTCGCAGGCCGCCCGGGAGGTCACAGCCTGGTTCTTTGTGTGGACACCTCTGTAAAAACCCAAGTTTAAAAGCACGTGGGCTCCCTGTCATTACACATTTTGGGTAGCACTTAGTGAAGCTTATTCTTAACAGGGATTGTTCATTACTAGTAGTTTGTTACTAGGCATGAACAGCTGGTAGTCTTTCTTCTTTCACCTGTGTATCATAGACCCCTGTGGCGTGGTCCCTTCCCACCCCAGTCTCTCTATGGCCACCACTGCAAGGTGTGGGGTTCAAAGTTGGGCACATCTTCCTACATCCACAGGAGGCTGCAGGCTGGATTTTTGTTGTTGTTGTTGTTTTTAATGCTTCTGCTTTTAACTTCTCATATTTTTAGGTCTGAGGAGTGTGTACAAAAAAAAAGTTCTGGAGCTATAGGAAAATCGGTTTGTATTTTGATGGGCTACTGCAAAATAATCCAGTTTGGTAGTTCACTTCAGTGTTTTTCTATCAAGCAGTCTTAAAACCTAAAGAAATAAAGTTTGTCTCTACCCCAGGTGCATATGTGTGCAGCAGGTCCAGAACAGCAACCCTTTGCCCTCTCCTGCATGCGTCCCACTCTCCCACCCTCCCAAATCCTGCTCTCCAGCCCTATCCCCACCCCATTTTAACCATATTTTCTATTCCTTATGTTTCACCCTCCAGTAATGCCAGCCTCGGCTGCCCGCAGGCTGCTCCCTCCAGCCAGACTCTGCTCCCTGTGTCCCAGAGCCTTGGTGTCCATGCTGGAGGGGGGCCTCCTGGCCCCATGTGCACCTCTTCCCACTTCGGCTTCATGCGGACATTCTGGACTGTTTGTCTGAAACAAATCTCCTGCTGGGAACGTTGCTTCCCCTCACTTCTGTCTTCTTCCTTCATCTTTTCCTGCTTCAAAGACTGTAGAGATATTGCTCAGCGATGCTATTAATAATTTAATAACTCGTCAATCTTACTTCCTAAGCCAGTTCTCCTGCCCTCTGTTATTGCCATTTTCCTTTGAACTCCTCTCAGCTTGTCAGCGTCTTGAGGGCAATCAGGTGCCCAAAATTGAATGCCATTCAAGATGTGGCATCAGCAACCACAAAACCACTAAAATCAATGACAGTGTCCCCACTGACTTAAATTTGTTTCAGGAGCTGGCCCAAAGAGAGGAACAGTGCTTGGTAATGTGATGTCTTAGCACAAGCCACTCAAAATGACTTAGGGCATGTTTTTTTACAGCTCTATCAAACTGCAAATTCACGTGTACTTACTGTTCAGCAAGTTCTCCATACTGCTGCTGCTTCTCAGTCCTTCCTCGCACTGAATTTTAGCCATTCACGTATCTGCCACATGGCTTAGTATCTCGTACTTTGCCACAATGAAATCCATATTATTTTTTGCTATTTGATAAATCTATCACTAACACAAGTAGCACATTGCCAGTGAAGTTTTGAAGGTAATGAGGTACCAGTTCCTTACTGAATGTACAGTGTATTAAGAGGAGGAGATTCCTTGGATCAAGAATACTCTCCCAGTTTACAGCAAAGCATGGGTAAACACGGACAACTGTTGCAACTGCTTTTTGTGAACAGGCTTTCAAATGTTTGTGAACCCATGTAATGATTATTTCACTTAAATATTATTATTGAAATTTGCTTATACAAGTTTTCTTAGGAGAATACCATGTGAAACAGTTAAAAATCTTACCCAAACCAAGATATGCCAAGTTCACCACCAGCCCTCCTAGGCAGAGCAAGAAATGAGACTGGTGTGGCATTTTCAGCATGACTTAAATTGCCCTAATAAGTTGTAGGTATTCATAAACTGACTGTGTAATCCTCTTCGTAGCCCCTTCGTCTGCACTGAAGCGGCATCGACTTATTTCCATAGCTCCTTCCTTTTTGTGTTTTTAAACCAAGGTGGTGTATTTACCTTTCTTTGGGCCCCTGGGAAGGAGGCTGGTCCTCAGCAAGTTTATCAGGAATTTCTTTGGCTCATTGTGACCAAAAAAAATAATAACAAAAATAAATAAATCAGTGGCTGATTACTCTTTTGCTGTCATTCTTTGTAATACTGTATTTGTTAACAGCTTAATCCCTAGAGGCCTTACTTCCCCTACTGGTCCAATGTTATATATATTATTATAATTTATATAGAGAGAATGATACATATAGGTATATATATATATTCATATAATATCATTTATATAATATATTTACACAATTGTATGTATGTATATTTTCCTTTATATTAAAAAGGCTTGGTTTTTATTTCTGCTTTTTTTTTTTTTCTTTTCCTTTTTCCAGGCTAAAACAGGGAAATGAAGCCAGGTAGAAAGATGTGGAATTATCTTCCAGTACAACCAGAGTGTCTGTTCAGTGGCTAACGAGCTCACTTTAGTGTACAGACATCCTTCTCTGCTGCCTGTCCCTCTGGAGCTGCTCAGCCGTCCCCCTGGCCTTGTTGTAGCAGACTGACGCTCTTTTAATTGATGTGGCTCCGGTCAGTCACTGCATAAAGAGACACTTGACTGTGTTAAACGAAGTCTTTTGAGCTATTGAAAAGAATGCTGTGCTATAAGGGACCCCTAAACTCAGGCCAAGTTTTTTCTGAAGACTCAGCTCTCACCGCCCCTTGCTGCAGTAGGGATGCTGGAGGGGCTGTCTGGCTGTCGTCCTTCACCCATACCCACAACAGCAGCAAGGTGCTGGCACAGGCAAGCCCTGCGGCATCCCTGTGGGGCTGACCCAAGAGGATGAAGTGAAGGGGAAACGGTCCCCAGGGTTCTCTGGGCTTAGCAGCACACAGTGGCATGGCTCTGGAAGCCACCATAGGTCTCCCTTTGCACATCTCCCGAACAGTGCATGCTGAGAGGTCAAGACATTTTAAAATAGTGCCTAAATCATTGAGGAAATGGCAAAAACAGCACAGTCAGTCTTTCTGCAGAGGCAGAAATATTCCTCTTGATCCATGAAATGCTGGTGAGACTTTTCCTGATAGTGTGACTGTAAGTGCTAAGAGATCCTCAAGAAAAGAGGAGGGGAGAGAAATCTGAGGACAAGGGCTGAGCACAAGCAGGTTTTTTCATCAAATGATCTGTGTGCCTAATTGTGGACCTTCTAAACCACTGGTCTGAGCTACATTGTCTTCTGGTACGATCTTTTATTTAGCATTAAAAAGATACATGGCTGCAGAGGAAACCATTCTGCTTTGGGCTGCTTGTCTACAAGACAGAAAATGGTGCTTTCTGAGAGACAAGCTAAACAGTTTTAATGGAGATACCATTAATACAAGCACTGGCTGAATCAACATTTCAAGGGAAGACAGGCAGAAAAAATCATTCTAAAACTGAGTGCTTCATCAAAATGGGCTAGGAGCATTTATGGCGCTTTTATGTTTAGCTGTCATCCTACTGTGAGACAGGAACATCTCGGGATATTGCTGTGCTTCAGAATGTGAGTAACAGTGCATCTTGGTATCGATTTGACTACCTGGGATCATCATTGGTAATCAATAACGAAGCTTCAGATCCCGAGGGAGCATTATGAAGTCCCGATGTTCAGAATTGATTACTGCTATATGTGGACATTGTGGAGATGCTTGCGAATACCCGGCCTGGCTCTTGAAATGTATCCCAATTTCATTTATCAGTTCTCTCCTCTGTTAATAGATTTGGTCCTTCCTAGAAATAAGAGTTGAGGTCAGCAGACTTAGCGTGATCAATGGCAAAGATGGTTTTCGTCTGACTTACACAGCATCAGCAGGAAGTCGAGTCGTACGCCTGGACCATCGAGCGAAGAGAGAGAGAAAACAACAGATCTGACTGAGCCCTCGGGTTACCCCAATGACTTGAAGGACCCCGTGTGAGACTCGTGGTACAGATCTCAATAAAAATGTTCCCCCTGCTGTGTAGGGCTCTCCCTGCAGAGGGTCTTGAACAAAGGGAGCCAGGGCAAGCCTGTGGCACATCCCGCTTCTCAGCTGCCAGTCACATTTCAGTGAGTTTCTCATACCGAAGGAGCAACAAATCAAAACACCCTTTGAATAAGTAAAGAGTTTTCGATGCTATTTTATGTGTTTTTATGTTATTCTTAAGAAATATGCAGTAGGTTCAGCAAACCCCTTCAGAGGCTGGTGTGTGGTTCGGTATTTAGGAGTCTGTGCACT